>NC_132882.1:29236939-29563939 GCF_030463535.1 Salminus brasiliensis
AGACTATCACAAAGTCACAAAAATGACTTGATTACTTTTATTTACAACAAATATGGCAGAACAAAATATCAATATGGGCTAAGCCACATGGTCCACACTGGGCATATAAGGGCACCCTGGGACTACAAAAGGCCAGGTAAAACCATTTGGAAACTTGTGCCTGCCAGAAACCCCAACTGATACCCTGTGTAAGTATGGATAAAAGAACATGCATGCATAAAAGTGTCTGCAATAATGACAATGAAAAATGAAGGGAAGCCAGCACAAAACTGAAATAGGGAGTTTACTAAGGAGTAGAGAGCACTAAACAGGGGCAGAATGGTGTTGTATGTGTGGGAAATGAAAGAAAAAGAAAAAAACTGTGGACTGAGGCTAACCAGTGTTAGTCTGGCTGACTCGTGTGACCTACTGTTTTTCATCCATATGACTAACAATCACAAAGGAATTGAACAAAATATCAACATACCACAAATTTTATTCTTATTTGGAGGTAAAACATATAGTCAGTGTTTCATAGTGGATATATCAGTACTTCCTCAATCAAAAGACTATGAATTAATAAATTAATAATTAATGAAATATAAATGTTTTTTATATCAGTGTTTGGTCCATATTAAAGCTTTGATAAAACAAATACAAATAGTGTGTGTATTATTGTTTGTACTCCATAAAGAAGCTTTAATAATTAAAATGTAAATAGTGGACATACAGTGCCTTGCAAAAGTATATAACTTTTCAACCTTTTGCCACATTTCAGGCTTCAAACGAGATATGAAATTTTAATTTTTTGTAAAGAATCGACAACAAGTGGGACACAATCGTGAAGTGGAACGAAATTTGTTGGATATTTTACATTTTCTTTAAGAAATAAAAAACTGAAAAGTGGGGCGTGCAATATTATTCGACCCCCTTGCGTTAATGCTTTGTAGCGCCACCTTTTGCTGCGATTACAGCTGCAAGTCGCTTGGGGTATGTCTTTATCAGTTTTGCACATCGAGAGACTGAAATTTTTGCCCATTCTTCCCTGCAAAACAGCTCGAGCTCAGTGAGGTTGGATGGAGAGCGTTTGTGAACAGCAGTTTTCAGCTCTTTCCACAGATTCTCGATTGGTTTCAGGTCTGGACTTTGACTTGGCCATTCTAACACCTGGATACGTTTATTTGTGAACCATTCCATTGTAGATTTTGCTTTATGTTTTGGATCATTGTCTTGTTGGAAGATAAATCTCCGTCCCAGTCTCAGGTCTTTTGCAGACTCCAACAGGTTTTCTTCCAGAATGGTCCTGTATTTGGCTCCATCCATCTTCCCATCAATTTTAAGCATCTTCCCTGTCCCTGCTGAAAAAAGCAGGCCCAAACCATGATGCTGCCACCACCATGTTTGACAGTGGGGATGGTGTGTTCAGGGTGATGAGCTGTGTTGCTTTTACGCCAAACATAACTCTTTAGATCTTTAGATCTCTGCAGTTCATCCAGAGTGATCATGGGCCTTTTGGCTGCATCTCTGATCAGTCTTCTCCTTGTTTGAGCTGAAAGTTTAGAGGGATGGCTGGGTCTTGGTAGATTTGCAGTGGTCTGATACTCTTTCCATTTCAATATGATCGCTTGCACAGTGCTCCTTGAGATGTTTAATGCTTGGGAAATCTTTTTGTATCCAAATCCGGCTTTAAACTTCTCCACAACAGTATCTCGGACCTGCCTGGTGTGTCCCTTGGTCTTCAAGATGCTCTCTGCGCTTTAAACAGAACTCTAAGACTATCACAGAGCGGGTGCATTTATACGGAGACTTGATTACACACAGGTGGATTCTATTTATCATCATCAGTCATTTAGGTCAACACTGGATCATTCAGAGATCCTCACTGAAGTTCTGGAGTGAGTTTGCTGCACTGAAAGTAAAGGGGCCGAATAATATTGCACGCCCCACTTTTCAGTTTTTTATTTCTTAAAAAAGTTTAAATTATCCAATACATTTCGTTCCACTTCACGATTGTGTCCCACTTGTAGATTCTTCACAAAAAATTACAATTTCATATTTTTATGTTTGAAGCCTAAAATGTGGCAAAAGGTTGAAAAGTTGCTGAATACTTTTGCAAGGCACTGTATCAGTGTTTTGGAAGCTTTAGTGATTAAAATAATTGATTGTCAGATCTTGACCACAGCAATATGTTGCAACATGCATTACAAAGTAATAAACTGGAAATCACTAAGGACCCTCTTGTATCTGACAGGTTCTAGAAATCGCCAAAATCCCAGTATATAAGAACGCCATCATGGCCCTTTCCGACGGCGGGAAGCTCTACAGAACGGAGTTGGCGCTGGTGTTGTGTGAAGACATGTGAGACTTGCTGGGCAGCTGACTTCTCCTAACCCTCCACCATCCTCTCCATGCACATACCACCGCCAGCAAAGCTCTCTGCTCACTCGCCCCATGTGTGAAGATAGCTAGACACACTGGATGTATTTCTGTTCTTTCCTTTGGGGAAACGTGTAATCTACAGGCTGAGCGTACGTAGGTACATAGACCAGAGGCCGGTGGCACATACTTTTCAATCTGTTGTTTCTATACAGTTTCTAAATGTACAGATTTTGTAAAGATGAGACTGACGCAAACATTACAAAGGGACCTGAACCCCTGTACACAACATACATAAAAATGACCCCATCCCCAGCAGAGATGAGACGTACCCCCACCAACCCCCACCCCCTACTCGAAAGTACTGGAAATCTGTATCATCTGTATTAACAATAGTCCAATCGTATGGCAAAAGAGAATAAGGGAATGGCTTCACGATAAAAATTGATCTCCCCTATGATGTTGTAGCCAAAGCAATAAAGTGTTAGATGGAATGTGGATGGTATTCATGTGATGTGAGCTGAAACTGTGAAATAGAAAAGTACCTGTATGTAATACTCAGTAGGCTAAATTTATGTTTGCAGTGCATGTTTGCAACTGAAGGCACACCTTGCAGTGAGGCCCCTATCTATATGAACTGCATCGCCCCAGCCCACTCTCTAACCTCCTATCAACTACCAACATGTTTGCACTGTAAAGAATGACATGCGCCACTATGCCGACCACCAGAGACACTGTGTAACAGGATACTCTACTTATTAAAGCGCTACCTGAACTCCCAATTGTGTCTTCCAGTATGTTGTGTTGATCTTGGAGTACCGTAGACCTTTGTGTGCAGTTGAATGTGTGTGGTTTCAATGGCAAAACAGCAGCAATAACAACTGGGTCTAATACACTAAGGCTTTGTTAAGTCTGCAGGCAAATCGGACTGAACTAGAGCCTATATGTCCAAATGTTTGTGGACACCGCTTCTAATGGATGTACTTAGATACTTTAAGTTGCACCCAGTGTGCAGACACAGATGTGCAAATGGATGTGTACAGCTTGTCTAGTCCCTGTAGAGAAGCACTGCCTATTGTATAGGACTCTCTAGAGCGGATAAACATGAACCTATTGGTGTAGGCTAGAGGGGTATAAAGCCCCCCAGAATTAAGCCGTGAAGCAGTGGATCTGTGTTCTCTGGAATGATGGTCGGTGCTCCATCCAGTACTTTTGGGATGAGTTGGGGATTTGGGGGGTGAGATGGGGTGGCGATCATTTAACATCTTGACCTTACTAACGTTAGTCACTAAATGCAATCAAATCTTCACAGCAGTGCTCCACAGTCTAGTAGAAAGCCTCCTTCCCTGGACACCATAGACAGTTACTCCAACAAAAGCAAGATAAACTCTTTAATACCCTTGATTTCAGAAAAACAACAATGAATGAGCAGTTGTCCCAATACTTGTGCCCATATAGTGAATTCCTATTTAGATCATGATTTCTTATGCATGTGGACATGTGTTTTCGCCCACCTCGCAGAAAATTCTGGACGGATTCTGATACACAGCAGGATCCAAACTAAAGATGCAATTTGACGGTGTAATCTGCAGCAAAAACATCTCCTGATCTTATCTTATAATTGAGCTGCTGACCTCTTTAAAGTTGTCAAAGGTACAGAGGCGGCTTATCTTGAAGACTTTCAGCAAAGTGCAGCAATTCCCAGGCAGGGCTCCCACTCTTTTTTTAGGACAACATTAACCATGTCTTCCCTACGTGATTCAGTATATTTGCACTCGAATATCTGCATGTATTCATTTGACATTTGCATTTATAAGCATCTAAAAGCAAGTGTTATAACTCAATTCCTAAATTTTAAAATTACATGTATGATCACTGGCGTTGGCCATCTTCTTATAGTTCCCTAAAACTAATATAAGATAAGATAATCCTTTATTAGTCCCACAGTGGGGAAATTCTCAGTGTCACAGCAGAAAGGGATAGCAAGTTACAAAAAATGTAGATAAATAATTTACACTATATACACAATATAAATTATAATTTAAAAAGCAATAACTATTATTTACAGGTTATTGCAAATGACTCTTAATTGCACATGTGGGGGGGGGGTATTGCACATAGTGTTTTTACATTGAGGGACCATATATATGTATATATATATTATATATAGTCTTCAATCTCATCTGTCAAATTAATAAAAATAAATGCAACATTTTTAGAGCTATTCTAAAATTTGTGAAAGGTATGGAGTCTTTTGGGATTCCGTATTTCTTTTGGAAGCAAATGACATGCAGAGACTCAATATAACTATCTGACACTGGCTAGAAGGAAGGCTAGCGTGTGTGAGGCGCACATGTGTTAAGCAGTAAAGCCTACATATCAATAATAAATATTAATATAATAACCACTGATTTATTGTACACATCCATTTCTAACGTTAAACACTGTACAATGTGTCGGTGACCGTGCAGCATTCTAAACTTCAATGAACTGGGCACCAGCAGCTGAACCACACAATCTAAGTGGTTCAAGCGGCTCGACTTTTCCAGGATCTCACCAATACTTCCAAGAGTCCAAGTACCTGTATGTAATACCCAGCAGGCTAAATTTATGTTTGCAGTCCAGGGCATTTGGGAATCCTGGCAGGCTGGCTTTTTTATGCTGCCACTAGAAACAAAACCCAACAACTATGAGAATGTGCATAAATTCACACGTACTATGTTAGACTAAAGCGACCTCAAGCAACCCCAACAGCATTACCAAGGCTCTGTCCATGCCCCATGTTCCTTGGACGATTCCATTCTGAGGTTAATGACCTAAAAAATGCATTCGGCTTGGGTTAATGGCATTTCTCAATCAGAAAACAGATCCAAAAGTGAGAGAGAGAGAGATAGAGAGAGAGAGAGTAAGAGAACCAGGAGATGGATTATTCTTTGGAAAGCTACATTTTACACTTCTAAAAAAGTGACCAGTGGACACCTTTATAAGGGAGCTAATTTTAAAGAGCACTGCTGGCCTCAGAGCTGATCATCTGGAAGGTCAAGGCACTTTCTGAGCTTATGAGCCAGCCTTTTGTTTTACATATAACTCATCCCAGCTTGTGTACACTAATATTTTTAATTAGTTCATGAAATGTATTAAAGGATTCATTCATTTTATTTAAATTAATCATTTAATTAAATGAATTAAACTTAAAATGTCATGACCATTATAAAGGAACATTCTGTACAGTTTAAAGAACCCACATTAAACCCACTGGTGACGCTTAGCTACTGTAAGGTTCAGCGTTTAATTCATTTAGCTACATTTGTGACCCTCTAAATGTCTATTTTACATTCCTCTGTAAAGCAAATTCAATTTCTACAAATTCCTCTACAAACATATACATTTAAATTTCATTTGCCTTTATCGAAAGTACAAATACAGACTGAGAATCAGCAAGAAAAACACACAAGCTTATTAATAAGACCTTAAACATTGGAAAAAACACAAAAATACTATTCAAAAGGTCTCCCAACTCAATGTTGATAAAAAAATGAGATATACCGTTAATTATGTCCATGCATGTTTAATTATATTATGTTCCTGTGTGCAATTCCTATGAATGAACTGTATGGACATTATGTGGAACTGCATGTCAAATCTGTCCACTGGCATTGATCTCAACTCAGTTTGCCATTCTTAAGCGCCATTACGATCCCTTCGTTTTTCTGATCAGGCCTTCCATCAAATCCCACTGCTCTTTAGTGACCTACACATACAACGAAATGAAACGAAACATGCAGAGGTAAAAATGTGAGACAGTAAATATTAAAAATACAGGTCTTTTTTTGTGTATGTGTAGTGCTAAAAAGCTTACCTTTCTCATGACATTAAATTCACCAGCCATGAACACATATTCACCACCATCCATTCTGATGACCTATGGATAAAGAGGCGTGCGGAGATGCAACAGATAAGAAATGGGCGCTCGTGGTAGGCTATGCTGTTTCACCATTCACAGTTAAAGCAGTCAAACAAGTATTTACTGATTATTTGGATGACTGTTCAAGTAACTAGAATTTTAGCAAGGCCATATTTTGCAAATGAGTTAGAAAAGCCATAAACTGTGAAACATTGTATTTCAAATATATACATAATACATAAATAATTACAAACTACATATAAAACCACATAAATCACTTCAATCGCTTTAGTTATTCCTGTAGTAGAGTCTACACTGTGCATCTCAATAAAGAAATTGGGCTTATTCAACAAGAATTACAGGCTTACCACTTGTAAGTGAACAGCACTACCACTCTTTTCTATGCATCACTAGCCATATATAACATCACTGTCCCGCCAACATACCCACCTGATGGTAAATTGCCCAGTAAAGGGAAATGGATTTTGTGCCCTTGGGAAATGGATTCATCCACATATTATGCATGTTTACACATTTAAGGCCATGTTAAGCCTAGTCTTGAACCTACACAGCACAAGAAATCAGATTTCTGCCTCAAAAGGAAAATAAGCCTCCTCAACTAGACTTAACCTGGAAAACTGGTGCCCAGATATAGATAGCCTATACATTTAAAGGGCACATTTTGATATGTCTGGGTTGAGAATCACATTGCAATGTCATTTGAGAAGAACCCGACCGAACACTGAGTCTGTTCACCACAGCTTCAAACATAACTAGCCAATGGGATTAAAACCAGATACAGATTGATGAGGAACAGTTGTGCCTCTTGAGGTCGCCCATTGTACATTTTGAGGTGTTTAGGATCACTTTTCTGCTGTAGAAGCAACCCTCTATTTATTAACTTTTTTAAATCAATAGAGACGGTGTGATGTTTGCTTCCCTCGACCAGTGAGATGTTCCACATTCATCGATCCACTTCTGTGCTTAACAGTTGGAGAGATGTTCTTTTCATGTTATTCTGCAGCTTTTTTCAGCAAACATATCTTGCTCTATTTTCATTACAATGTTCAGAGTGCTAGGTAGCTGCTTAGAGAAGCCCAAGGATGCTGATTGTTGGGACAAGGGTTAAGGAATCAGTTGATTTATAAAGTCTTGAAATCTGCATCACCTGGCCTTTTCTAACCATGACCGAACAAGCTATCGACCCAACAAGCTAATTGTGGGCTGAGGTCTTGGTAAAAATGATGAGAGCAAAAAAAAAACAAAACATAAAAACAAAACAAAAAGGATAACACACTAATTATGTCTGCATTACATCACGCAACCTTAAAACTGGTGCTACTACACTAAGCCATAGAGGGATACAGGAATACAGAACACTAGGGCTGTACCCAACTCAGTCACATTAGATTTGGCCATTTTATCTATATATAATGATATCTATCTATATATAACTATTTATTCATATTGCTGAGCATTTAACACAAAATCAGTAATCAGTAAAAGAGACGCTGCATATGATTAAAGACTGCAGACTATTTAGATTACTGACATATAATGTCAGGCTGCCATATGGATTTGTGGAATATTGAGATAGACAGGAGCATGAATATTTGTTAAAAATAAGCTCTTCTAGCCGATTTTATTTTTTCAATTTAAACATTAAAATCCCTTCTTCCAACTGGATTAGCCAACTTTATTTCTCGTTAAACGTTTAAAGCTCCTAAATAAACCTAAATTAGAAAGTAAAATTAAATTAGAAGAAATGCAAGTCATCGGCCGTTTCTGGTTTTCTACAGGTTTATTAGGTGACTGTATTTTTCATCAAATATAAAGAAATCTTAGATCTAATCTTAGACCCCCCCTCCCCCCAACAGTGGCAGCTTGCCAAGCCCAGGTATTGAACCCACAACCCTGTCATCAACAGCCCAGAGCTCTAACTGCGGAGCCACCACTGCCCTTCAGTAGGTCTTGCAGACAGAGCTTGGATATACGTTTGTTAGGATTCTACCTTCAGAAATGCCTCCATACTTTAGACCTTCTATTGCAAGCCTAACTTACTCAACTCAACTCGCCTCAAAACTGAACTGCCTGCACATGATGTCATGTAAATTTTCTTTTAGCAAGCATGACAGATATTCAGCCCTGCTAGAATAGAAATATATATTTAGAATTTCCCTTATTTAGAACTCCTTGTGATCCTTGTGAATCTCAGTCGACTGACGGGTCTCCGACTGATGATTCATCTCGTCAACTTTAGCCCTACAGAATACAACTCCATGACTGCAGGACTTTCAGTGTGTCTTGTTATACTGACTTTGCACTTATTATTGCAATAATGCAATAATCAATAAACCTCCCACAGTTTATGGATTACTAAACTAATCAACATGCAAGTTTGCAAATTCTGCTTTTACTCATGTTGACAGTGTTCAAACTATGCAAAATTTTAGTACAAGAGCATGTGTGTGCTCAATTTTTGTCAACATTTGATATCTGTACAATGATTATGGTCAATTAAACACAAATCAAACATTTCTCAGGCTGTTCAAATGCTAAGCACCAATTTACACACACTCTGAGCGGGCGTGGGTTTCATCGTACAGACACACATTTTGATCGTATAAAATGTTGATGAAGGGCTGTTGGCACAATGTTATGTAATACAAATGCTCAAAGTGTCCCTTCTGCTTCTACATACGCCCTGGGTTCCCTGTCAGAGGGAGCGATTGTGCTCATCTCTCCCTCCCTGTGGCTGAAAGCGGAGAGGTCCTGAGGGGGAGCCAGCAGGTGAGCTACAGAGAACAGACAGCAGCTCTTTTTTCTACACAAGGTCAGAGCACACTCACCGCACCCGACACCCAGTTGGCATAGTCACTGCAGAGGTAGGCAGCTAGGTTGGCAATCTCTCCCGCAGTTCCGAGTCGACCCACCGGTATCCTATCAGGCATCGTCTTCTCAAACTCGCCAGTGGGATCCAGGCGACTGAAAGCCCCCTTCAGAATGCATAGATAGGAATAGGTGGAACTGGATCAAACAGATCACCCCTTAAAATGGCAAATGCATATAGAGCTTCTTTATACAGGTTCTTTACACAACCCTATAGAACATGTGGTTCTCCTTTTTAGAAAAGTGTTAAAGAAGAGCAATCTCCTGACCGGTCCTGACCCAGTGCACTGGGAGCCGGGTTACACCTAGCATTAACCTGGACTCTAGGTGATCGGATCACATAAAAAATTCACTTGTCTGCATGAAAAGCCAGGTGTAAACACTCTCAAGGCGCACTGTGATCAGATTAGGGGTCAGATACAAATCTTGTCCACATTTTGTCTCCATGTCTCGCTCTACTGTGTGTGTACCGGCAGATGAGGATATAATATCGAACAGAATCTATGGGAGAGAAACTAACAGCAGGACCATAAAGACTCTGTAAATCCAGCATTTTATATGATATCTTTCCCCTTACTGTGGGAAAAAGCTCTCCACCTCCCCTCTTCTAGCACACACTTTCAATCAAACATACAGTACCTTGGTTTTGATTGGCCCCGGCTGAATAACATTGAATCTCATGCCATATCTTCCCCACTCGCCCGCCAGAGACCTACAGGCACAAAAGCAAACACAATCAGCCAGAATCATAATCTGTCTTCAGCTTCCTTCATTCAACAACATACATTCCCTCTTCTGGCTGCCATTATCTCCAGGACACCATTCACTTTCCCATTATTGTTGGAACACAATGACAACAGTGGCAAGACGAGAGAGGGTGCAGAGGAAACAAATTTTAGCAAGCTGCTTTTGGGGGTCAGTCCAAGGTAAATCGATCCGGCTCGTGGGATCCAATCCACAGAATGGACAGTCCAATCAGAAATAACATATTTGCTCAATAGTGTCCGAAGATAATGGTGGGGAAATGAGGGGAATTGGGAGCTCACAATTATTCCATAAAAGAGCTTTTTTTCCAAAAAAAAAAAAAAGGGTCTCTGAAGGGCCAGTTTTTTGGGGTGAGCAATTTCCTATGTTGAGGAATTAGATTACGTAAAATGGGAACTTGCATACAATGGGGCAACACAGCATTAGCATGTCAGCATTACTCAAGAAGCATGCCTTTTTAAGTGGATTTTAACAGTCTGCAATGGCTTACTGAAAAGCGGTCCATGCTAGCCTATGGTTGCGACTCAGTACCCCAGTAGCAGCGATTCAACACCTTAAGATCATTAAAAAGAAAAAGGTCATATGCTGATCAAGCTCCAAGAACCAAAAGGAACCATGTCTGTAAGAGAGATATGGCAGTGTGAGAATCCTTAACCCATGAGATCCCACAGTGAGATATTCCTTACAGTCCTTGTCCTTCACTTTAACTCATGGAGTCCCTAAGTGACATACACTGGATACATCCTGGACGCGTCTCAGGACAGTTTGTGAATGTGTACATGTGACCTCATGTGACCTTTTTTTTGCGATAAACGATATTTATCAAAGACTAAACACATTAGTAGTGACAATTTCAGATACTCTCTCGAGCACAGTGATTTTTATTTAACATCTGCTGCTCTTCAGCTACTTAAACCAGTTTAATTACACTGTTAGTAATGAAACCTGCACCTGATCAGTGTTTAATAAGCACTAACAGTATCCTCCATGTGCTTAGAAAAGCATATTGTGTACCACAATGAAAAAAATTGTCATGATACGATGAAATATCATCATATTGCCTAGCTCTACCTCATCTATAAAATATTGGTGCGCTTGGGTAGTACTTGAGCCAAAACCTCAAGTACTACCCAAGCGCACCAGGCTCTCTCAGGCTCTGGCTGCTGATGGCAAATCAGCATGACCCAGGATTTGAACTCACGATCCTCTGAGCTGCTAAATTACATTTTTTTACATTCTAATATTCACTAGGTGTTTGTCCAAATTTGCTGAAACTCAGTAATTAACCATTACAGCACTAAAATGAGGCCGCATCAGAACTCAAGCACAGGAAAATAACTTTTCTCCAATAGTGACGGCACAGCTCAGGGCTCAGTGACACATATGTCTAGATCAGCACTCATTTGAAGGACTCCTTGACATAGGTCTACCAATACATGGTTATTGTCAAAAGAACCACCATCAAGACATTCACGGTCATGTCAACAGTGCTCCTGCAGAATGTCGAGACCTGCTGCAGGTCGCCTCCAGGGGTAAAAGGTCAGTAGAGGGCATGAACTCAGCAGGTCCTCACACAGCTCTAGAACACGGATAATAAGAGCAAGAGCACGTAAGGATGATTTTTCAGACTGCACTTTGCCAGTCAGTACAACTGCCGATAGCAAAGCTGTTCTCTAGAGGCTGTGTTGCTCCAACCTCCAACTATGTGCACAGACCACAGCTAACGGATCGGTAATGAAACTTTAGCAGCCCTCTGTCTCAGAGCCGTGAAACGTACTCTCGTTTCATACATGTCTGCAGAGCTAAGAATAGAGCCCTCGCTATTGATTTTGCTGATGCAACAGCATCACTAGATAAAGGCAGATCACCAACAATGACAAAAGTGCTTCGAGAGACCAAGCTGAAAAATGTGGAGTGTGTGCAGAGCAATTTTCACCATGTGAAAGGAGCGTTACCTTCAGAGAACAGATATGCTTTTAACAACAGTTTGACTGCTGCAGGATTACTGCCAGGCCAGAATGAGCACATGCCAAGGTCCCAATTTGTTAAGCATGCTATACCGGTATTTCTTATTTTGAGGTCTCATGCTCTGTATTGTTTTAAATTGTCACATAGACTGACCACTTTATACCTTTACAGACTTGTAAATGTATGGTTAAAGATGTACAGCTATACAGTTAATAGGGGTGTACTGGTACACGTATTCATATACACTGAAGCTATGATCTGGTGCATGCAGTTGCAGTACGGAGGCAGTCGCCTATGTGCAAAGATTAACGAGCAACCAAATTTCACAACTGTGAGTTCCACCTGGACAATTTAAATCGTAAGCTGTTAGAAACTTAGCAACAAGCCATGACAAACTTCGCTCAAGCTGACTGCCTCTAAATTTGGCGAGTGAGAAAGGCACACAGGAGCTAGAATCACTAGAAACACACTTCCTATTGAACGGCTTTTATTTATGATGTACTCTACTTTTTAGTTTTGCAGCCAACCAACTACCTCAGAGTGGTTCAAAATAAATGAAAAGGATTCTAGCCTAATGCACTTGAGGGTTTTTGTTGCTTTTCTCCCGTTGTACCTAATCGTCCTGTACTGTGATGTCCGAACCATTGAGACGTCTGTGTACCATTGCACCCCTAACAGTTATAAATGTACAGCTCAACGTTTTCCATATATAATTTGGGTTAAACATCCTCTAACACATTGTAAGTGGGTCAGTTGCTGGCTATAGGACCACTGTTGGGTGGAACCTTTTGGCTGGTCAACTTTTCCAAGCCAGCTACCACAACCCTAGTGCCCAAATGATGTTGGTTTAGACTGATTTAGAGGCCGACCACCCCAGAAACGCTGCACTGCCTCATACAAGTCAGTCAGTGTTGTGCTGCAAATGTTTCACCTAAATACTGGTCATGATTTCTTGGTGGTTCTCTTTCATTGATGGGTGTGATATAGAGGGTGCACTGATCATCTAATGTGCTAAACCTACAAAAAGCATGATAAAAAAATGCCTGATACTGTCAAATTCATCTTTTGGCCACAGTTGTGATGGAAACTTCCTATAGATTGGGATTTTTGCCACTGCTGGTAGACCTGCATGGCCGTACTTTTCGACATGCCTGCAAATTTAGCTACTTCCTTCACACTAGGGCCTTTGGAAACACCCAAATGCTCATTTTTGCCAATCATTAACATCTCCTTTGCGACCCATTTTCCACACATTCAGCGATACATCCCTGTGAATCCCATCTAAACACCCTACAGGCATTTGTAGCCCAATCGTCCTTGTGCAACAAGTTACTACTACCTTAAACACTGACTAATCTTTTGCCCAGGGAATGTATTATTCTATTACCTATTGTGCATTTAATAAATACATCATTAAAATTATTTTGAAATAATGGACAAATATACAACATGACGATCATGCTTCCCTGATTAGCTTATTCACTTACTTGCAAAGTGCCTCCACTCCCGCCTTGGCAGATGAACTGGGCACAACAAACCCAGAGCCACTCTCAGCATAGATTGTAGTGATGGCCAGGAAAGCTGCACCTGAAAAACATAAATAACCATGCATCAGCATCATGACATATCCCAACAAAACACATCATAACATAACAAATGAAGCACACTCAGTTCCATAACGAAGGCACTAAAGGAGCACTGATAGAAATCCACAATAAGCATCACAAGCAGGAACTACCCCAATGACATCCACACATGCCTGGAGGCCTTTTCAATTAAAGTCGCAGTGATGTATGCTCCACTTATAGATGCAAAAGTCAACCATGCAAACAACAGCGGCAAAGGAAGACAGCACCAGAGACCTCCATTAAGCTGTTACTGAGATATCATATCTAGCACTGCGTGTCCTGTAATTATGGCGTCCACAGGAGAGAAAAAGGTCAAAATAATCAGAAGAGGTTGCATTCCACACCTGCATGCGAACAGCAGATTCAAGGAACCTGCCTTTTTTATTTATTTATTTTTTACAGTAGAAACTGTTCTGGTCACACACCACTGGGTACTGGACATACTATTCAACACATAGTACTATATATATATATATTTTTTTTTTCCCATTAATAATTGAGACATAGAACACACACACACACACACACACACACACACACACACACACGTACATTATATATATATATATATATATATATATATATATATATATATATATATACTTACACACACGTGTGTGTGTGTATATAGACAGATAGATAGATAGATAGATAGATATATCACATATTAGGTCATATATATATATCCTCATGTGCAGCTAGACTAATATAGCTGAAGCTGACTGATGCTAGGTAGCAAAAAGGTTACTGCAAAAGTTCAAAAACAGACGGTTAACAAAGAAAACATTTTAGAATGTTTTCTTTCTTTCCATGATTGGAAAAATAGCCTCCAAATTTCCAGGGTTTCCAGATTTTCCATTGACATGTGGGATCCTGAACTGGAAAAGGTTTTTTTTTTATTCTTTATGCGTCCGAGAGAAGCAAGTACTGTTCAGGAATAGCCAAAAGCCTTCACTTCACTTTCACAAGATTTATTTTCTTTCTGTCCGGTCGAAGCTCATTAGACTCAAATAATAAGAAACAGAGACAGTATTTATGGTATTAACAAAAGCATTACATACTCAGCATTAAAGCTTTTAGCAAGTAACATAAAATGCAAAGTAGAGCAGACTGTTCTAACAGCACATAAACAACACTGTGGGTTATAAAGCCATTTTATTAAAATACCACATTTATTATATCGCACTGATGAGACTTCTGAGCCAATATTCTGCATGTACATGCCTCTACATTTATGAACATTAAAAAAGGTCATGTACTGTTTACTGGGGCTACATCTACCTGGATGAACATAAGAGATGTTATTATTTCTGCAGTATTTACTGCAGTAGTCCAGCATTGCCTAAACACTCAATAAATACATCAACAAT
The DNA here is from genome assembly GCF_030463535.1 of Salminus brasiliensis. Lineage (NCBI taxonomy): Eukaryota > Metazoa > Chordata > Actinopteri > Characiformes > Bryconidae > Salminus > Salminus brasiliensis. The sequence goes on from NC_132882.1 coordinate 29,251,819, forward strand.
CAAATATCAGCTTAAAATATAAATCATAATAAATCTGTGAAATGTCAATAGATATTTTTCAGCAAACAAATGACCTGCTGATACCAAAATTTTAGTGTATCCCTCATTTAAACAATGTAGATGTTCAATACAGAACTGGTTTATGTACAATAATATACAACTGCAACATGAGCATTTACTGCCATCTTGTGGTGTGACTGTAGCAATCAAGTATTTTGGTACTGCCAGAAAGCCATTTAATATACTTCCAGCAATTTAAATAGAATTAAATAGAATTGTTTAATTTGAATTCTTATTTTTTTCAGCTACCATAGAGTTAAGTCTAATAAGACCAAACAATTCTCACCTTTTTCAGCTTTGATGAGACGCTTCCCAACGTCTAGGGTGACATTGGCTGTGCCATTCAGAACGATGTCCGTTATGGTCCTCCAGGCATTGGGAGAGAGTCTTTCAGTGGGGCAGATGAAATTTCCTGCAGCATTGTTGATCACCACCTGAGGGGCAAAGAGTGCAGAGGGTTTCAGTGGGCATTTCGGCATATGTGTTCAGCATTCCTTTTACAGCTCAAGAACCCATATCAAAATACTGCTTTCCAGACAGCGAAGAACAATCAGAGAATCTACGTACATCAGGGAGTCCAACATCATTGACCATCTGGTCCACAGCAGCTTTTACGGAGGCTGGGTCCCTCACATTACACTGCACGGCATGAACCTGCAACATACACACAACCGTATCTCTCAGCAGCCTGAATTCAGAGAGGCTAAAAATGAAATAAAATTTAAATACAAAAGCTTTTGTCTCCACTTTTACTGTTTTTCCTTTTTTTTTTTTTTTTTTTTTTTGGTTTTGTTCATTTTGTCAGAACTTATAGTAGTACCTGAACTATTTATTTATTTTAATACATTTTAGTCTGCTCTCAAAAAGCAGGATTAGGGTTAGGTTTTGAATTCATTTAAAGCAACATTATGTAAATTTTTTACCCTAAATTTATATTACAGCTTCAAAATCATTGCAATGCTCCACTAACTTCACTGCACTACGTAACTCATAGAGGCAGGCAGGACAACAGTCAACAAGAGTACTGTGTGATGCTGCGTAACATGAGTCATATTTGTGTAAAATCCTGTATTACTACTCTGTAGTCTCAGTCCACATGCTTTTTTTCCTCCCACTTTTAGTGATGGTTCTGTATCTCTCAGCTTGCCCAGAAATGCATGTGTAATTTGTGTTCCACTTTCCGACTGTAGAGGGAGCCAAATTCTCACATTATGCTGCTTAAAAGGTGCCACAAAATGCATGTTTGGGGTATTTTAGGTTGTTGTTGTTTGATGCTTAAGTAGTAAGTATGTGAATTTAGGGGTGAAAAATTCTCAGATTTACAACCCTGTTGTTCGGCAAATTGGGCATGTGAAGAAAAACAAAGCAAAACATTGAGATCTTCTCTGATTTAGCTTCCTCACCCGAAATTACCTTTCCACAGACTATCAAGTCACTATCATGAGGCCTGGTTCACATAGCAACCAGGTCAGACAGTGATGTTCATGCTTGTCTCAGAAAATGACAAACAATACTGACACCACCATCTCACTTCTGGAGTCGCTGTTGCGTTTACACTGTCACAGCTTTAGGCCTTGAAAGGATTTAGCTAGTGGACTGGGTTGATGTAACTCTGGGCATAAATATAACGATAAAAGTCTGTTCTGTTACAGTTTTCCAGTCTTTAAATTGACTTAGAGCCACACAGGGATGTTTTCGAGCTTGGTTTTGATTATATGTGATTTGACAACAGTCCTAGAGAATCACGATATGTCGCTTCCATAATTACAGTTTTCCATTTGGGGTTAGATTCAATACAACCTATAGTCAGGTTTATATTTAGGTGAACGGACACCATAAAAATAAAGTGATATTGTTTTTGTCAACAATTTGAAAATGTGTGTTAATATTTAATTACAATTGGACCAATACAATAGACCAAGCCACTACTACTTAATTACTAAATATTACATACTATAAATATTGTTATATTAGCTTAAGGTCTCTTCTGCAAACTGATCATTTCTGGAAGCCAACAATGCTCTGGTCCACTGTGTGATGATGTACCATGTTAACATTTACATTAAAGGCAATTAACAGACGCTCTTACAAGCGTTCTTTCACTGTTTACTCAGAAAATATCCTTAGCTAGTTTGTGCAGGCTAGGATCCAAAAGATACCTCAGACCAGATGCTGCCAAATGTAAAAGTCAGTATGGAGACCACACTACTCAACATCCACTACACTTCTCTCTTGGAAGTACTCTTGGAAGAGATGGGTTGGATCTACAACATTTAGATGAAATAAGCTTTAGCACTAAATCTGCACTGCTACACAGAATCTATGTGGATCAGCTCAGTACTTACCTTATTGCCGGTCTGCTTCGAGATTTCCTGTGCCGTTTCCTTTAAAATATCCAAACTTCTGAAATCAGAAACGTTCCACATCAGCTGAACAGTGTAAACGTGCAGCTTATACGAACAGCTTTACACAGAGTCAAATGATCACTTCACAGCTTCATGGATGAACCAGACAACATCTCAATAAAGGCTGTCTGGATCCTTTTGAACATACAGTGTATTTTTGACCCAGACCATCATGAGCTATTTTAAGCACTGCAGTTTACTACCAGTATGTGGCTTCACATCATGGTCCTTCAGGTCATGCTAAAGCCCAAGTCAAAATTCAGGGCTGCTTACAGTGCTAGTCTGCTATACTAGCTGACAACAGCTGTTGGGTTAAAGATTCCCTTTTAAGTGCTATATAGAACCAGCTGGGCTTATGCTGACCACACACTAGAAGACTCTGAAAAGACTGACACTTTCACATCTATAGACTGGGAATCTTGTAGGGTCAATATTTGCAACTAGAGCCCTTTGAGATTATTTCCCCATCATGCTCCTGGTGGAAATTTACAAGAAGAGAAACTGTTGAAGAATGGAGCATTTGCTTCTGACCTCAACTGACCTTGCGCCTGTGTGTGCAGTAGTTTTTTTAAAGGACACAAATAAATCTAATAATAAATAATTTAATTATTTTAAATAATAATAAATACTTTAAATAATTGAAATGAACTATAAATAAAAAGACGCCTGGGGCTGGAGAGAGAGCTCACCTACTGGTTAGTCACAATGTCCACTGCACGAGCCAGGACTGAAAACGGCCATCCTGACCACCTTGCACCAAACAATCGAGATGACGGACTAGGTAACTAATGAACTCACCACCGAGTCACATTTAGCAGGCTAAAGATTAACCACAATGGGGGCGCTGTTAGTTTCGTTTCACCGTGAAATGCTGTTGATGTTTGCTGTATGAAAGGAATGACATCTGGACAAAACATCTGGTGGATCTTGGAACCTATGGAACTTCTTCATATGGGTCCAGGTGTTAACATGTTTGGGAAAGCTCTGGGCTACAACAAGATCAGGTCTAGGTGAGCACCTACCTGCTGGCTATAACACACTCGGCCCCGAGAGCAGACAGAGTGGTGGCCATGCCCTTCCCCAGTCCTGTCCCTCCTCCTGTGATTAAGGCCACCTTGTTTTTGAAAGTCCCCGGGAGCAGCATCGGTTGGTCAAAAACGGGAAAGAACCGAGCCTGTGGCGCAGGTTTTTCACTGCACTGCCATAAAGTAGCTGTCCCATTTCCAAACAACTGCAACAGAGAAGGAGAGCATGATTAGCCCTTCATATCAGCAGCTTGACGGACTTATTGAAGGCTGTAAAGGCAGAACAGGTTAAATTACATTATATGTAATGCTGAGTGCTGTAGTCGTCCGATCGGCAGAAATGTACAGGCAAGGGCTCAGCATTATTCTTGTATGCACGAAAGCCAAATGCACCTTCTAGATCACAGTTTTGGCAATGTGCCATCTGCCATGTGCACAGCATGGCGAGCGAAACCTACGTGTGACGTCTGAGGTTGGTCGTTCTCTCCCTTAATTACGTCACATTGTTCCCTCAAGCCAGGCAAAGGTAGTCTCCCTAAGAAGCATGCTGAGGCCTTTGGTGGTCGTGCCCAATACTGAAACCTGATCTTCTGCATGTACTACTGGTTAGTCACAATGTCCACTGCACAAGCCAGGACTAAAAACCAACGGCCATCCTGACCACCTTACATCAAACAATCGAGATGACGGACTAAGTAACTAATGAACTCACCACTGAGTCACATTTAGCAGGCTAAAGATTAACCACAATGGGGGCGCTGTCAGTTTCTTTTCACCGCGACATGCTGTTGATGTTTGCTGTATGAAAGGAATGATCAGTAATATTAAGTAAAAGAAGACATCTGGAACCTCTTCATATGGGTCCAGGCACTAACATGTTTGGGAAAGCTCTGGGCTACAACAAGATCAGGTCTAGGTGAGCACCTACGTCTCATTGTCCCCTCAAGCCAGACAAAGGTAGTCTCCATAAGAAGCATGCTGAAACTTTTGGGGGTCATACCTAATACTGAAACCTGATCTCCTGCACATACAGACCTGGGTACAAACCACATACACATGCACAGCTCAAACACACTTATGACTCCAACAGCTACGGTCACATACTGACCGTAAACATAAACAGCTCAATATAAGCAGCTTAATATAAAAATGACCAAGGTCTAGCAACAGACATTAAGAACAACTGCTGGCAGACAGCAAATGTGTCTCCTCACTAACTAGGATGACCACCAACTCATTTGAGTGTCACTGCCTGTTTTACCAAAGTTACACAGTGCAGTCAGTGACAGTGAGTGCTAATGGCAGAGAGGCAGTGCTCTCTATTTCAGGTGAGTCAATGATTTCTAATATACAAATTCTACATGATGTGGCTTTAACATCTAATCTTTGCCATGATCAGATGTAGATCTGCTTTCACACTGATGCTACATTCACTCACCAAACACTTTATTAGAACACCTGCACACCTATTCATTTATGCATGCATTATAGCAGCTGTGCAGCAGCAGAGTAATGCATAAAGTCATACAGACAGGGGTTATGTGAACCATCAATGATCTGAACAAGTGCTCTGTGACTTTCAGTGTGGCATGATTGCTGGTGGGAGACAGGCGGGTTTGAGTATTTGAAGAAGTGCTGGTATTCTGGGATTTTCAGCACAGCAGTCTCTAGAGTTGTCTCAGAATGGGGCGATAGAGAGGTCAACAGAGAATGGCCTGGCTGGGCTGAGCTGCAGTGATGGCTGCCTGCGATCACTGTTTTTAAGCACTGATGAACACAACTGATAAAATGCCCATCTTTAAATAAGGCTCATTTCAATATTTTTAATAAAATATCAGAATTATATAATTGCATAAGCAAGGGCAGTCTGTGACTGAAACTATTGAAGACAAGGAGACACCTCTGATTTCTGATATCCCTGAATGACCTGTAGTCTGCAGACACTGTTCATATGGTCACTGTCCACTCATCTGAGGTTCATGACCTTTCACCTACTTTCAGTTACAACACTATGCCCTTTATAACTTTGGTTATTTTCTCTGCAGCTTTAATGACTTTTGCTCAGTAAAAACTCGATTATAGTTACTTTATGATATTGCCCTTTAACAGGCTCGCGCGACCCGCACCGTCAAACAGGGGGTCAAACCCCGTCCGCCCACCCGCAGCACAACGCTTACCCTCGTCTGAGAGAACCCGCTGTGCAGCGGTTTAGCTCTGTACGTCAACCTCGCCAGCAGCGCCATGCTGTCCACACTGTCCAGAAGCCTCCGCACTGGAAAAGCCAACATAAGCAAACAGAGTGAACAAGGACTTCTAGCACTTCTATCAGGATGCTGCGCAAGTTTAACACAAACAAGACCAAACTGTTCAATTCTCATAAAACATGTGTGCCAACAACGACTGTGAGCCAAAAAAATCAATAAATAAAATACCATGAATATAATGCAATCATTTTTAATTCATGAAGAATAAAAAAACAAGCAAAAACAGTGTTCTCTTACATGCGGGCTGCGCAGACTCTGCAGACTTACCCCCCTAAAATACCGTCCGGAAACCAGGAAGTGATGACACGACGGAGCTGTTTGTATACATTGAGCCCTCGCACACTTCCCCTAGACACTACCCCTCAGGATCACATCACAAGGACTTTGGTTAAACACGGCTTTTATGTATATATATTTACAATATTTGCTTTCACTCATTTAAACAGAACAGGCTCAGTGGTTAGAGCTCTGGGCTGTTGATGACAGGGTTGTGGGCTTGATACCTGGGCTTGCCAAGCTGCCACTGTTGGGCCCTTGAGCAATTCCCTTAACCCTTTCTACTCCAGGTGCTGCAGTGATGTCTGCCTGCAGCGCCCGGGGCCTGTATTTCTGTATGTGTGTGTTCATGGGTTAAAGGCCAAATGCCAACACAAATGATGAATGTGCTTGTTCACCTGAATGCCCAAAAATACCCACGCAGGATATATTTAGGATATATTTATATTTGGGAATATATCCACATGAGTGAGAGAGAGAGGAAAGAAGGGAGGGAAGAAATGAGTGAGTGAGTGAGTGAGTGAGTGAAAGAAATGAGTGAGTGAGTGAGTAAGTGAGTGAAAGAAATGAGTGAGTGAGTAAGTGAGTGAAAGAAATGAGTGAGTGAGTGAGTGAGTGAGTGAGTGAAAGAAATGAGTGAGTGAGTGAGTGAGTGAGTGAAAGAAATGAGTGAGTGAGTGAGTGAGTGAAAGAAATGAGTGAGTGAGTAAGTGAGTGAAAGAAATGAGTGAGTGAGTGAGTGAGTGAGTGAGTGAAAGAAATGAGTGAGTGAGTGAAAGAAATGAGTGAGTGAGTGAGTTTTGAAAGAAGTGAGTGAGTGAGTGAGTTTTGAAAGAAGTGAGTGAGTGAGTGAGTGAAAGAAATGAGTGAGTGAGTGAGTGAGTGAAAGAAATGAGTGAGTGAGTGAAAGAAATGAGTGAGTGAGTGAGTGAGTGAGTGAAAGAAATGAGTGAGTGAGTAAGTGAGTGAAAGAAATGAGTGAGTGAGTGAGTTTTGAAAGAAGTGAGTGAGTGAGTGAGTTTTGAAAGAAGTGAGTGAGTGAGTGAGTGAGTGAGTGAAAGAAATGAGTGAGTGAGTAAAAGAAATGAGTGAGTGAGTTTTGAAAGAAGAGAGTGAGTGAGTGAGTTTTGAAAGAAGTGAGTGAGTGAGTGAGTGAGTTTTGAAAGAAGTGAGTGAGTGAGTGAGTGAAAGAAATGAGTGAGTGAGTGAGTGAAAGAAATGAGTGAGTGAGTGAGTTTTGAAAGAAGTGAGTGAGTGAGTAAGTGAGTTTTGAAAGAAGTGAGTGAGTGAGTGAGTGAAAGAAATGAGTGAGTGAGTAAAAGAAATGAGTGAGTGAGTGAGTGAAAGAAATGAGTGAGTGAGTTTTGAAAGGAGTGAGTGAGTGAGTTTTGAAAGAAGTGAGTGAGTGAGTGAGTGAGTTTTGAAATGAGTGAGTGAGTAAGTGAGTGAAAGAAATGAGTGAGTGAGTGAGTTTTGAAAGAAGTGAGTGAGTGAGTGAGTTTTGAAAGAAGTGAGTGAGTGAGTGAGTGAAAGAAATGAGTGAATGAGTAAAAGAAATGAGTGAGTGAGTGAGTGAGTGAAAGAAAGAAATGAGTGAGTGAGTTTTGAAAGAAGTGAGTGAGTGAGTGAGTTTTGAAAGAAGTGAGTGAGTGAGTGAGTGAGTTTTGAAAGAAGTGAGTGAGTGAGTGAAAGAAATGAGTGAGTGAGTGAGTGAGTGAAAGAAATGAGTGAGTGAGTAAAAGAAATGAGTGAGTGAGTGAGTGAGTGAAAGAAATGAGTGAGTGAGTGAGTGAAAGAAATGAGTGAGTGAGTGAGTTTTGAAAGAAGTGAGTGAGTGAGTAAGTGAGTTTTGAAAGAAGTGAGTGAGTGAGTGAGTGAAAGAAATGAGTGAGTGAGTGAAAGAAATGAGTGAGTGAGTAAAAGAAATGAGTGAGTGAGTGAGTGAGTGAAAGAAATGAGTGAGTGAGTGAGTGAAAGAAATGAGTGAGTGAGTGAGTTTTGAAAGAAGTGAGTGAGTGAGTAAGTGAGTTTTGAAAGAAGTGAGTGAGTGAGTGAGTGAAAGAAATGAGTGAGTGAGTAAAAGAAATGAGTGAGTGAGTGAGTGAGTGAAAGAAATGAGTGAGTGAGTGAGTTTTGAAAGGAGTGAGTGAGTGAGTTTTGAAAGAAGTGAGTGAGTGAGTGAGTGAGTTTTGAAATGAGTGAGTGAGTAAGTGAGTGAAAGAAATGAGTGAGTGAGTGAGTTTTGAAAGAAGTGAGTGAGTGAGTGAGTTTTGAAAGAAGTGAGTGAGTGAGTGAGTGAAAGAAATGAGTGAATGAGTAAAAGAAATGAGTGAGTGAGTGAGTGAGTGAAAGAAAGAAATGAGTGAGTGAGTTTTGAAAGAAGTGAGTGAGTGAGTGAGTTTTGAAAGAAGTGAGTGAGTGAGTGAGTGAGTTTTGAAAGAAGTGAGTGAGTGAGTGAAAGAAATGAGTGAGTGAGTGAGTGAGTGAAAGAAATGAGTGAGTGAGTAAAAGAAATGAGTGAGTGAGTGAGTGAGTGAAAGAAATGAGTGAGTGAGTGAGTGAAAGAAATGAGTGAGTGAGTGAGTTTTGAAAGAAGTGAGTGAGTGAGTAAGTGAGTTTTGAAAGAAGTGAGTGAGTGAGTGAGTGAAAGAAATGAGTGAGTGAGTAAAAGAAATGAGTGAGTGAGTAAAAGAAATGAGTGAGTGAGTGAGTGAGTGAAAGAAATGAGTGAGTGAGTGAGTGAAAGAAATGAGTGAGTGAGTGAGTTTTGAAAGAAGTGAGTGAGTGAGTAAGTGAGTTTTGAAAGAAGTGAGTGAGTGAGTGAGTGAAAGAAATGAGTGAGTGAGTAAAAGAAATGAGTGAGTGAGTGAGTGAGTGAAAGAAATGAGTGAGTGAGTGAGTTTTGAAAGGAGTGAGTGAGTGAGTTTTGAAAGAAGTGAGTGAGTGAGTGAGTGAGTTTTGAAATGAGTGAGTGAGTAAGTGAGTGAAAGAAATGAGTGAGTGAGTGAGTTTTGAAAGAAGTGAGTGAGTGAGTGAGTTTTGAAAGAAGTGAGTGAGTGAGTGAGTGAAAGAAATGAGTGAATGAGTAAAAGAAATGAGTGAGTGAGTGAGTGAGTGAAAGAAAGAAATGAGTGAGTGAGTTTTGAAAGAAGTGAGTGAGTGAGTGAGTTTTGAAAGAAGTGAGTGAGTGAGTGAGTGAGTTTTGAAAGAAGTGAGTGAGTGAGTGAAAGAAATGAGTGAGTGAGTGAGTGAGTGAAAGAAATGAGTGAGTGAGTAAAAGAAATGAGTGAGTGAGTGAGTGAGTGAAAGAAATGAGTGAGTGAGTGAGTGAAAGAAATGAGTGAGTGAGTGAGTTTTGAAAGAAGTGAGTGAGTGAGTAAGTGAGTTTTGAAAGAAGTGAGTGAGTGAGTGAGTGAAAGAAATGAGTGAGTGAGTAAAAGAAATGAGTGAGTGAGTGAGTGAGTGAGTGAAAGAAATGAGTGAGTGAGTGAGTTTTGAAAGGAGTGAGTGAGTGAGTTTTGAAAGAAGTGAGTGAGTGAGTGAGTGAGTGAGTTTTGAAAGAAGTGAGTGAGTGAGTGAGTGAGTGAAAGAAATGAGTGAGTGAGTGAGTGAGTTTTGAAAGAAGTGAGTGAGTGAGTGAGTGAAAGAAATGAGTGAGTGAGTGAGTGAGTTTTGAAAGAAGTGAGTGAGTGAGTGAAAGAAATGAGTGAGTGAGTGAGTGAGTAAGTGAGGGAGTGAGTGAGTGAAAGAAGTGAGTGAGGGAGTGAGTGAGTGAAAGAAATAAGTGAGTGAGTGAGTTTTGAAAGAAATGAGTGAGTGAGCGAGCGAGTGAGTGAGTGAGTGAGTGAGTGAGTGAGTGAGTGAGTGAGTTTTGAAAGAAATGAGTGAGTGAGCGAGCGAGTGAGTGAGTGAGTGAGTTTTGAAAGAAATGAGTGAGTGAGTGAGTGAGTGAAAGAAATGAGTGAGTGAGTGAGTAAGTGAGGGAGTGAGTGAGTGAAAGAAATAAGTGAGTGAGTGAGTTTTGAAAGAAATGAGTGAGTGAGCGAGCGAGTGAGTGAGTGAGTTTTGAAAGAAATGAGTGAGTGAGTGAAAGAAAGAAATGAGTGAGTGAGTGAGTAAGTGAGGGAGTGAGTGAAAAAAAAAGTGAGTGAGTGAGTTTTAAAAGAAGTGAGTGAGCGAGCGGGTGAGTGAGTGAGTGAGTGAGTGAGCGAGCGAGTGAGTGAGTGAAAGAAATGAGTGAGTGAGCGAGTGAGTGAGTGAGTGAAAGAAATGAGTAAGTGAGTGAGTGAGTGAGTTTTGAAAGAAGTGAGTGAGTGAGTGAAAGAAATAAGTGAGTGAGTGAAAGAAATGAGTGAGTGAGTGAGTGAGTAAGTGAGGGAGTGAGTGAGTGAAAGAAGTGAGTGAGGGAGTGAGTGAGTGAGTGAAAGAAATAAGTGAGTGAGTGAGTTTTGAAAGAAATGAGTGAGTGAGCGAGCGAGTGAGTGAGTGAGTTTTGAAAGAAATGAGTGAGTGAGTGAGTTTTGAAAGAAATGAGTGAGTGAGTGAGTGAAAGAAATGAGTGAGTGAGTGAGTAAGTGAGGGAGTGAGTGAGTGAAAGAAATAAGTGAGTGAGTGAGTGAGTGAAAGAAATGAGTGAGTGAGCGAGCGAACGAGTGAGTGAGTGAGTTTTGAAAGAAATGAGTGAGTGAGTGAGTGAGTGAGTGAAAGAAATGAGTGAGTGAGTAAGTGAGGGAGTGAGTGAGTGAAAGAAATAAGTGAGTGAGTGAGTTTTGAAACAAATGAGTGAGTGAGTGAAAGAAAGAAATGAGTGAGTGAGTGAGTGAGTGAAAGAAATGAGTGAGTGAGTGAAAGAAAGAAATGAGTGAGTGAGTGAGTGAGTGCGTGAAAGAAATGAGTGAGTGAGTTTTGAAACAATTGAGTGAGTGAGTGAAAGAAAGAAATGAGTGAGTGAGTGAGTGAGTGAGTGAGTGAGTGAGTGAGTGAAAGAACTGAGTGAGTGAGTGAAAGAAAGAAATGAGTGAGTGAGTAAGTGAGTGAAAGAAATGAGTGAGTGAGTGAGTAAGTGAGGGAGTGAGTGAGTGAAAAAAAAGTGAGTGAGTGAGTTTTGAAAGAAATGAGTGAGCGAGCGAGTGAGTGAGTGAAAGAAATGAGTGAGTTAGTGAGTGAGTGAGTGAAAGAAATGAGTGAGTGAGTGAGTGAGTAAGTGAGTGAGTTTTGAAAGAAATGAGTGAGTGAGTGAGTGAGTGAAAGAAATGAGTGAGTGAGCGAGCGAGTGAGTGAGTGGTGGAAAAAATGAGTGAGTGAGGAAATGAGTGAGTGAGCGAGTGAGTGAAAGAAATGAGTGAGTGAGTGAAAGAAATGAGTGAGTGAGCGAGTGAGTGAAAGAAATGAGTGAGTGAGCGAGTGAGTGAAAGAAATGAGTGAGTGAGTGAGTTTTAAAAGAAATGAGTGAGTGAGTGAGTTTTAAAAGAAATGAGTGAGTGAGTGAGTGAGTGAGTGAAAGAAATGAGTGAGTGAGTGAGTGAGTAAGTGAGTGAGTTTTGAAAGAAATGAGTGTGTGAGTGAGTGAAAGAAATGAGTGAGTGAGCGAGCGAGTGAGTGAGTGGTGGAAAAAATGAGTGAGTGAGGAAATGAGTGAGTGAGCGAGTGATGGAAGAAGTGAGTGAGTGATGGAAGAAATGAGTGAGTGAGTGATGGAAGAAGTGAGTGAGTGGTGGAAAAAATGAGTGAGTGAGGAAATGAGTGAATGAGTGAGTGATGGAAGAAGTGAGTGAGTGATGGAAGAAATGAGTGAATGAGTGAGTGATGGAAGAAGTGAGTGAGTGATGGAAGAAATGAGTGAGTGAGTGAGTGATGGAAGAAGTGATTGAGTGAGAGGTGGAATAAATTAGTGGGTGAGGAAATGAGTGAGTGAGTGAGTGAGTGAGTGGTGGAAGAAATGAGTGAGTGAGTGAGTGGTGGACGAATTGAGTGAGTGAGTGAGTGAGTGAGTGGTGGACGAAATGAGTGAGTGAGTGAGTGAGTGGTGGACGAAATGAGTGAGTGAGTGAGTGAGTGGTGGACGAAATGAGTGAGTGAGTGAGTGAGTGAGTGGTGGACGAAATGAGTGAGTGAGTGAGTGATGGAAGAAGTGATTGAGTGAGAGGTGGAATAAATTAGTGGGTGAGGAAATGAGTGAGTGAGTGAGTGAGTGGTGGACGAAATGAGTGAGTGAGTGAGTGAGTGGTGGATGAAATGAGTGAGTGAGTGAGTGAGTGAGTGGTGGACGAAATGAGTGAGTGAGTGAGTGAATGGTGGACGAAATGAGTGAGTGAGTGAGTGAGTGGTGGAAAAAATGAGTGAGTGAGTGAATGGTGGAAAAAATGAGTGAGTGAGTGAGTGAGTGAGTGGTGGAAGAAATGAGTGAGTGAGTGAGTGAGTGGTGGAAGAAATGAGTGAGTGAGGAAATGAGTGAGTGAGTGAGTGAGTGGTGGAAGAAATGAGTGAGTGAGTGAGTGAGTGAGTGAGTGGTGGAAGAAATGAGTGAGTGAGTGAGTGAGTGGTGGAAGAAATGGGTGAGTGAGTGAGTGAGTGGTGGAAGAAATGAGTGAGTGAGGAAATGAGTGAGTGAGTGGTGGAAGAAATGAGTGAGTGAGTGAGTGGTGGAAGAAATGAGTGAGTGGTGGAAGAAATGAGTGAGTGAGTAAGTGAGTGAGTGGTGGAAGAAATGAGTGAGTGAAGAAATGAGTGAGTGAGTGAGTGAGTGGTGGAAGAAATGAGTAAATGAGTGTTGGAAGAAATGAGTGAGTGAGGAAATGAGTGAGTGAAGAAAATAGTGAGTAAATGAGTGAGTGATGACATAAAAAGTGAGTGAGTGACTCAGAGACTGAGTGAGTGAGTGAAGAGTGAATGAGTGAGTGAGTGAGTGAGTGAGGAGTGAGCGAGTGAGTGAGTGAGTGAGGAGTGAGCGAGTGATGTGGATCTGAAAACAGATTATAGACTTTTTAAACTATTACACTCATAATGTAAAACGTTAAACAGATGTATGGCACATTGTTTCCTCACAGTAACCCAGCGAGCAGAAAACGTTACAGCAACGTTCAGCAGTGTTTTTAAAGGGTTACAGGGGAAGGTTAGCCTGTAACGTTACAGAAATGTTCCAGGAAGGGTAAAGGTAATACTGGGTTGAATCACATCGTTTTTACAACGTTTCTCACACAGCATTCGAAGTTAGACAGAAACTTTAAGGAACTTTAAGGAAACACCTGATATAACTTTCCCAAAACTAAAAATGCAATAAATAAAATCTAATACAATAAAAACACTGAAACATAATCACTTTCATATCAAACTGATAAATAATATTTAATGAATGTGTCATAAAGCGTTTTCCAAACGTAAGAACTGGAGCATTTATTTAAACGTAGAATAGAATAAAATGTTTAAATTATTAATTCATTTTTAACAGTTTGGTGATAATAAACCAAAAAAAAAAAAAAAAAACGTAAAAAAATAAAAAAATAAAAAAACTAGTGTTCACAACGTTCACGTAACTTTCTTCTCAGTAAAAACGTTTGGGATCCTGCATACAGACGGTATATTTGTTTAAAAAAATAATAATAATAAAAAAAGTTACATTTAATGTAGGATTTAGTTTATGAGGTTCTGTCCGTCAGAAACGTCCACCAGTCTTGGGCACGTGGTGTGTCCAGTGCACATGTAAAAGAGGGGCTGTTAACTGCACATGGTGGGCAGATCTGCTTCATCTTACAGCGAGCCGTGTAATCGACACACACACACACACACACAGAGTTAGGGGCAGAAACGAGCAGGTTCGGCCGGACTTCAGTGAAAATGGAGCTCAGAGGAGTGATAGTGTTGGTCTGCGTGCTGTGTCTGGCGCACTCCACACTCCAGCAGGACACTTCCAAGAAAAAGAACGGGAAGAAAGGTGCGTCTCTCTCTCTCTCTCTACTCAGCCCTGTTTTTCCAACCCTTGTAGCCTCGCTCTGGCTTGTAGGTCAGCCTTACTAAAGCATGTCCAGAACTGTCCGTGTGGCCTTTTTAGTCCACATCTGTACATGTTACAGTATTCTTATATACCTTCACACATTTAGAGTTTAGCTGTGCCTGTTCTGCCCCCCTGCCCCCTGCTGAGCAGTTTCTTTATTAAAGAGATGAGTAATGGCTGCTTGAATCTTGCCTAATGTGCTGATGTAATCAGAGTCTGCTAACAGTGTTGCCATTGAGGAGCTGAGGAAAAAGATTGAGGAGATTGTGCAGGAGCTGAGTCTCTTGAAGGAAAAGCAAGCTCTACAAACAGGTACTGAACAAAGCGGCTTATTTCACTTATGGATTTTCCTCCCTTTTTTTCAAGGAAGATATGGGTAGATTGGTCAGTCTTAAACTGCTCCCAACCCCCCATATGGTGCTCAAGCACTTCCAGACAAATATGAGATCAAACCAACTTACGAAGGGCTTTTATTATGCTACCCTGCTGAAGAAAAACAGCCTTGACCAGCATGGGGTATGTTTTTGTTCGGGTCTGAGGGTTTAGCTGGTCTACAAACATCAATCTGATCAAACTAAGATCACCAATATGACCAGCATGACTAAGTTGGTTAAACTGCATGACCAGCAAGACCAAGCTGGTTGACCTGCATGATCAGCTTGACTAAGGTGGTCGACCAGCATGATAAGCTTGACTAAGTCGGTTGACCAGCATGACCATCATGATTAAACTAGTCGACCAGCATGATCAGCTTGACTAAGCTGGTCGACCAGCATGATCAGCATGATCAACTTGACTAAGTCGTTTGACCAGCATGATCAGCTTGACTAAACAGATTGACCAGCATGATCAGCTTGACTAAGTCGGTTGACCAGTATGACCAGCATGACTACACTTCTCGACCAGCATGATCAGCATGATCAACTTGACTAAGTCGCTTGACCAGCATGATCAGCTTGACTAAACAGATTGACCAGCATGATCAGCTTGACTAAGTCGGTTGACCAGTATGACCAGCATGACTACACTTCTCGACCAGCATGATCAGCTTGACTAAGTCAGTTAACCAGTATGACTAGCATGACCAGCATGACCAGCATGATCAGCTTGACTAAGTCGATTAACCAGTATGATCAGCTTGACTAAGTCAGTTAACCAGTATGACTAGCATGATCAGCTTGACTAAGTCGGTTGACCAGCATGACCAGCATGATCAGCTTGACTAAGTCGGTTAACCAGTATGACCAGCATGATCAGCTTTACTAAGTTGGTTAACCAGTATGACCAGCATGACTACACTTCTCAACCAGTATGACCAGCATGATCAGCTTCACCAAGTCGCTTAACCAGTATGATCAGCATGAATACACTGGTCGACCAGCATGACCAGCATGAACATCAGCCAGCTTGACCAAAATCAAACGCAACATCTACTATAATGGTTAAGCAGCTTGCTTACCAGCTTTTCAACCACCTTGACCATCAAAGACCACATTTAGACCATCTGAAACGGCCACCAGCAAAAGCTGGTCTTGAGCTAGATTTCTCAGCAGTGAAAGCTTGTGTTAGTTTGTGGTCTGTGAGTCTGGGACTAGATATTAGCTAAGAGTGTTCGAACAGAAAACAGTAAAGCAACAACTTTCCCTTTGAGATTGATACATTTAAACGAGCTCTGTTCTGATCGGCTGCCCTGTGCTGTGCCTTATTCAGAAGCAGTCTTGACTGGGCGGTGCTGGAGTTTGTGTGTTCTTCACCTCAGCAACGTTTATCCTTATCTTCCTCCTAAAAAACACACAAAACCACGTTTTTTTGTGGGATTTCTGGAAAGTGTTAGTCATGGACTGATTATAATCACATGGCTTTTTTCAGGCTGGGCAGGTTTATGACTTTAACATGCGGTTATCTGTTGCTCCTCTAATTCCAGTGTGCCTGAAAGGCTTCAAAGTCCCGGGCAAATGTTTTCTGTCCGACCCGGTAAAGAAGAGCTTCCATGCAGCCAGCGATGACTGCATCGCAAAGGGCGGCACCCTCAGCACTCCTTTGAACGGCGACGAGAACGACCATCTCTATGACTACGTCCGGCAGACCATCGGGCCTCAGGAGCACATCTGGCTGGGCATCAACGACATGCTAAAGGAGGGCGACTGGGTGGACAAGACGGGCACCAGCGTGCGCTTCAAGAACTGGGAGACGGACGTGACCCATCAACCCGACGGCGGCCGTAGCCAAAACTGCGCCATTCTCTCCAACCCGGCCAATGGGAAGTGGTTTGATGAGAGCTGCCGTGCTGAGAAGGCCTCTGTGTGCGAGTTCATGATCGTCTGAGCTGTAGGGCTCGATCAACAGCATCACTGCTGCCTGTATAACATGCAAGGGATGTATTATCAGTATTTACTACTATGTTTTTACTGCATCTGTACTTAAGGCTCATAAGGTTAAGCTCTGGCTTTCAACTGGTATTTGAAGAATAGAGGAGGTGGTACACAGCAGGTCACTGTTAGTGAACATACAGAGTGGAGGACTGGCTCAATCTCTGTGTGAAAAAGGTTGGAGTTACAGCTCAGTAACGATCACACCAGTGGTTCATCCCACATCTGTAATAAACATCAAACTCACACAGCACTTAACAAGAGCTCAGTGACTTCTAGAACATAGTATTCAAAGTATTCAACCACTTTTAAAGCCAGCAGATTTATCTGAATTACAAACGTCACTAACACACATTGCCTGAGCCACCATTTTATCGTAAACCATTGTTTTCCAGCTGATCTTAATATTCTTTATGCTAGATTTGATTGGTTGGATGATGACAATTCTTTAATATTGAGATCTGCACTTTAACTACGCTAACTTTGACTCCTGTATTTTGCATCATCCATCGGTCCTTCACAGATGTTTTACAAGATGCCCAGTATCTGATGAGGAAATGCATTCCCATAGCATGACAGCACCACCACCATACTTCACTTTCATAATGGAATGGCCTGTGTTTGGTTTGTGCCACGTGTAGCAGCTCAGATTTTGGCTGATCATAAAACGCGTACTCCATGTGGGTAACTCTGGTGTATTAGCAACTCCAGACTTGCTCTAATGCTCTGTATTTTTCCCCTCAGATTTCTTTCTTCCTAAGCACCTTCCCTTACAGGCCATATCATTTTGCAGCATCTTTTCTCTCTTGTGCATGACCAGCTCAGATTCCCAGTCTGACCAAAGGAACATGAATTGAGAGGTTTTTTTAACCTGGACAAGAACTTTTTAATGACTCACATGTAAAGGCCAATTTGTAAAATCAACTGTGTTCTCATTAGGATCATTAGGGTCACTTGAAACTTCCATTGTTGAATACATATGCAAACATTTTGAGACATTTTCAGTCACTTTTGTCTGAATATTTAATGACATAACTGTTGTAAAGTGAATATGCCAAACACTCAAAGTGTTATGTGTAATCCAGACAGATCTGAAGGCTTTTTAGGGAGTTAAATACTTCGGCAAGGCACTGCAATCCAGAATTTCTGAACCTCAGCGCTGTTCTAAATAAACATTTCCATATAAAACTCTTATGATATGAGAGAGCAACGCAGCTCAAGTTGCCAATGCAGAATTCATAATGTTTATAGCCAGCTATGCCGGCCTATTTTATGCCCTCTTGCTTTCCAATCATTATGTAACTTGTGTACGCCGCTGGAAAAAGCACAATAAAGTGTTTTTAAGTAGCAAATACAGTCAATTTGGGTTTTTTTTTCCTGAGTCCACACTCATAATGTACTTTTTCAAACAATTAATTAAATAATATAAATATCTTCCAGAAACAAAAGACTGTAAACACGCAGAGTGTTGCGTAACGTCCCTCTCTTGCTCCCTAAGGACTTTACAATCTGTTGTGCACATTCAGCCACACGTGACAACTCTGGCCTTAAGACACTTGAACTTTTCATTTAGATTTCTCTTGCACTTTCTCAAATATGGTTTAATAAACATGCCAGGGTATGTTTTTTATGATGTAGTTCCAAACTGGGAATAATGATTTTTTTTTAAAAATGTAAGCGTTTATTTGTCTGCAGAGGCTTAATATAATTGACACTTTTCTAACTTCAACGTTGTGGATGTCTATTCTAGCCGCTGTGTAATTGTAAGATCTAGTAAGACCTGGTTATGACCCCTACTTTGTCCTGATCTTACAAAGGACCTTTAGGGAAGTTTTAATATGCATCCAAAAGTTTGAAAACCTCACGTCAGAAAGTACATAGAAAGTCTAAATGAAGATGTGATAAATGTGTCACATCATGCTTACTTCCAGAGTTGCATGATTTCATGCTTACAACCAAGAGGGCATATTTCACATCTAGACACAAAGATTCACAACTCAAAATTCAAGGAAACAGGAAAAAAAGAAAAAAAGAACCATTCATTCACAAGTAAAAACAAAAGTAATTCCAGCCACATGTTCAGACACATCCTCCTGTATGCTGGTTTCTAGTGCATCAAGTCTTCTCCCCCAAAAGCTCCAGGATTTAGAGTGGAACTTCAGAATCCTCCTCCTCCTCCGGGTCTGCTAAAGGAGCTCTCTTTAAGTCTGGTGTGGTGTGGACCTGATTCTGAAGACACTTATCTCCACTCATCTCCTTTTCATCTTTCTGCTGGTCATGACATCTTGGGTGTCCTCCCTGCCCCGGGGACCTATTAGGCACTTCTGGAGCATTTTGTGGGGCAGTAAAAGGTCTATACACCCCCACCTCCAGCTGTGTATTTTCTCTGGGTCCTGTTAATGGCTGCCTTTCCATGGGTCCAGTAAAAGCCTGATAAGAATCCACAGCCGGTTCAAACTCATTCATTTCCATTCCATGTTTCAGAAGGTGCCCATACACCATGGTGTCATCGATGCAGTGATAAACATGGTCGTCATCCCCCGTCGTGGTGGGAACTCCATGGAGGCCTGGCAGGAAGGCATGTCCGTTGGGATTGTAGACGGACACTTCTGGAGATTTCTGCTTCTTCTTCTTCTTTCTGTTAAGCGATAGAGACAACTTAACAAAAAGGTACAACACTGGGTTTAAATGATATCCAGCGTTTTTAGAGGTAAGGCTCACCTGTTAATTATGCAGACCACAGCAAACGCAATCACCATCAGCACCAACAACACACTCACAACACTCAGGGCGATGCTCAAAACCTTGTCTGAAAATGAGAAATCATCAAGAGTCAACATCTCCATTTTAATCATTGGTCTTACAGTGAAAAGATATGCAGTACACAAAAACATGATGCATTTGTCATCTCCTCACAGTAAATGTTGTATTGCTATTCTTTTGTACTCCTGTGCAAAACACCTGGATCCAGATTTGCACCAATAAAGAAAATGGTAATAATAAAAATAAATAAAATAATAAGTTTCGCACCACATAGCACTTTGACTGTACTACATTACACTAAAGCCATATTAAGACCACAGCACATCACATTTTACTTAAAATTTTGCTGCTGCTGGGAAAAAAAGAAAAATCCTAGCGGAAACACTACACAGAGCAGTCCCCACTACAGTCATGTAAAATGATTAGGACATCCCATGGAAACCTTGGGAAACCTGGTCTTTTTATAACATATTTACATATATTGACATCTGATTTTGTTGTGGAAAAGTTAGGAGACACCATGTCCTAACAGCTCAAATTTATCATCTTGGGTTGAAATAATCTCAGTTAGAAGTTTTCTATTACTGGCTCAACTGAGACAAAGTTCTCCCCAGTCTTCCAAGCAGAAATATTTCAACTGTCTGATGTTTGAGGGGTATTTGCTTGCAAATATCAAGCTTATCAATTGGATTAAGTTCTGGGCGTCGACTAGGTCATTCCAGAACTCCCCATTTATTTCTTCTGAGCAATTCCTTTCTAAATTTACTGTAATGTTTTGGGTCATTATCATGTTGCACGGCCCACCTCTGCTTTAGCTTCAGTTTTTGGACAAATGGTCTCACATTTTCCACAAGCACTAACCCTCGGAAACCATTAAAGAATTCATAGTGGATTCTATAATGGAAAGGTTACCAGGCCTGGTTTGCATCTTCTAATACTGTGCCCAAACTTATTCAACTTCGGATTTATCCGTTCAAAGAACATTGTTCCAGAAGTTCTGCTATTTGTCTAGGTGTCTAGCTCTGGCAAACTTTAGTCTTGATGATCACTCCCATTTCAGAATACAGTTAAAATGATGGTCAAATGTCAATATGTTTAAATATGCCTATAAGGCAAAGGTTTTCAAGGCATTTGCTATTTTTTTCACATACTGGATACGATGTTTGAAAACTTTAGTGGGCTGAGCATCTTCACAGCTTATGGTAAACACTACAGAGCTATTCTTTTATAGTCAATATGTTGTGAAGAGTATCAAATATCCCCCCCCCAAAAAACAACAAACCCAAAACAAATAAACAAACAAGTGCAACCAAAATTCTAGATATATGCTGATGTGCTGTATCTAGAACAACATACAGAATTGTGCTCTGAATATCTATGCTTAAGAGAGTGAACCCATACATTATTAACACACAGAATTCCTGAAAGCCTTCTTACTTTTGCGCTTGAGCAAGGTGATTTGACTGACCACACTGAAGGATCCTTTTACCGGCTTGCAGTTAGACATGTTGAGGAAGAAGCTTTCTTCCATCACCACGGTCTTGGGCTTCTCATCCATCCTCCAGCTGTAAGTCTCACCACGTGAGCTCTGCTTCTGCACTTCAATGCACGTGTGTCGATTCACACAACTGACCTGGCTGACATTGGTAAACTCCACAAGAGCCTCAAAATGAGAAGGGAATGAGACAATCCAGGAGACCGTGGATTGTGGACTCATTCCCGCCGGCCATCCAGGAGTGGCCACCAGCATTGAAACGTCCTTCTTTGGCATGACGTTAAAAATGTAGCGCTCTAAAGTGGAAAAGAGAAAGTGGCATCTGTTAGCTATTTAGATCAGAATGCTGACCATCGCTATTAATATACAATGATGCCTTTTTATGTAAGTGTACCCTGTAAAATTACTTACACCAAACACAATGTAGCTAACCTAATAACACTCAAGTGTACTGTTTAATTTATTAAGCACCTGGAGTAAACATCCACAGTGCAGGCTAGAAAAAGTAAGTGAACCTCTGTGTTAATAACTTCTCCAAGAGCAAACTATCAAATGATATTTACAATTAAGGAGAAGTGATTAAAAGTGTGGGTTTCACAGGTGCTCTGCCCATTAAATAACAGCACATAAAGTCTGATTACTGACAATAGTCTCCTGAAGGAAGATGGGTATCTGTATGAAACATGCATCAATGCAAACAACTTTCATAAGACCATGGAACACATGTTATTAAGACACATTAAGGTGGAAACTGCCATCAAAGCCTGGAAGTAGTGATTTAATATTAAATCTGTGGCGGAAACAATAAATTTGAAACTGAATTAAAAGATTTTTACCGAAGGAAGTAAACTCAGAAGCTGTAGAGAGGTTGGGTAATGCAACAAGACAATGACCAAAGCACACAACTAAATCAACTAAAGAATGGTTTAAAAGAAAAAGGTTTGTTATTTGGAATGGCCTTGTCAGAGTCTGACCTTAACCTTATCAGGATGATGGGGCAGGACATGAAGAGAGTAGTGTGCACAAGACAAAGAAACCATTGCAGAGAAGAATGGTTTAAAATTTATCCTCAATGTTTACTGGAAGTGACTGCTGCTAAGGGGGATCTACAGGTTATTAAATTCTTCACTTACTTTTTCTAGCCTGCACTATAAGAGAACAGCGAACAGTGTAACATAGCCTGTGTTTGGCAAAAATTGTGACTTACATAACAATCAGAAGGTAGTTTTACCCAATAAGCTGGTAACTGTTTACCTTTTATTGATTCAAGAAAAGAACCCTCTAAAAGGGGGCTGGTTATCTGCTTCAGATCCCTGCCGTCTGACGGAGAGGCAGTCACAGTAATGTTGGATTGGATCTGCACGTTGCGAATGTGCCCCTGAGGACAGAACTGCCCAACGGTCATGCCCTGCTGCTCATGCTCAGTCATGGTCAGAAGGACGCTGCTATTGCACTTCTGGCCAGGCAGAGACTGCTGTAGGCTGCCCATGGGGGACACCAGCTCCACTGCACCATCCTGTGGAGTGTACAGGTGCCAAGAGACCTCCTGCAGGATTCCCGGGAGACATTTATCGAGCGGAGGGACCTTTAGAGAGAATTTAGAGGATGCACAGCCCTTCTGCTGTGAACATGCTGTGGATTAAAGAGATCAGAACTCATACATTAGTTACATGGGTTACATTTCTGGCCTAATAACAACTTTATTTCACTATGATTTTCTTGGACAAATCACCACATCATGGATTCTTAATTTCACTCTTTACATTGCAGGTATTTAGCAGACGCTCTTATCCAGAGCGATCTACAAAAGTGCTTGGCTGTTTACTCAAATCAGAATGTTTCAATACATAAATGTGACAGTTTTTGTATTATTTAGGAAATATTGGAATATAGGCAATAAGACAATGCATCTTTTTAATATATGCATTTAAGATATTTTTACAAGCGCATCCTTAATATGTTACGAGCATTTTAACCAACTGGTGGTATAAAATGCAGCAAAAGGGGTACAAGTATGGTGCTATAGCTGCATTCCTTTTGTACTCTAAAGATAAGGAGATTATTTTATCATTTATAAAATAATCATTATTCATTATCATTTTATTATTATTTTTTTAATATTAAACCATTCCAACATGCCAAAGTGAATGAATCAACATCTTCAGATGAGGCACGTATGCTCCTCACTGTTTGACATGAATAAACATGGTTAGCACATATTTAAGAACACCACACTGGGCTCCTACCTATAGTTTGGTTTATGGTTAACAGCAAATCCTCCTCTGAGCAGTCTATGAATGACAGAAGCGAGGCCTTCACTGAAGAGATTGTGACCATCTCCTGGTTGAGTGAACTGAATTTTAAGATGCAGGCCGACGTGGGCTTCTTTTTCTTTATGTGCAACTCTAGTCCCTCCTCCATTGTCAGGTCTACGTTACAGCGCACTGCAAAAAGAGCCAGGAAAGGCAAAAGGTTTCACATTTCATAAGTAAACATATGCAAAAATTTAAGGAGACTCAGCTGCTTTCTTTCAGTGACTAGTCAGACACAGTTAAATTTCCTTTGAAGGGTGTGGTTTTAGGCAACTTTCCAGGAAAGCTGGAGTCATAAGACACGGGTTTTCCTAACTTACTCAAATGATGAGGCAACAGGAACTTGTAATGACGTGTACACACAACCCCTACCCTCCCCCAAAGCAGCTTTTTCTTGCTTTTGGTGAAGAACTGTCTCTACTGTCCGAACAAGACATTTTACTGGATTCTGGAGCACTGCTGTAGGGATTCGATTGCATTCAGTGCCAAAAGCGTTTTTGAAGTTGGATGTTGGATGATCACCTCCCCAACTTATCCCAAAAGTTCTGAATGGAGCACAATCATTCTAGAGAACACAGCTCAATGCTGGGGGGGCTTTTTACCCCTCTAGCCCACACCTGGCATTAGGCAGCATGATGCCAATAGGTTTGTGTTTATCTGCTCCAGAGTCTCCTATTCTATTGCCAAATCATCTCTACAAGGACTAGACAAGCTAAAGTAGCTTAATGCATTAATTTAAAAGGGTGCCCACAAACATATGGACATATAAACAAAGCCACATAAAGGCCTGAGTTACGTACACTATAAGATATCTAATTCATATTACATTAATTATTGCTTTTAAATGAGCAATAGGACACAAACCTTCACTGCCTCTCTTGATGGCAGAGATTTTGAAATGTAGTGAGAGGACAGCAGTGAGGCTCCTCCGCAGGCAGCTCCGCAGGGAAAGGTTGAAGGATCCCTGGTGCTCAGACAGCTGGGCTTCATTCAGGGGCTTCACCACCGTCTTGCCGTTCCGCTGGTACTCCAGTCGTGTGTCGTCCTTCTGGCACCTGGACTCGGTGTAATTCAGGATGCGCATTGTTGAGTAGTATTTGGGAGGAACGTGGAAGAACCATCTAACTAATTCACGATCAGGAAAGCTGCCTGGGTAGTTTGGTGAGAAGAATTCCTGAGATGATTCCTCCTCTGGCAGGCTGACATTGATTATGGCAAGTACTGCAGGACAGAGAATAAAGAGATTAGCAAATAACGAGAGGTGTGATCTATGAAGCTCTATTAGGGCTGGATTAGCTTCACCTGGGGGAGTCCTGAACCTAGTCATACTATAAATACTATGAGCCCTGTCTAAACTGACCTCACAGTAAAGCTGGTAACAGATACAGCTGTGCATGTGGGCTATGATGCGTCCATTCAAGCGAGCTGTGGAAATTTGGGGAAACTTTATCTTGCATAAATCATTAAGTCAAGTCCTCTATAAATTAGGACTACAGAACCTCCTCTGGGGAAACGAATCCAGCTCAAATAGTGCTTAAGAATCGTATGGTTTCTACAGGCAGGCCTTTCTTTTGTTTAGTTTTTGCTATTTTACTGAAACAGCAAGCTGCAGATAAGCATGAATCTGGGCATAATTACATGTTATTTCATCTCCCACCGAAACGCCAAAGGTTGATGGATTCAGCTGTTCTTGTCCCGGCACCTGCAAAGATACACTGCCTTCTAAAGGCATCTGCATCCCCTTGATGGTCCCAGTGCGACAAAACCTCCCAACTGTGCTTGCGCCGGTGGAGACCGTGTACACATGCTTGTCCTGACAGCTCTCTGTGGGCCAAATCTGCCTTAAACCAGTCTTGGTGAAGTCCAAGATGATAGAATTCTGGTCCGGGACTCTGACGTTCCAGGTGAAGGTGCGGCTGAAATTTTGAAGAGAAGGGTGCTGCTCTGGTGTGATGTTCGTGTCGCATGTATTGTTACACACTGGGAAGAAAAGCAAAGTAATTTACACACAAGTGTAAAATCCAGAAAGACACATAAAGAACAAATATATAGGGCATAATAAAGAACAGGGGAGGCTTTTGACTAAATTGTGGAGCATTGTTGTAAAAAAAAATGTAATTGCATTCTGTGACAAGAGCGTTAGTGAGGTCAGGATGTTAGATGATCACCACCCCATAAAAGTATTGGATGGAGCCTCAACCATCACTCCAGAGAGGACAGTTCCACTGCTCCACAGCTCAGTGCTGGGGGCAGGGGTTTATACACCTCAAGCCTATGCTTGGCATTAGGCATGGTGCTAATAGGTTCAAGTCCATCTGCTCCAGAGAGTCCTATTCTATTGGAAGTACTTCTCTACAGGGACTAGACAAGCAGTGTGTGTGCATTTGCACATTAGCATTGGGTGTAACATTGGGTGCACACACCTTAGTTTACATCTGGCATTAAAATGTGTCTCTTAAAGTTGCTGAATGCATTTATCAGAAGGGGTGTCCACAAACATTTGGCTACATAGTGTACAAAGCTGATCATCTTTAAACATTATGGACGTGCCTTACCAACATGCCTAACAATCTCCACTGTGAAGATGTTCTCAGGTTGTTGACAGGTGAATTCCACCTCTGTGCTGTTTTGGAGAGTCACAGAAGACTGGCATGAGTTTCCAACGCAGACTTCACACTTGGACTCTGCACTCTCAGTCCTGTTGATGTGGATGGTAGTGTCGTTGTGAAGGTCTACGGTGAGCGCCAGCCCCCCTGAGTAAAAGCCAAAAACATTCAGCGGATTAATTTTAATCAAATATGCGTTTTCATGTCCTTTAGTCACTCTTCAACCCCTTCTCTCCCCCCACCAAAAGGGGTTCAGCCATTAAGACATACAGAAAGCCATCGGTCAGGACTGTACATGCTTTCTGTTCTCACTCCTCATAATGTTTACTCAGTAGATCAGAACTTTTAGGCAAGCTCTGCCACGAAACCATGAACCTTTAGGTGTCATGTGATGTCCTCAGTTTGAGAAATGTGGCTTTGTGGTGGAATGTGGGGGGGGGGGGGGGGGGGAGTATAAACAGGACGAATTAAAGCAGTCTATTCTCAAGCCTTCGTCTGCCTGTCTGTCCAGCCTGCAGCAGAGACTGTATGACAGGCCCCAAGCGTAACTTCGGAAATTACAAATCCAACTGCAAGAAACATGCCATTAATTTTCCTTTGAGCCCTGGGGACAAACAAAATGCTTTCAGTTAGTCTCAAAACCAGTCACTCAACTTTGCGCTCTCTCATACACAAGTCTTTCTCGTCAACACTTCTGTCAGTAGCTCAGAAGTCAGTGAACAGCAGCTGGACTGATACTCGGAGGAGCTGTAGCTGAGCTAGCTAGGCAAAGGCTACCTTAGCGAGTGGACTACAGATCTAAAACAATGATGAAATAAATCTACAAATTCAGCTTCCGTTCATCTAAAATCAGTCACACATCCAGAGTCTGAACATTTAAAAATGTTCAGACGTAAAAAAAAAAAAAGTAAATACCATCCAACCCTATGCTATATTACGCTTCAACTCAAAACTCTGCTGCATGTTGGCATTACTTGGCTAAATAAACAACCCTCTAAAGGATTTTCACAATCAAGCTCCACCCCTCGCCCGCTTAGGCCTACTGCTTTCTGTTCATTTGACAAGCCTCTGAGTCTGGCAAACCCACCATGGAGTTTTAAAAGGCAGAAGTGCACAACTTCCTCCATAATCATACCAACACAGTTTCAGGGCAAAAAAGGGACTGGACTGATTCCACTGTAAGCGATTATACTATATAATCACATGAATAGAGCTCACTTTTAAAATGCAGTGAGGACAGCTGCCTCAGCAGATGACACCTAGGCCATCAAATTAAGGATGCAAACTGTGGGATGATGTGGATATCCATATCTTTTCACATACATATCTGCCAATATTGACAGTGAAACATGAATATTAAAATAAATTAGAGAAATATTTGAGAATTCTCAATCTGACAATTATCAATAACTGCATAAAAACATCAAATCTATCCATCTTTGATATGCACTATATGTACAAAAGTATCGGGACCTTAGGAATGGTGCTAAAAGGTTTATGTTTATCTGCTCCAGAGTGTCCTATTCTATTGACGGTACTTCTCTTCTACAGGGAATAGACATGCTGTATGTGTGCATTTGTGTCAGCAATAATATGTACTATATAATATAATAATAATAATAATAATAATAATAATAATAATAATATGTACCTTTTGTGGGTTTTTTTTTTTTTTTTTTTTTTTTTTTTTAAAGTTGATATGATTGATATGATTATATAACCATTATGCATCCCTACAATAAATACATAAGATATTTTATATATTTCCAAAACAGGAACCTTCCAGCACTGTTAGAATTAGCTAAAACTACATCAAATTGCTACGTCCTTCCATCCGTTTCTTGCAAATTATGTCCATAAGAAGGCAAACAAATACAACAAGAGACATGCCTACTCATATGGGTCCATTAAATATGGCATAAAAGTATCTTTACAAGATCCACATATCTGCACATCACAAAATAATCTAATAAAATATCTAGGCTTATTTACAGAAAGGACTCCCAGCGCTCTGAGTGAGATGTATTGTAATAAACATGAAACAACCATGATCTTTTTGACATGATCTTGACATGAAACAGGAATCAACGACCAAACCCATGATGACCCTGTGACAAGCTACACCAATTAGCCCACCATTCCAGCACTAGCAACCCGAGGGCACATCTCAAAAACACGCACCCAAAAGAGCATGACCTCCACTGGGACAGCCGCGTCTCCACTTGCCAGAAGCTCGCTGTCTGCTGCACGACAAGAGGCTTGCACAAAGACACCTAACAGGATATGAGGCCTATCAGTACAGCCAACGGGACGGGCCTCGCAGAGTTCTGTCAGGAATTGTAATCAAGGTCCTAAATCTTCAACAGCACCTCAGATAAAATAAGGGAATTCCTCACAGGCTCTTTTTACGGGTACCTAGACCTCCTTAGCAACAACATCCACAGCTTTTTCAGGTTGCTCGGAGTGCAAATCAGTCTGTCTGCAGCCGAGGTGGGTTGGGAACTCTCTGTCGGCCTTACCACACGCTTGTTGTTGTTGAGTAAGTCGCTCGTGTCGGCTTGGCCTACATTTCTTTTTTAATATTAAATATATTAAAATAATTATTAAGATAATCACATTGGCATTAATGGAGAACCTTTCAGCACATCGCCCACTTTTCCATGTAGACGGCACCAACACACCATTCCCCATCATCTCCTAAGCCTTTTCTGTCCTTTCAACTTCCAGCTTCTTAACAATACGGGGCTTGGGGAGATAACTGTAAATAGTATATGGGTGCCATCTACAAAACAAAATGAAATTATCCTGAGAAAATTATAATGATTTTTTTTAACCCATTGTGCCCTTTCAGGAGCTATATAATGTATGTAAAAAAAAAATACCTCCACTAAGTCCAACCATCAAAATATCTGTCTGGGTTCTGGAGAGCTCCAACAAAGGACATCTCAAACACTATGCGGTTCAGGGGTTGATCAGGGGAACATCTGCAACTCTCGCCTCGGGACGGCAATGAAATCCAAACAGGAGGAAGGAGTTTCTAGTGTCTGACACAGTTCTACGCCCAGAGAGACTGGCTCTTTTTTCAGTGTGGAGCAAAGAAAAGGTTTGATTTCACAATTCCATTCTCAACGATTCCAGAAGTGTGTGATATCTAGCCAAGGGTCTTTGACTAATATGTGCATCTGGAGAGTAAATAAGACGTGCAACAGCTGCCAAGGACCATCTCCCCTCCGGTGTGAGGCAAAATCTTTCTGGAAAACAACAGAGATGTGTATCTGGAGGGGATTAAAATGATCAGACCAGCACTGTCTACTTGGACAGAAATAAAAATCACAGAGGAGCCCCCTGTGAAAGAGGGACTTACCCCAGAACCCCATTTACATTTAATCCCATCCAGATTCAGGGACCCCTTCAGTCCACTTACCCCCCCCCCCACCCCGATCTCCTTTATTAACAGGTAGCTACGCTTTAAAGCACCTCCAGTGTCTTTAATACTCAACATGACATAAAACTACAGCAAGACGCTTTAACTCAGACTATAAATGGATCATATTTGTCGGACATCTTTCCCAAACAACGCCACGCACGTCGTCTATGCCCCAGATCCATCCGTACAGGAGGTTAAGCTAAAGGAGGGCGTGAAGGCCAGCAGCGCGCTGGTCCGTGTGGACTTACCTGAGACTGAGCTCCACCGCAGAGCTCCAGACAGGAGAAGCACGAGGCTGAAAGCCCAGCTCCACATGGCTCTGTGTGATCCCTGTAGGTCGGTATGAGTGAAGGAAAAGTTAAGGTCGAGCCATTGAGAGCCCGCTGTAGTCCTTCTTCCTCTTCACTCCTGAGATGAACTCACTTCCTGGACTGGAGCAGTTAGTTAGCCAGCATAGCACGCTGTGTCTCAGGTGGGCTCAGGGCTCCTCCCTCACCCTCTCTGTCTGTGTGCTAATGGGCAACGGAGACGTTATTAAAAGGTTTTTTTTTTTAAAAATTACTATGGCATTCAGCTGAATTTTCCCCCCCCAAGGCAACTCCTCCAGTCTTTGGGGTTGTTCATAACTCAGCTATGCTGATCTCTGTTCTTCTACCCAGCGCTGGGTTGTTTACGGTCAAGGGGGGAGGCTGTTTACTCTGCGGCCATATTGGGCCAACAGCCCCGGGGCATATTTTCTCTCATACCGGGGACCGGGGTCGAAAAGCTTTCCTTAAATATCAACTTACGAACAATCTTAAGATTCAGATAAATTCATAAGATCAAATACATTCATAAAAAATGTTTTTTTTTTATTTTGTTAATTTGTGAGTCCGGATCTTTGCAAAACCTTTTTTTTTTTAAGGCTGGTTAATAAGACCTTCTTAAATGTAATTCTCAAACAACCGAAAATCTTTTAAGCAAGTCTTGATGACTTTCTTAGGACTTTCTGAAGACCCTCTTCGTTGTTGTCTCGTGTGGCTGTTTGTGTTGTAGGCCTTTCTCTGCGTTTTACAGCTCATCATAACCAGTGCTCACATTTTACTTTCAGAATCACACGAATCTCTAGAAGTGGCGGTGTAGGAAGCCGCTAACAGAAAGGTATATAAGTGTTGATAACATTGGAAAGCATTGATTTCCACCCGTAGAAAATAACCGTACTTTCAGCATCTCCACCTATTCGCCTTGTTAAATTAGACATTAGCTCCTAGTAACCATTTAAACTGATCATTTTAAAAGCTGCCCTTCTTCCTTAACTTTTACAGTCTGAGACAAGTGTCTGGAGATCATAAGGATGGGAACTTATTTTAGAATATTATTGAAGAATTTCTTTAAGCCACTTTTGTAAATCCGGCTCCAGCAGACTACTGGCTCTTTAAACAAGGTGTAATGTCTCCCTCTGCTGGCCGCAGTGGGGAGCGCATGCATAGGTTAGGTCCTCACCTGGGGCTCATCTCCAGCACACAGGTGCTGTCCACGACAGGGCTGATTAGGACTCCTATTAAGCACTTCAGTATGGAGGGTTGTGGGTGAAGTCAGTGGGATAACCAGATAGCCAGATAACCCCCGATCATAAGATAAGGTATAAACTATAAGACAAAAGATGAATCTAATACATGATAGACTATTTTAATACATAAGGGGTTCAGTTAGGTCAGGGTACACCCAGAGCTGGTGTAAATAAACCATAGAACAATGTCATGATAAACTGCACTGACAGATGACCTCTAAGCCAGGGGTCACCAGTCTTATCCACAAAGGTCCGGTGTGTTGGGCAGACTTGTGTTGTTGGGGCCTATCAAATTCCACTGATGTAATCAGGTGCTCCCAGTCTTCAAACAGCGGGTTAGTTGAATGAGGAGCTCCTGCTTTGGTTGCTCTGGCTTTTTGTGGATTGGATAATTGACCCTAGTGCTTAACAGTTACACATTCACACAACCTCCCCATTCAATGCTGTAGTGGCAGATTTACTTGGTTTCATTCTCTCGAATTTGCAAGCAGGTAGGTTTTGCGTAGCGGTATGTAGCTGAGGTTGCACTGCTGGATACACAGAGGAGCTAAATGTAAATGGGGATTGACTGAATTTGAGAGTCATAAAACTAGGTAACTGTTTAATATTGGTTAATATTGACCATTTCCCGCCAGTGGAGGTGGAAAATGGAACTGAGGTCCTCAGGTAAGGCAGCATCATGAAGCATTTTCACTTTACAATAACAGATTCAAAATCATGTTGATGCTCCACTTACTTACAACATAGCACAGCTATCATTGCTGGGGTCAGAACATCAAAAAAACTGCAACTCTGGTGTATCGGGCAGAAAAACACTCCTAAAGAACTGCCTGAAACGCTGTGTAACCCAGTCGTATTTATGTAAAATCCTGTAGTATTACTCTACCACCTCATCCCACGGCCTATTTTCACTATTTTCAATGACAGTTCTGTATCTTTCAGCTTGTGTCCTCCGCATTTAACCCATCTGTGGTAGTGAACACACACTCACACACACACACTAGTGAGCTAGGGGCAGTGAGTACACACACACACCCAGAGCTGTGGGCAGCCAACTCCAGCGCCTGGGGAGCAGAGAGGGTAAAGGGCCTTGCTCAAGGGCCCAACAGTGGCAGCTTGCCAAGCCCGGGAATCGAACCCACAACCCTGTTATCGATAAAGCTCTAACCGCTGAGCCACCACTGCCCCGATAGAGGTAGAGCCCACTAGCAAGAAATGCATAAAGCTCCTTTAAAGATAAAGAGAAAGGGCTCCACAGTGTGGCCCCCTAGTGATGCCACAGCCACCTGGGCATGGGTGGGTAGCATGGCTCTGCCTCTCTCTCATCTTTTAGCGTGATGTCAGCTAGTGGGGATATCTGTTAGCTGCTGGAACAGAACTAGTAGTTAGTGTTGATATCACTGCTGTCCAGTGAAAAACATGTAGCTCTATTTTTGTCTGTTTTGTTTCCAGTGTTTGAACCCTGTAGCTGCTGTGTACACTGTGTATATAACTCGACCAATAGAAATGCTCTAAATTCACTTGGGATAAAATCTTATTCCATTGACTTCCATTTGGACAAGTTTTTCTTAGGACAGCGCAGAAATCCAAATGTTCACATGGTTCACACCTACCGAACAAACAGGGCTGTCCCACCTCTGAAATACTAGTTTAACCCTTTATAATAATAATAATAATAATAATAATAATAATAATAATCTTTTTTTAATATTTCCAACGCACTTTCCCAATTGGTGCACAAAAATCTTCCTATTAGATTTACTTAATGCTTTTCAGTAAATAACGCCACCTAGGGGCAAAACAACCTGTAAATTTTTACATGTACAGATGAATATAAATGTTTATATATATATATATATAGTACCTGTATTAAGTGTAATATTTAATATTGTTAATATGCATAAAATGTCATAGTCTGTAGACACAGAAGTTTCATGTGCAGATGAGCACTTTAATGTTTTGGCCCTAAATCCATGCAGTGAATTACTGAACTAGATTAGCCCTTTTTTCACATGGTGACCAAACCTATTCTAACTTACAGGCCTGTTTCCATCTTACCTTTTATTCCCAAGGTTCTGGAGAACTCCAGCCAACACGTAGCTGAACAACTCTCTCAATGACAGAAATGTTTCGTCTGGGGTACAGACCATGCCCTTCAAATGCTCCTCCGATGCTAAGCCTCACTCTGCAGCCATAATTATTGATCTGACCAAGGCTTTTAATTCTGATGATCGCTCCATTATAATAAATATACTGCTTATCATAAGGTCTAATGTCTCTCTAATGTCTCTCTTATGTCGCAGCATGTAAAGTTGGAAAACATTGTTTTCTTCCTTGTCTGGTCGCTAACGGTGTCCCGCAAGGGTCAGTGTTAGACCCTACATTGTTTTCTAAGTAAATGTCTATAAATAATCGTTGTGGCTATACTTCCTGCTGCTGCTGATACCATCATATGCCACTGGCTCTTTCTCTGAATCTGTCAGTCTTGTCCGTGCTCCAGCTCATCTTCCCCCACACTGGTTCAGTCAGAATCAGTACAAATAAAGGAGCTATTAAAGAACAGATAACAACGTAAGCAGAACTAGGTATTTGGTCGGACGGCTCTTTGCTCTTTATCTCTCAGTAACCTTAATGGTAAGCACCAATCAAAGGATAATCCCAAATAATAATAACAATAATAATAATTGTAAAATAACTAGTTAGATTAGCAAACCATTCTCCCTCTGTTTAATCACAGGGATGTTGTTCAAAGTCTGGTCTGGCATGCAGAGATGCACTGCTCTCTTTTTATTTATTTATTTATTTATTTATTTATTTAAATAAAAGAAAATGTAATTCAATAAAATTTACTGTCTTGCACTGATTTCATATCAAATCTCCATTAACGTTTCCACAAGTCCATTTTCTAATCACATTTTATTAGCTCTTACAAATACAGGAGTTATTAAGCTGGCCTTAAGGCTTACAGTAGGCAACAACAATACAAAACACTGTAGCTCTTCTGCTCGTACTTGGTTAGTCCTAATAATTCATATAAAAGTCCTTTACTGTAAACATGTCTAGTCTTGTTCTTGATAGATTTGAATCATAATAATAATAATAATAATAATAATAATAATAATATTAAAAAACAATACAAACATTTGAAGGGACACCTGAATAAAACATAACAGGCTATTAGGCTAAACTCTCTAGATTTCTAGTCACAGATTTATAAAACAAATCCCAGCTAGGCTAGTAGATTAGCTCCTTCCAGGCGTGTTCACATTCAGAAAGAGCGGCTGAATCTTCACTGTTTCACAATAAG
The DNA here is from genome assembly GCF_030463535.1 of Salminus brasiliensis. Taxonomy (NCBI): domain Eukaryota; kingdom Metazoa; phylum Chordata; class Actinopteri; order Characiformes; family Bryconidae; genus Salminus; species Salminus brasiliensis. The sequence continues at coordinate 29,285,667 of NC_132882.1, forward strand.
AGACCCTACACGCCGATGTAGCGCACTGGCCCCAGTAAAGCTCGCGTGTTCATCTGGGTCGCCTCTGCTCCATGCCGTTGGGCAGGAAGCCTGCGATGATGGGCACTGGCCAGATGAGGGCGGCCACGCTCCACACGATGATGACCAGAGTCATGAAGCACGCCACGAGGGTCGACTCGATGGGCTTGCGGTTGAGCCTCCAGCTCCTGTCCCCCTTCAGCTCGTCCAGGGCGAAGTCCAGGCAGCAGAAGCGGACCGCCCCGGGTCTCCGGCGCTGCCTGGCCGGCCCCGCGCCCCCGCAGCCCACGCACAGCCGCAGCTCCTGCTGGCCCCCCGCGAGCCCCACGTGCTCGATGAAGACCGGCGAGACGGCGCGGCTGAAGGCGGCCGAGAAGAACGCCTTGCCGTGGCTGTTGGTCGTGTAGACGAGCACGTCGCAGCGGAAGCCCACCGCCCCGTCCCAGCGCGCCACCAGCCGCGCGGGCAGCCGCTCCACGCTCACGTTGCACGCTCCGGAGGAGCCGGAGGAGCCGGAGGAGGAGGACGACGAAGACGACGAGGACGACGAGGAGGAGGATGATGATGAAGAAGAGGTCGCGGCGGATGTTGAAGAGGCGGACGAAGAGGTGGAGGAGCCTCGCGCGTAAGCCACGTCCACCTCCAGGTTGGCCAGGAAGCGCGCGGTGGAGTTGACGGGCGGCAGCAGCAGGTCGTCGTCGCTCCAGGCGCGCGCCAGTCCGGCGGCGGTGAGCGCGCTGAGGGCCAGCAGCAGAGGAGCCGCGCGGGAGTGGCTCAGCATGGCCCCGCAGGGGGAGCGCGCGGAGGACGGGGCATTTAAAGTTTAAAGCGGGAGTGAAAAAAGGGAACAAATCGGAGAGCAAAAAAGGGAAGGGAGAGGGGGGCGTGGGGAGAGGGTGCGGCGTGCGTCACTCGCGCGCGAGGGCTGAAGAGGCTGCGCTGGGTCGCGAGAGAGACATTAGAAGGGTTTCCGTGACTGCGCTCCGAGCACTAATCCAGAAACGACGGTCGCGATGAACTGGCCACTGCGCTCCCACCCCTCTCTCTCTCCCTCTCTCTCTCCCTCTCTCTCTCTCTCTCTTACTCTCTCTCCCTCTCTCGACCGAATCCTCCAGCAGCGCTGCACTGGAGAGAGCAGAGGAGAAAAGAGGAGCGCGCGCTGTCTCTGCCCAGCAAGGAGAGGAAGGGAGGGAGAGGAGCTTAGCGCGCGCACACCACCTTTACCTACGAGTTGCTTTTATATACATGCAAGGAATCAATGGAATGGTCCAAGGCTATTATATCATCTCTCTCTCTATATATATATATATATATATATATATATATATATATATATATATATATATAAACCATCATCAGTGTGGCCTTATTTGCAGAAATCGCAGCTTAAGGTCTTTCAGTTCTTGCAGCTGGAATTTCCCCCCACTTTTCTTTGCACAAGGCCCATAGTCCCATAGTTCTGAGATATTTCCAGGGCGTTTTGCTGCACAGCTTGTTTAACAGCTATCCACAGTCACTCTAGGATGTTTACAGGCTCCAAGAAGGGATTTTGCACAAATATGACTCAGTTAGCGCACACTTCCCCACAGTTACTAAGTGCAGTAGAAGATGCTGTTCTCCTTATTACAGGTCAGTGGAGCAGCAGCAGCATGATTTTGAAGCTGTTATGGGAAAGATTCTGCACGATGTTGCTTTAAGCACCCAGTGTTAGGGGTTAGGCACCTTGCTCAATCAAGTCTTTTAAAAGAGAGGGGAAAGCGCTGTACCTACTGGTGCAGGGGATTAAACCAGTGACCTTCTGGTCCCAAGCCGACTTCTCGTACCTCATCGAAACTTAACTCTAGCCTATGGCTGCCCCAAAGAAGGGTAAGATAGGTCAGAGCTCTTAGCATGTAGAGTAGTCTTTAGCTTTCGGCCAACAGAATCTTCCTTCCAGGTTTGATGGTTATATGTTGGCAATACAAGGAGTGGCAAAATCAGGTGGACGGTTCTAAGGGCCTGTGACTGACAGGGGCCCTGGAAATGTATTGATTCAATACTTTGGCGGAATTGTTAGAGATGTGGTATCCTTTCATGGGGCCCATAATCCCTGGCAGCGCTTCTGGGTGTGTCTGTGAGAAGATTAAATGAATGAACAGTACAGTACTACAGTTGTAGGCTATAGTTCTACAGTAAGAGCTACACCACATTTGATGGATCTAGCAGGAAAATGACCAAATCGAACAGGTTTCTGAGGGTGGGGGGGGGGGGGGGGGTGAAAGGAAGAACAGCAGGATAAGACAAATGAATGCACGCAGTTTTGTGTTCCCGGTTAAGAGCTGGATCTTTCCAGCCTGTTCCAAAATACATGGGCTTTGTGGGATAATGGAGTTATGTAGATGAGCTTTTCTTCAAGTGGTGGTGGCTGGATTTGGACAATTCAGCAAGCAGTGAAGTCAGTGGGTTTGTGGAATGACAAAGGAATGAAAGAAAGACTGGCTCAGTTGGATAAGAGAGTGCTTTCACTATGCATTGCAGTGACGTGCTTTCTTTTTACTAAATCTTTCAGCTCTTACTGGAAAAGTCCAGAAGCAGGACAATCAGTGGGGCTCTCAATGGGAATAGATAGCCTGCGGTGCATAACTGCTGGGGAAAGGAGACAACTGCACTGGTGCTCATGATGCAGAGAGGCCCCCTAATATATATATAGATATATATATACTGGGTCCCTCATTAAGATAGTGACACAATTGTACACCCACTCAAATGTCACGCAAAGATCCAATTTCTTAACAACAGACCTCAGTTATCTTCCAGTCAGCTCCCATCAACACACAACCTTGATACCTATTAATCTTTCATTTCTCTATGTGTGCATTAAAAATGCATCTCATGCATGTAACCAGTTTGGAATGGCTCTCTCACAACCTGCAATGTTATGTAATAACATTTTGTCATGGTATCATTATTAATACTTAGGAATTCATGACAATATTGTATTGTATATATCACACAACACGGGTTCTTACATAATGTTCATCAGAGAAATGCATTTTTCTGGCTAGTGCCATGTCCGAGAGCTTAATATGACATGCAATATGGCCATCTATATAGGCGGTCTAACATAAACACAGATGCTAATGGGTAGAATGGCATGCCCTAAGAGTCTGAGACATAATAATAGTCAATAAACCCAATGTTCATGATTCAGTTATTAATCCAAATGCAGAAACTTATAAATCTTATAAATCATTTATTAGCCATTTGGCAGATTTTGTGGCGTTCCACAGGGTTCTATTTTAGGGTCTATAAAACTTTTAATCGTGACAGTAATATAGTCATGAGAGTGACGAACTGAAGCGTAGGCCTACATACAGGGTTTATGTCTATACAGAAGCTCTTCAGTTCACATATATTGGTAGGTTTAGAGCGTAACCCGCTCATCTCAGTTCTTTACACAGCATATCTATTAACTGTGTCACTTCAGAGCATGCATTTAGTGTCCTTTTTTCAGCCTATCATATGTGGATTTCCTTTGCAGTTGTGGACTGTTGTCTTGCTGCATAACCTGATTATATTTCAAGCAGTCTAGGTAAAGATTCTCTGATACAGAACAAAATGGTTCTCTCAGTTATTTCAGGTTTTTGAGGTAACAAAGTATCCCCACACTAAATGTTAGCTTGATGTTTCTACAGGGAAATTCGGTATTAGCTTTATGCAGCATACATGGAGGGAGCTTTGTTGTTCAAAACAGGATACTTCAGATTGGTCTGTCTTTTGTTTTGTTAATAACTTTTTTAAAATTTTGACAGTAAATACTCAAACAACACTCATGCATATCAACCCCACAGAAGGATGGGGGGGGGGTGTCCACATACATACATGTACAAACATATGTACACGTACATCATACATCAATACACATTCTACAAAAGCAACTATGTTTACAGAGTCTTAACATAATTAATGGCCTCAGTCCAAAAGCAAATCGTTGTTGCCTTGGCATTGTGGAATCTGGCAGTTGCCCGTTCTAAAATAAGAATATCTGCACCATAACTGAGAGAAAGAAAGGTTAGGTTCAAACCATCCTTTCAAGATTGATTTCTTGGCCGCAGTCAGAGCTGCCATCATGACTTTCTTTTGTTGTACAGTAAGCATTAAAGTAGAATCATCAAGAAGTAAAAGTAGGGCTGGAGACAAAGGAATATTCACGGACAAATAACGAGACAAGGTTTGTATGACATACAGCCATAAAGCCTGAACAAAACTGAACATGACCAAAACATATGAACATAATCTCCAACTGATTGGTCTGTCTTTTTAATGTTATCCCAAAAGGCATAGAAATGATCCTGGTGGTTTTGGGCCTTAATATTCTCTTACAACAGCCCCCCCCCCCACCTCTCTCTTACTATGCAACCGTAAACACTGACCTTAGATAAGACTTAATGTAGACAATTAAAAGTAGTTAATTTGTTGCTTGAGTAACTAAGGGGGCGATTGTGTTTTCACTGGGACGATTCGCATGCTGGATCACGTTCTTCCCTAAATAAAAATGTGCTGCCTTTAATAAGGTTCTCTTTGTCTATTCACAGTTTGTCACAATTTAAAACAGTGATTAAAATTGTATTGTATACATAATGCAATAAAAGGGGGTCGGGGGGGGGTCAAAGGTCAACAATAAAAACAACAAGAAAAGCAGCAAGTTGGCTTCATTACCTTCTGGAGTTGTTCACAGACAGTCGTTACTGTTGGTATTTCAAACACGTGCACTTAGCTTTATGCAAAGCGTCTCTTAATGATCTCGTTATTAATAAGGCCCTTATGAACGTACCGATAATGCAGAAGGGCAGAGCTAGAGCAGCATCTGCTCGTTCCTAACAGATCTCGTCAGTGATTATCCTCAAATTCTCTGCATTGTAAATGTGTGTGCACACCAATTTGCTGCAATTACTGTACCAATATAGTTGTGAAATCTCGAAGAGGCCAGCGTTGCTTTAAAGCAGGTGCTGAGGATGAATTAGTTTGCACAGATGTCAGGTCTGATGACTTCAATTTATGGTAATGAATCTGGTTTGAGTGGTCTCTGTATAACCATAATAAGATGCTGAGAAGCCGTATTTATCCTAAATGGTGCCAAAACTCAACAAGCGTAGAAACAGGTGGCCACTTAGGAACACTTGCGAATCAACTTGCTGACGGTGAAGTCTAGAGTTCTTATTTTTTTGTCAGATTCAGCTCTCACCCAGTGGCTAGACCTCCCCCATCACACAGTGCTACCACTGCTGGGAGGGTGAGGGCTAGAAGTATTCACTCCGGCTATTGGTGGGTTGTGGCATCACCAGAGATTTCTCGATGATGGAGCCAAAACTTAGACAGTCACTCCACTTGGGAAACTCGCCAAATGTCTTCCATCTTGAGGCCAGATGAGATTAATAACTTTGCGTAAATTCCAGTGTCTGCTAGAAGCACTATATTCTGGGTTGAAGTTGTTGATCCTTAATGGAGATAAGACTGTCTGTAAGATCTCCCCTTAACTCCCCTGTTCCCATGCAACAACTGAAAATACACTATATGCACAAAAGTATTGGGACACCTGCTGATTCATTGCTTCTTAAGAAATGAAGGGTATTAAAAAGAATGTAAAAGAGTTATTCTGCTTTTGTCTGCGTAACTGTGTGTACTGTCCAGGGAAGGCTTCTTACTAGAAATTGGAGCCCTGCTGTGAGAATTTGATTGCATTCAGTGACAAAAGTGTTAATGAGGTCAACTCATCCCAAAAGTATTTAACACAGTTCAGTTAACACGGCTCCAAAAAGGTCCCACTCTATTGACAATACCACTCTATTGAATGCACTCGTGAAAAGCGGTGTCCGCAATTATTAGGACAGTGTTTATTCAAAACACAATTATAAACCCTTCTGATCATTGGCTATGAAGTTGCATTAAAGGAAGCCATTAAAATACAGCTCTTTTTAGATATTCTGATTGTACACAATATGTCCAAAAGTCTCCAGACACCCACTCTACTTTCCAGACAGGCTTTTAATTGTGCTCATACAGCTTGTATATTCTCTATAGAATAGCACTGCCAACAGAGTGGGCACACTTGAGCCTAGGGTCACCAGGCCCATCAGCTTAAAAACACTCTGTAGGAGGTAGACAAATCATTGTCAAAGTCAACCTTCATGAATGTAAATACAGAGTGCGCAAGCCTCTGGTAACACTTAAGAACTCAATGGTGAGATAAGGCAGTACGAAATTATTTAAAAAGCCCAATCAGTTCTGGGTCATTCTTTGAACTGATAAAACCAAGATTAAATTGAGTATAGACAAAAAAAGGAAGTGTTGAGGCATAGCACGTCATCTGTCAAACATGGTGGAGGCACTGTAATGCATGGGCATATATGGCCAGGGGGAATTTTGAAGTGTACAGACTTATACCTTCTGTTCAGATTCAGTTATATGCTATAAAACGAATAGGATGGTGCTTCAGAGTACAGAGGAATAATGACCCAAAACATACTTAAACCCGAGATCATCTTAAGAACAGCCAATGTCTTTGCCTTTAACCTGACGTCAACCCAACTGAGCAGCTTTTGACTTACTGAAGGCAAAAAACTAAAGACAGAAAGGCCCACAATCATGCAGCAACTAAAGAAAGCTGTAATAGTGCATCTCTGGGTAGTCTTGGTTCCAGACTTAAGGCAGTCATTGACTTTTGGCATTGGATTTGCATTGAAATTTTGTACTGAAAATGCTCCTTATATTAATAACTATGTTCCTCATTACGTTTGAGCCTGTGAAAATAAAGGGGCTATGTCAAAAAGCAGCGCAATATTATATATTAAACCCTTTGAATTAAGGCTGAAAATCTTGCTAACTTATCCAATTCAACATGACGGGGTTGTACAGACAACAATTATGTCACTGTCCAAATACTTATGGACCCGACTCTATGTCTAACTATTTTTAAATTTTATCTTGAATAAGGGAAACTCAGGAACTAGAAGAGAGAAAAGTAATGAGCCCGACAGCTCTGCTTTCATGCTGCCTGAGGAATATGCATGACACCTGTATGGATTGTCTTTCTCAGTGCTGCTCAAATGGCTTAATTTGTGCTGGAGTCCTGCCTCCCAGCGTTTGATGTGGGGTCCAACTGACGTGAAAGACACAGGCCACATTTGCCTTCCATTTACACCTGAAAAGAGCAGCTCTGCTCTACCCCTCCCTGTTGTTTATCAAATCAGTATTCAGTATTCATCATCTTGCCTCTTTCTTCCCTGCCGTCTTAACCCCCCCCCCCCAACCACCACCAAAATTGAGCGCATTGTCCAAATTCTCAGTGCAGGCCGGGGAAAATATCCAAGGTCCGCTCCAGACACTGTGGCAGCCGTTAGAAAGGAAAATGTAAATGACTTTCTTGTTCATTAATTATGCTATAAAAATGTAAATTGGTCCAGTGCCAAAAATGCTAATGGAACAGAGATAAAAGTCTCTTGTGCCAAGAGTATATAAAAGATTCATTTTTCCTAAATGCGTCTCTTTCTTCAAGCGGAAAAAAACGACAAGACCTTGGACTTCCTGGCTGGTTTCCACTGACTTTTGGAGAAGAGCCGCCGCTCTTTTATTAGTGACCAGCGACACACGCGCACGTGCCTGTCTTAATTAGGCGCTGGATGCTGGGTGATGTTTGCCTGATGCTCTCAAACCTCCTGGTCCTTTGTAGATCAGGCTCCATTGATTTGCCATGGTGGTAACTCTTGTCTTCGCGCTGATGGCCAGTCGCATGACTAGCCCATCCCAGACTGACCGCTGGCTCATTGACGTTTAGAGATGTCAACCTCTAATCCCTTTCGATTGTGCTTCAAAAGGTCCTTCAAAGGAAATTTTAGGAACTGTATGTGCACTTGCACGAATTGCACCGATTAGGGCTGTGGACGGGGAGCACTCAACAGTACAGTGGAGACGACATCTTGAGACAAGGCAATCTCAACTCAAGCTGGGTGTGTGGTGCAGTGCACCCACTGTTCCCACGCTGTCTTAAAGATGCAGCTAATGGGATCAGAACGCTAATTAGTAACGTTAATTAGCAAGGGGGGCCCTGTTGGAGCGCACAGTAGGAAAGGAAGGGGCAAGGGGAGAGCGGAAAGAATGCCGAGCGCTGGGGGAACTGCTAATCTCTTGCAGGAGTCGAGCAGAACTGTCAGCCAGATGAGTCACCGTCGCGCGCACAACACCGCCAGACAACATCTGAAAGAAAAAAAAAACTGACCACGCCGGACGCTGTCCTGTTGGCATGCTCCAGAGGAAATGACTGGAAGGACTGATGGAGGCGTGGGCCTTGTCTGCTCTGGAACACTCACCCATCAGTCTCTGGTGGAGGTTTGCAGATGCATTTAATCTAATCGGCTCTGTTGGATGCAAATAAGCCACGCGCTGGAGTCGGCATCTGCTTATGCTATGACTTGTCTTGTTCTAATCAAGAGCAAAGGGACTGATGTATGGTCATTGCTACGGTTCAAATCACAAGTGACCTGCATGAATTAGGCCTAATACATCCCTAATGAGTTACAGCAGCATTATGTGAGAATTGGTATTTCTTGCTCCTGGGTTCCCCCTACAGTCGGGAGGTGGAATTCAGTCTTCGAGTCTCCACTAAAGGACATACTGTACACATGCATTTCTGGACGAGCTGAGAGATACAGAACCTTCACCGAAAGTGAACGGAGCATGTGGACTGAGATGGATTTTTACACCAGTACACCAGTGTTAAGCAGTTCTTGCAGGTCCTGCCTGCTTCACCAAAGTTTCATAGTGTAGTTAGCAGCCCTTTTCAAGCTGGAGGAGATTCGCTGGGAAAGACACTGTAAGTTAAGCGAGTCTGCAGTGTCCTTAGTTTTTACCCTAGTCTGACAGTAATAACTGTGGTCAAACTTCACATGCATGTGGGCATGGCTGTGTACCACACTGCTGTTGTTATTGAGTATGCTCCTGTCGTCTAACACTGACGTGTAAATCCAGCCTGCCATGTTTGAAACTGGGCAAATCTGTTGTTTTTTAGGGAAATTATATAGAAATTTGAACCCATATTAAAGTAGTGGTCACAGCTCTAGTCCAGTTCAATTTAAGGTGATCTTATTGGTGGCCTTCTTCTCAACTATTATACTATACTTCTCGACCATATATTAGTTGACAATTAATTTGGTCTTCGATTTTAGTTGGCAAAGTCGATTAGTCTTTGCACCCCTACTTGCGTGCTAGAACTGATCACTGAGTGGTATGTTTGGAAAGTCATGCTACCTCCTTTATTAGTCCCTTTAATATAAACAGAACTATCATAGTTATTATAGTATAGCCCTTACATCGGGCCTTAACCTACAGTAAAGGCAAGTGCATGTTCTTCTCCACTGGGCAGCACTGGGCAGGCAAATGTAGGACAGGTCAAGTCGGGCAGGCTGATGCATGCACATCCCTTCTCTCAAAGCCTTATCTCGCTTTCCAACTCTGTCCGTATCTGACCTGCTGTAGAAATTGGCTTGTTTGTCTGCAGAGAGATTTGAGGACGAGTACTAGCTGTGGGTGCTTGAGGTTGCGACAGCGTGCATGCCTCACCCCAGTCACACCGGATTTAGCGTTTGATCAGACGCTGAGAGACATAGGGAGGGGCGATTGAGAGATATCCGCCTGCTGCTCATTAAGAACCCATCGCCACAGATGAAGTGAATAATGACCTGCGGAGGATGTGAGCCGATCAGAGGGAGCGTAATCGTGAAGACGGGCTTTGGAGAACGTCTACAATGAGAGGTTCCATATGGCGGAAAGCAGAGTTTTAGGGAAACACGGTACTTAGTGATTTCTGTAGCTCTTACAGTGTTCTTATCAATCTTCCCTCAGATTCAGCCTAGATCTCCACACGCAGCTGTGACTGAGAAGTAATCAAAGACAACTTGAAATCGAAAGGGGCCCGTCACTCCTTCAGTCCCTGTGGACAATGTGTCTCCATCACTGCACAAGATTTGTGATGTCTATTATTTTCTCATTTGGTGTCAGTTTTATCTTCCTCCCTTCCTTTCAACTGGAACCATTTCACAAGTTGCCCTTGAAGTGGTATAAGGGCACCGACTTTGAACTGAACTGAACTGAACTGAGCCTTATTTTCCCCTGAAGATGACATACCATCGGCACAACCCCACATTCAAACCTTCAGCCTTCCGCACGGTCACACACATGTGCACCACACATCAGATTGATCATCATACATAATAAAATCTCTGCAAAACATTCAAACAAGGTCAACAACAGATTTCTAAGATTTGAGGCCACAGCCACCTCCGATTCAGGTGTGTAGGATAGTTCTCCCTCTACCCCATTGCTTAGCACAATGCTAGCCAGCCTGGGCGACTGGCTTAGTTTCTTCCCACATTTACCTCTTTCAACTGGCCCTCATTTTGTACATAAGCACTATGTAGCTTATGTATCACTCTATAGTGTATGCACCTTAAAAACAGCTTAAAAACCATTGTAGCACTTTACTGACCTGTCATTTTGAGAGTAGCATATCTATAGCTTATCTTTAGTAGCATATCAGTGCTACTAAAGGCTCTTTGCTGCACTATGTAACTTTGGTGAAGCGAGCAGGCCCATCTGTAACTGACTAGCTAGTTAGCTAGTCCTCTTTCAGAAAGTCGCCACTGCCGCTTCAGAGCGTGTTTGTCTGGATCAGTGAAATCCAGAGCAAATTCATCCAGAGGCTGTTTTGGAGGGGTGGGGGAACAAGAGGTGGTTCAAAATGTGTGAGAAATGGCAAATGGTAAAATGTGGTGTGTTACATCAGGACACAACACTGCAACAAATAGTGAACCTGACCCAACAACCACCTACCCCACCCCTAAAAATACTTAATGTTTCCAACATATATGTTCAATAAACCACTGTTTTGGTCAAAGTACATCTTTGAGTTGAATCAACCTAGTTCAATGGCTTACTGCCACATTTTTTAAGGGTTTCTCTTTATTCTCCATGTGTAACCTCCTTAAAGGGTTATTATATGCTTCTATTACCAAAGAATAGCCCCACCAGTTTGTACAGAATTCCTGTAGTGTGTAATAAGCCTTGGAGTGTAAAGGGGTCCAAACTGATTAACTGACACTGGCACATTTTCAGCCTCTTCTTTCACTCATTTGCTTCATTATTCAATAAAGTTTAATTTTGATTGGAGCTCATACTTCATGAATACTTCTTCTGAATAATTGACTAGCCACAATCTTCACTTGGTCAAACACACTGTTCAACATTTTTCCATTTATAGCCCAGAAAGGTCAAGCCACATCAGTAAAGATCAATGCAGGGATTAAGGGGGTCACCGGTGACTTATCGCATATTGTTAAATCCTCTTAATGTAATCCATGACAATCGATAAAGGTTGACAGCAATTTTTGCAATCCCTATTTGCCAATAGTGAGGAAGGAAAAATCATTTAAGAGGGAGTCTTGAAGGTACAAGACTGTGTTTACAGTCTAATTAGAACTGAATGAATACGGCTGGCTACCTGGCAGGCCTGAGTCTAGCTGTGTGGAATCACATGATCACTTGACCAATGGCATGGTCAAGTTGCCGTTTTCAGCAGATTTTGCATTTTATCATACGTACCTTATAGAACTGCACTGTGCCATGTGCAATAGGTTGAATTGTAATGCACAACAACTGATAAACACTTAATAGACAAAAGTATTGGGACACCTGCTAAGTGTAGTCCAAAATCAGGGACTTCGGACTATCGGGTAACTGTCTCTACTGTCCAAGGAAGAAGTTTTTCTACTAGATATTGGAGCATTGCTGTGAGGATTTGATCCCATTCACCGACAAGAGCATTACTAAGGTCAGGATGTTGGATGATCATCCCACCTCATCCAAACTTCCCCAACTCATCCCAAAAGTATGGATTGAGCACCAACCATAATTCCAGAGAGCACAGTTCCACTGCTTCACAGCTCAATGCTGGGGGGCTTTATACCCCTCTAGCCCATGCCTGGCATTAGGCATCATGCCAAAAGGTTCATGTTCATCTGCTCCAGAGAGTCCTATTCTATTGACCAGAGAGTCCTATTCTATTGACAATACTTCTCTACAGGGACTAGACAAGTTGTGTGTGTGTCAGCAATGAGTGCAATAAAAGTAGCTCAATGCATTCATTAGACGTGTTGTCCAGAAACAGATGGACATATAGTGTATATATGTAAACTGTCATAAATCTACCAGATGCTGCTCCTTTTGGGGTCTACTAACAGCTCTTGCTGTAATAATGAAGATTTTGCAGCAGCTTATAAGCTGGTTGCAAAGGGGAGAGGCAGTGTCTTGGACATCAATTTGTCAGAGACCTAATTCCTTCCTGGTTTTTCCCTTAGTGCTATCTCCTGTTGAGCCCCGGGTGTACATGCTGGTTTCACTGTGATGTATGATGGTGGAGCTGTGCCTCAGGTTCAGCAGGCTAACATCAGAACTATCTGATTCTGCATTCATTAAATTATGATATCTCCTGCACCTTAATGTTTAATGCTTAAAGGGGCCAAATTATGTCAAACTGTATTTTCCTTGGACTATTTGACTAATGAGAGTTTGGTACATGGAACTGACACACCGTGACCCTCAAACCTGGTTGTCTCCTCCATCTTTGATCATCTGAAACCAGTTACCAGCAGAAGCTGGATTGTTTAGCTTTCACAATTTCAGCTTTCCCTTCTTAGCTTGCTTTGACAAGCCCTGCACGCTGACCCGCAATCAGGCTACACTGCTCAACGTGACCAGATTCATATTGGTTTTCATCTCTTTTAATATTGTTGTGGTCATCCTTGACCCCTTTAGCCTGACAGACGTCAGTGTAGCTTACTGATGTCTAACTGAAGCCCAGTAGCATTAGCTTTCATGTAGCATTATCAGTATTACAGCTACTATTAAACAACCTAGGGATTCTGAGGCTCCAGTGTTGTACAGGAGATGTAAAATGTACAGAGGTGCCATTCTTAGACCCTAAATTCTAAATATTGGCATAACAACATGGCGGCAACTACAAAGTGACGACACAACTATGCGCAAAACCTTGGTGACCTCTTTGACCTCCCTTTCCACCACATATGAAATCCTATTGTAAGACATATTAAAGGTCAGCGTATTTCCATCTGCACAGGATTGCTCATCTGCATCCTATGCTGACTTCTAAAGATGCTGAGATCCTGGTACATGCCTTCATTCCATCTAGGTTAGACTATTGTAGCTGTCTGTTTTTTGGGCTACCGTCACTTTTCCCCCTACAGTACATTCAATTCAGTTATTCAGCAGCTCATTAAAGCAGCATTATGCCAGAATTGTTATTTTTAGCTCATGGACTCCCCCTACAGGTGGAGAATGCTAAGCTGTCCCCTTCATTGTACAAGTGAAACCATTTCTGCGATCTTTAGGCAAGCCTTCAACTGGGCACCACGCCTTGATTTGGGGGGGGGGTCAGTGTGTCTGCTATCGTAAGGACGGGAAAAGTACCCCTTGCGCTGCTTGAAAAGCACAAAAGGCATGTACTAAGTCTCTTAATTAATCATGGGTGTCTTTTGGGTGTAACGTACAATAAACCAATCAGCGTGTCAGTTGCCATTCCCCACCTCGCACAGGGTGTAAGATAGGGCCCGTGGACTATCTCGGATAACTCAGCATGTTTTCCCAAGCGCTTCACCAAAGTTACATAGTGCAGTTCTGTTGAATAGCAACGATAGAGATGCCATTCTCTCAATTGCAGGTCAGTGGAGCATCACAATGATTTAAAAAAATGCCAATTTCAGGTAAAAATACTACTTAATGCCTTGAAAAATCTCCGCACATCACATCACACCCCCCCCCCACCCTTCAACAGTTGCATTGGCTACCAGTAACAGAACCTGCTGCTATCCTTGAACGCCTTTTGATGAAAAGGCATGAAAGGCCGTCCAATATCAGAGACTCTACTGGGCTTAGACACAGGACTGCAGATGCATAATCTGCACATTCTGACTGTATTCCCCCTCCACAGTCTATTGAAGATCTGGGATGCCCTCTGCACACTTAGCCGGATGAAATGCACACTTTCGAAAATATTGCTTTCCTTCAATAATCTTATTTCAAATGCACACAATCTCATTTCTGAGAGCGCAGCAGACTCCCCGCTGTGTGTTTGAAGAAGCTGCATTTGGTCTTATGTGTTTGCCTCTGTGCAGCTTCGCAAATCTAAATCCTCCAACTGAAAACAATCTGGTGTTGGAGAGATAAAAGGGTTGCTAAGGTAACAGGCAGAAACGTCCAACACCGAGTTTTTCATGCCTGGCAAAAGGCCTACTGCGCTGTACAGAAATAAATCTGATAGAAAGTTTATGTTGAAGTGGTTTGGTGAGAGCTGATCCATGCCTGCGTCACGACAACCAGCAAACCGGATACTCTAGCCGGATACTCTAGCCTAGAGTCGTTTTCTTGGAAAGATTTTCTGACCTTTTTTTTATGACCTTTAAATTGATGAAGAATTTCTGCATCAAGACTAAGCATTTTGGGATCTTTAAAGGTTCTTCACACTCACAAATATCTCTATGACAAACGTGGTTCTTCATGGAACCAGAAGTGGTTCTTCTATGGCATCACTCAAAAAAACACCCTGTCTGCAAAAACACATTTCAGGGAAGTAGCAGGAAGAGACCACCATCCTCCACGCGGGGTGTAGTATATATAAATATATATATATATATAGTAAATAGATCTCTTTCGGATAGTAGATGCTGTACTTTGACTTCAGCTGGTTTGAGAGCTGCCTGTAGTCTGATCTGGCCATGTTGCCAGTTGTTGCACTTCCCAGACTCATCTGCATGTACAACCTGAAGGCCTCAGAGACCTCTTTGGTAATAACCATGGTAATAAGTGGGTATTCATAGCAACAGCAAACATCCCAATATATATATATATATATATATATATATATATATATATATATATATATATATATATATATGTATATTATTATTATTATTATTATTATCACTGAACATGAATAACATTTTTGTTATTTGTAAATCATGTTGGGTTGCTGCAGAAAATGTAACATAAAAATGTATTTCTAAATGATAATTTATTATATTATATTACTCATGTAGTATTTATATATATATAAATGTAGTGTTAATGTGGCACCAGATATACAGTCTGAGCATATCAAAGGTTTGAGGTCAATTCAGCTTTTATTCAGTAATATTTGAGATGGATTTTCAGTGCTTGTTAATACAGACATGTTAAAAGGGTCTGTATTCCTAAAATATTTAATGTTATGGATACAAATATCACTCACAGCATATGTAACCCGTTTCCTTATGAAATATTGCTGTGTAATGACACTTATGACTAGCAACACAAATGCGTGATTACTGTACTTTGTGGTCTGCGGTATTTGGAAGTAACACAGGAGTAAAACTACTTCAGCTCCTCCTCGTTTTATGAATTTCTTACTTTATGAAAATTCTAAAAGTTGTGTTTTTCCTTTGCTAGGTGTGTTTCCTTCCTGTGAGTGTGTTTTGTGTGTGGTTAATAATGTCGCTGTTCCTTTAGTGTGAATGAGACGAAACAGAACAATGTCTCATTAATCCCGTTTTTATTACTTTTAACGACGCTTAAAAATGAAAAAAAAAAAAAGTAATATTAATGAAATATGGTGACAGTGAATGTAACAGTCCTCCTTTACACAGTGAGGGAGAGGGGACGGCGCTGTGGTGTTGACAGTGGCGCGGCGCGCCGGGTTTGTCTCTGTAGCGGAACTAATAAAGTTGGATTTGAACAGTATGGCGGCGCCCTGTGATCGGCGAGAGTCCCGCTGAGCCGCAGAAACACAGACGGATAAACGGAGAACTGAGTGGAAACCGGGCTAATGGCACCTATATGACTCAGGATTGGATACAGTCCAGTCGGCCGGGATGCTTCCGCCATTATTGTGAGTACAGACTCGTTGTCTGATCTTCGTTTGAGTTAGAGGTGAAGACGCGGCTCTAGGGCATCAGTGTGGTTCTCGTGCAGAAGAGCTCATCAGTGTGGTTCACGTGCAGAAGAGCTCATCAGTGTGGTTCAAGTGCAGAAGAGCTCATCAGTGTGGTTCACGTGCAGAAGAGCTCATCAGTGTGGTTCACGTGCAGAAGAGCTCATCAGTGTGGTTCACGTGTAGAAGAGCTCATCAGTGTAGTTCACGTGTAGAAGAGCTCATCAGTGTGGTTCACGTGCAGAAGAGCTCATCAGTGTGGTTCACGTGCAGAAGAGCTCATCAGTGTGGTTCAAGTGCAGAAGAGCTCATCAGTGTGGTTCACGTGCAGAAGAGCTCATCAGTGTGGTTCAAGTGCAGAAGAGCTCATCAGTGTGGTTCACGTGCAGAAGAGCTCATCAGTGTGGTTCACGTGCAGAAGAGCTATCAGTGTAGTTCAAGTGCAGAAGAGCTCATCAGTGTAGTTCATGTGCAGAAGAGCTCATCGGTGGAGTTCACGTGCAGAAGAGCTCATCAGTGTGGTTCACGTGTAGAAGAGCTCATCAGTGTAGTTCACGTGTAGAAGAGCTCATCAGTGTGGTTCACGTGCAGAAGAGCTCATCAGTGTGGTTCACGTGCAGAAGAGCTCATCAGTGTGGTTCACGTGTAGAAGAGCTCATCAGTGTAGTTCACGTGTAGAAGAGCTCATCAGTGTGGTTCACGTGCAGAAGAGCTCATCAGTGTGGTTCACGTGCAGAAGAGCTCATCAGTGTGGTTCAAGTGCAGAAGAGCTCATCAGTGTGGTTCACGTGCAGAAGAGCTCATCAGTGTGGTTCAAGTGCAGAAGAGCTCTTCAGTGTAGTTCACGTGCAGAAGAGCTCATCAGTGTGGTTCACGTGCAGAAGAGCTATCAGTGTAGTTCAAGTGCAGAAGAGCTCATCAGTGTAGTTCATGTGCAGAAGAGCTCATCAGTGTAGTTCACGTGTAGAAGAGCTCATCAGTGTAGTTCAAGTGCAGAAGAGCTCATCAGTGTAGTTCAAGTGCAGAAGAGCTCATCAGTGTGGTTCAAGTGCAGAAGAGCTCATCAGTGTAGTTCACGTGCAGAAGAGCTCATCAGTGTAGTTCACGTGCAGAAGAGCTCTTCAGTGTAGTTCACGTGCAGAAGAGCTCATCGGTGTAGTTCACGTGCAGAAGAGCTCATCGGTGTAGTTCACGTGCAGAAGAGCTCATCGGTGTAGTTCACGTGCAGAAGAGCTCATCGGTGTGGTTCAAGTGCAGAAGAGCTCATCGGTGTGGTTCAAGTGCAGAAGAGCTCATCGGTGTGGTTCAAGTGCAGAAGAGCTCATCGGTGTAGTTCACGTGCAGAAGAGCTCATCGGTGTGGTTCACGTGCAGAAGAGCTCATCGGTGTGGTTCACGTGTAGAAGAGCTCATCAGTGTGGTTCACGTGTAGAAGAGCTCATCAGTGTAGTTCACGTGCAGAAGAGCTCATCAGTGTAGTTCACGTGCAGAAGAGCTCATCAGTGTAGTTCACGTGCAGAAGAGCTCTTCAGTGTAGTTCACGTGCAGAAGAGCTCATCAGTGTAGTTCACGTGCAGAAGAGCTCATCAGTGTAGTTCAAGTGCAGAAGAGCTCATCAGTGTAGTTCAAGTGCAGAAGAGCTCATCAGTGTAGTTCAAGTGCAGAAGAGCTCATCAGTGTAGTTCACGTGCAGAAGAGCTCTTCAGTGTAGTTCACGTGCAGAAGAGCTCATCGGTGTAGTTCACGTGCAGAAGAGCTCATCGGTGGAGTTCACGTGCAGAAGAGCTCATCGGTGGAGTTCACGTGCAGAAGAGCTCATCGGTGTGGTTCACGTGCAGAAGAGCTCATCGGTGTGGTTCAAGTGCAGAAGAGCTCATCGGTGTAGTTCAAGTGCAGAAGAGCTCATCGGTGTAGTTCACGTGCAGAAGAGCTCATCAGTGTGGTTCACGTGCAGAAGAGCTCATCAGTGTGGTTCACGTGCAGAAGAGCTCATCAGTGTAGTTCAAGTGCAGAAGAGCTCATCAGTGTAGTTCAAGTGCAGAAGAGCTCATCAGTGTAGTTCACGTGCAGAAGAGCTCATCAGTGTAGTTCACGTGCAGAAGAGCTCTTCAGTGTAGTTCACATGCAGAAGAGCTCATCAGTGTAGTTCACGTGCAGAAGAGCTCATCAGTGTAGTTCAAGTGCAGAAGAGCTCATCAGTGTAGTTCAAGTGCAGAAGAGCTCATCAGTGTAGTTCACGTGCAGAAGAGCTCATCAGTGTAGTTCACGTGCAGAAGAGCTCTTCAGTGTAGTTCACATGCAGAAGAGCTCATCAGTGTAGTTCACGTGCAGAAGAGCTCATCGGTGTGGTTCACGTGCAGAAGAGCTCATCGGTGTGGTTCAAGTGCAGAAGAGCTCATCGGTGGAGTTCACGTGCAGAAGAGCTCATCGGTGTAGTTCACGTATAGAAAGATCTCATCGGTGTAGTTCAAGTGCAGAAGAGCTCATCAGTGTGGTTCAAGTGCAGAAGAGCTCATCAGTGTGGTTCAAGTGCAGAAGAGCTCATCAGTGTGGTTCACGTGCAGAAGAGCTCATCAGTGTGGTTCACGTGCAGAAGAGCTCATCAGTGTAGTTCAAGTGCAGAAGAGCTCATCAGTGTGGTTCAAGTGCAGAAGAGCTCATCGGTGTGGTTCAAGTGCAGAAGAGCTCATCGGTGTGGTTCAAGTGCAGAAGAGCTCATCGGTGTGGTTCAAGTGCAGAAGAGCTCATCGGTGTGGTTCAAGTGCAGAAGAGCTCATCGGTGTGGTTCAAGTGCAGAAGAGCTCGTCGGTGGAGTTCACGTGCAGAAGAGCTCGTCGGTGGAGTTCAAGTGCAGAAGAGCTCGTCGGTGTAGTTTACGTGCAGAAGAGCTCATCGGTGTAGTTCACGTGCAGAAGAGCTCATCAGTGTAGTTCACGTGCAGAAGAGCTCTTCAGTGTAGTTCACATGCAGAAGAGCTCATCAGTGTAGTTCACGTGCAGAAGAGCTCATCGGTGTGGTTCACGTGCAGAAGAGCTCATCGGTGGAGTTCACGTGCAGAAGAGCTCATCGGTGGAGTTCACGTGCAGAAGAGCTCATCGGTGGAGTTCACGTGCAGAAGAGCTCATCGGTGTAGTTCACGTATAGAAAGATCTCATCGGTGTAGTTCAAGTGCAGAAGAGCTCATCAGTGTGGTTCAAGTGCAGAAGAGCTCATCAGTGTGGTTCAAGTGCAGAAGAGCTCATCAGTGTGGTTCAAGTGCAGAAGAGCTCATCAGTGTGGTTCAAGTGCAGAAGAGCTCATCAGTGTGGTTCAAGTGCAGAAGAGCTCATCAGTGTGGTTCACGTGCAGAAGAGCTCATCAGTGTGGTTCACGTGCAGAAGAGCTCATCAGTGTAGTTCAAGTGCAGAAGAGCTCATCGGTGTGGTTCAAGTGCAGAAGAGCTCATCGGTGTGGTTCAAGTGCAGAAGAGCTCATCGGTGTGGTTCAAGTGCAGAAGAGCTCATCGGTGTGGTTCAAGTGCAGAAGAGCTCGTCGGTGGAGTTCACGTGCAGAAGAGCTCGTCGGTGGAGTTCACGTGCAGAAGAGCTCGTCGGTGGAGTTCAAGTGCAGAAGAGCTCGTCGGTGTAGTTTACGTGCAGAAGAGCTCATCAGTGTAGTTCACGTGCAGAAGAGCTCATCAGTGTAGTTCACGTGCAGAAGAGCTCTTCAGTGTAGTTCACATGCAGAAGAGCTCATCAGTGTAGTTCACGTGCAGAAGAGCTCATCGGTGTGGTTCACGTGCAGAAGAGCTCATCGGTGTGGTTCACGTGCAGAAGAGCTCATCGGTGGAGTTCACGTGCAGAAGAGCTCATCGGTGTAGTTCACGTATAGAAAGATCTCATCAGTGTAGTTCAAGTGCAGAAGAGCTCATCAGTGTGGTTCAAGTGCAGAAGAGCTCATCAGTGTGGTTCAAGTGCAGAAGAGCTCATCAGTGTGGTTCACGTGCAGAAGAGCTCATCAGTGTGGTTCACGTGCAGAAGAGCTCATCAGTGTAGTTCAAGTGCAGAAGAGCTCATCGGTGTGGTTCAAGTGCAGAAGAGCTCATCGGTGTGGTTCAAGTGCAGAAGAGCTCATCGGTGTGGTTCAAGTGCAGAAGAGCTCGTCGGTGTGGTTCAAGTGCAGAAGAGCTCGTCGGTGGAGTTCACGTGCAGAAGAGCTCGTCGGTGGAGTTCACGTGCAGAAGAGCTCGTCGGTGGAGTTCAAGTGCAGAAGAGCTCGTCGGTGTAGTTTACGTGCAGAAGAGCTCGTCGGTGTAGTTCAAGTGCAGAAGAGCTCGTCGGTGTAGTTCACGTGTAGAAGAGCTCGTCGGTGTAGTTCAAGTGCAGAAGAGCTCGTCGGTGTAGTTCTCGTGTAGAAGAGCTCGTCGGTGTAGTTCTCGTGTAGAAGAGCTCTTCAGTGTAGTTCTCGTGTAGAAGAGCTCTTCAGTGTAGTTCTCGTGCAGAAGAGCTCATCGGTGTAGTTCACGTGCAGAAGAGCTCATCGGTGTAGTTCAAGTGCAGAAGAGCTCATCGGTGTAGTTCACGTGCAGAAGAGCTCATCGGTGTAGTTCAAGTGCAGAAGAGCTCATCGGTGTAGTTCAAGTGCAGAAGAGCTCATCGGTGTAGTTTACGTGCAGAAGAGCTCGTCGGTGTAGTTTACGTGCAGAAGAGCTCATCATTGTAGTTCACGTGTAGAAGAGCTCCACTAACTTGTAGTGACACTAGTAGTGTCTGTAATAATTTGGGGTGTAATAACCCAATGACCCACAATTTGACATAATTCATGATTCTGGACTCATGGCTTAATGTTATGGTATTTTAAATGTAATTTAATTGAAGGAAAATGATGACTGTATCCAGCTGTTCCATATTCTACTAATGAAACTGGGGGCATGGGGGGGAGTTTGGGCACCTTTAGAGAGAGCACAATTGACCTTGCTCTCTCAGGGGTGGGGTGATGGCACTTCCTCCCTCTCTTAGTGTGATGTTGGTCAGCACAGGTGTCGGTTAGCTGTTGTGTCTGAACTGGGAAGCCAAGTTTTCCTCCGGAGCTGCCCAAGTTTAAAAAAAAAAGAGGTGGTGGCTGGCTTCACATGTGTCGGAGGAGACTTATGCTAGTCTTCTCCCTCCTAGTGTTGGAGGCATTGCTAGTAATTGAGGGAGTTCACAGGAATGGAAGGAAGGCTTTTTTCTACTAAAAAAATGCATAAGAGAGTGTTATGCTATGTCTGTTATTTAACAAACCTTTGCACACGCCACACTGATGATTTATTTATCTTATGGCATAAAAGGCAAGTAATGTGAATGTATTTAAAGCAGCATTATGTAACATTTTTACCTTGAAATAACCGCTTCAGAAACATGTTGACACGCCACTGACTTGTAATAGAAAGAATAGCATCATCCTCATCATCATTACCATTCATTAGTTAGCAAAAAAAAATAGATCACAGAAGGGGAGTGATAACAGAAATAAGCTTTCACTTCAGTGCAATCTTCGTCCACACATGAGAGGCGTTGCTAGTAATTGAGGGAGTTCACAGGAATGGGGATTGGGTAATTGGCCTTTTGGAGGGGAGATTATAAATACATTATTAAAGAAAAAAGAAACAATCTTTGAGTTGGTGCTCCACTTACCATGGCTATTTCAGACTTGGACTGCTTAATATAGTTATATTTGTGTACATTTCTGTAGTATTACTTTACCGCCTCAATCCACATGCTTCTTTTACTTTCAGTATATCTCAGCTTGTCCAGAAATGCATATGTAAAGCATGTCCCTTAGGAACTCAAAGTGGGAATTACACTTTCCGACTGTAGGGGGAGTTGAGGAGCTAGAAATATCAATTCTTGCATAATGCTGCTTTAAGGTTAGCTAAAAAAAATACTGTTTTATGTTTGATTTGCTATACAGGCTTTTTTCTACTAAGTAAAAAATATGCATAAGAGAGTGTAATACTATGTCTGTTATTTAACAAACCTTTGCACACGCCACACTGATGATTTATTTATCTTATGGCTTAAAAGGCAAGTAATGTGAATGTATTTAAAGCAACATTATGTAACATTTTTACCTTGAAATAACCGCTTCAGAAACATGTTGACACGCCACTGACTTGTAATAGAAAGAATAGCATCATCCTCATCATCATTACCATCGATTAGTTAGCAAAAAAAATAGATCACAGAAGGGAAGTGATAACAGAAATAAGCTTTCACTTCAGTGCAATCTTCGTCCACACATGAGAGGCATTTCATCACCTAGACTGGGTCTGTTGTCCAGTATCAGTCACCAAATCCAATGGTGTGTTCATTAAATAATGGGGAAAAAGAAGGTCTACTAGAATGCATCAATATAATATCCATAAACAGGAATGATCATTACAATGCGACCGCTGGAAGGAACTGCATAGCGCTGTTTAACCCGAGTCATATTTGTGAAAATTCCTGTAGTATTACTCTACCACCTCAGTCCACATGCTTCTTTCACTTTCAGTGATGGTTCTGTATCCTTCAGCTCGTCCAGAAATGCATATGTAAAGCATGTCCCTTAGGGGCTCAAAGTGGGGATTACACTTTCCGACTGTAGGGCGAGTCTAGGAGCAAGAAATATCAGTTCTTGCTTAATGCTGCTTTAAGGTTTGCTGGGAACACAGTGTTTAATGATTTATTAGTTATACAGGCTATTTTCTACTACATCTTATTGTTGATTAGCTATACATGCTAATTTTTTACTACTTCTTAAATAAAACAAAAAAAAAGAAAGAAAAAAAGGCAAAATTGTAAGACTACACAGGCTGCTTCCAACACTGCTGTGTCCGATATCACTGAAATAAGCCACATCCGTATTATGGGTTTCAGCAGTGTTGGAGATGGTCTTTACTGTCTGGAGTCAGACTTTACTGCTTTTACAGATGTTTTATTGTTCGGATTGATTCTCGAAAGGAAAAATCCAGAAATCTCGATACTTCAGTATCAACCTGCCCACACCTACCAGTCTTGCTGCTTGTCTGCCTTGCCCTTTCCATGCTGCACAAGCCGGCAGCCTTGAATGTACCGCTGAGCTGAGACGGTGCTGAGACTCGTGAAGCATGTGGGCGTTTGGTTGAGAATTTATGCTACAAAACACTTTCCTCCTCACTACTGTTCAGTGCTGCTTCCTGTGGACCAGCTTTCAGCACTCTTTGTTCTTGGCTCTGTGCTTTATTGTGGCCGGTAGCTGATGCAGAGTGTCTGCTACCAGGCTTCTACACTGTGGGTCAGTTTTCTTTAAGATCCCCCTCGAGGGTTTAAGCCGAATCCTAGACTATGTTTTCCTTTCCTTGGGAAATCTCTATTCAGTATGCTGGCTAATCCAGGACCTGGCTTAAACCTTAATCTTAAGTCTGGAGCTACCAAACCAAAATGTCCAAAGGTTTGTAGACACCTGCTTGCCCAACAGTTCTTTAGATTTCAAGGGTAAGCAACCTCTACTGTTCTGGGAAGGGTTTACACTAGATGTTGGAACATTGCAGTGAGGATTTGATTGCTTCAAGCCATATGAGGACAAGTGAGGTCCTTTACCGAAGTTGATTGATTAGTTCTGGATCACAGCATCTATGCTCCAACTCTCCTTAAAGGTATTGGATGAAAGCTCCATCACCCCAGAGAATGTGGTTCCACTGCTCAACAACCCAGTGCCAAGGTTAGCAATAAATACAGTGACTTTAGGCTCATGCCTGGCTGCTCCAGAAGGTCGCATTGTACTGATCATTTCTATCTATGGATATTATATTGATGCATTCTAGTAGACCTTCTTTTTCCGCATTATTTCATGAACACACCATTGGATTTGGTGACTGATACTGGACAACAGATCCAGTCTAGGTGATGAAATGCCTCTCATGTGTGATCTCTGTGGGACGAAGATTTCACTGAAGTGAAAATGAGTTTATTTCCATTATCAGTTCCCATCTGTGATCTATTTTTATTTATTTTTTTGTTAACTTCTAGTTTCCAGGGTGATAAAAGGATCACCTTACAGTATCTCATGTTGCCATAGTAACCACAGAGCCGGACCTGAGTTTGCTGTCTGTTGATTGTGTTAGTCTGTTGATTTCATTTGTAATGGTAGAAGATGTACAGTCTTAAGCAAAACTTTGGGCACCTCTGGTCAAAGTACATTAAAGTAAAAAAAATCCATTACCTCTACAGAGACTCCCCTGTGCACATTTTAATACATAATAACTGCTTAATTCAACATGGTTGGGGGGGGGGGGGGGGTGACACATTGAATATAAAATAATATTTTGCTCTATTATGTATTTTTTCCATTATATGTTATAGGGAATAAATAGGAATAGGGTCTAAAATCGCAGGACAATGTTGCAGCTAAGTTCATGTAGAGCAGGGGTGGGCGACAGGGGCCGGAGTCCAGGTTTGCAAATTTCCTGCTTCAATAAACCAGGGAAACTAATCCTGGCAATTGACAGGCATTCAATAGAAGGGGTGTCCACAAACATTTGCACAAATGGTGGAAGTTAGGGGTAAGGGGAAGTCCACGATGACAATTTAGCTAGGTCTCTCTCCATCACACGATGCTGCCAACGCTGGTTAGGTGGTAAGGCTAATTTGCTCTGCCTCCTCCGACTTTGTACAACTTCCTCTATATGTTTACCATCCTTTTCTGAGCTTCAACTGCTAACTCTATCACTAATTGCTTATTTCTTTGTGTCTCTAAAGAGGTCTGAGACAGACAACCATGTGTGGGCTCGCTGTGTGCTCTCGCGGTCTGGTGAGGCAGAGCAGATGCTTGCTGCGTCCCCTCGGAGTGAACGTCAGGAGCCTGTTCAGCAAGACTGGGGAGTGGGAGCGAGACTACAAGGTAGAGATGAGGCACAGGGTGGAGCAGTGGTGGCACCCACGCATCCAGCAGCAATGGCAGAAGGAAATGAAGGAGCAGGTGAGTGAACCTGGATTATGAGGATGAGGAATTCAAACGTAGAGGTGTAAGAAAATATCAGTACATTTGTATCGATTTTCATAAACACAGCATGCCACACGCCTCACCCCAAACCCCGACCCCCACCCCAGCCCTACTATAACATACTACTATGTGTATCAGATACATAAGCAATACTTGGGGGGTCCTCTTTCAACCACAGTTTCCTGCTGAACTGACTGATCTATAACTGGCATTTAGATCCACAAAGTCACTTAAAACAAAAACAAACAAAAAAAAAAATCACAAAACAGTCAAATGACTGGCGGCAAAGGCCAGATTTCTGATTCAGTGGAAAAACAATGAATTTGCAGAAATTTGCCTTAAAGAGAAACACAATTATTTTACAGATAATTCCTGAATTAATATGATCAAACATGTTGAATAAAGTGCCAAACACTGACTGAATAATTCTGTGGTAGCAAGAGAGCCAGCAAATGAAAAGGGTAAGTTACCGTACAGTCTAGAAAAGCGAGGGCAGGCGGTCAACCAAAGATATAAACTAGGACGACCAAGAGAAGGTAGCATTGATGGCTTGTCCCAATCGTGGCATTATAGCTGATAGCAACCATTACCACAGTTAGTACAGCTACTAGTACAAGCCTAGTACAAGTGTTTGACATTTACTGATTATCCATCCTGCTTCTCAGCTGTCCATGTCCAGTAGCTCTCAGCTGACGGCTGAAACAGCTCAAGCTCAGCTAAGCAAACATTACTCACCACTGCCCTCTGAACTTGTTCTAGCGCTAATCAGAAGTTTGAACGCTTGTTGTTTTCGCAAGACATCTTAATAAATGTGTTGTTTTTCGCTTCTTTCCTAAGAACATGTATTTACTTCTGCTGAACTGTTGGAAATGCACCCAGTTCACATTCTGATTGTTGTGATGGAAACGGGAGACTGAAAAAGCTAAGACTTCAAAGACTGGAAATCAAATCAAAGCTCAGATAATGATGTGAAAACTGTGACGGGCCTAATCACAGACTTTACTCCAACTCATCCCAAAGGTATTCTATGGAGCTCTGTCACAGTATAGAATGCAGTGTTGTGGGACTTCATGATCCACTTGTCGACACTTGGCATTGGGCCTGATGACTTGGGATTAGGCTTGTGCTTGGCTGCTCTAGAGCGCCCCATTCTATTCTAGTTTCCTGGACCGGGATTAAGCCTAGTCTTGGACTTCACAGCATGTTAATTGGAGATTCCCCACTGATATCAAGACGGAACACCTCTCCAGCAAAGCGCCCCTTGGTGTATTCTAGGAGTAGCAGGACATCTTTCCATAGAATGCCAAGACAGGTTAATACCAGTGATTATCTTGTTGATTAGCAGTGCTTTTGATCTTATGGCTGGGTCAAAGGATCAAGCCCATATCAAACGTGATGTGACTTTATGTTCCAGGGACGGTCATACTTTGCATGACTGTTTGTCTCTGTGCCTTTAAGACAGCTAGAAGATACCTAGAGCATAGACACTCCTGAGAACTACACTATGAATGGGTGGGGCTGAACTGTGGTAGGCTGAATAGTCTTCACAGCATAGCTTTCCTAAATTTCCTAAAAAGGACTGAGAACAGGATACTTTGGAGCTTCAAATTAAGGCTGAAGAGTAACGGAACCTTTAACTGAGGAAGGCCCTATTTTAGCGATCTTTAGGCGAGCCGTCAAACGGGCACCGCACAGCTTGATTTAGGGCGTGTCAGTGTGTCTTTGCTTTCACGCCAACAGGAAAATTACATCTTGGTCGAAGTGCACAAAAGCCATATACTAAGTGTCTAAAGTAACGCCAAGATAGCAACGAACTTCTGACTGTTGACGTCTGCCTAGGTTGTTTTCAGGCAGTAGCACTCCTGTGTTTTCCGTTGCAGAGATATACTAGCAAAACGCCAGAAATTCACCTGAACGTGCCTTATTTGAGACCACCAGGCCCATCGGCGAAGATACAGTATATTCACAAGCACCGTTGCTATTTAAACGACGCAGGCGGAAGGCGTGAAAGATCATAGACTGTTGGAGGGGGGTAAGATAGCAATGAGCATCGTGCTGCAACCTGCTCAGGGTGCATGATAGAAGCATGCAGTACAGCGTCAGTGTACATGGATGTGTATAGGACTGCAACGTCTCCATTATGGTGGAAGCCAGTGTAACCTAAAAGCTTATTCCAAGTACTTTTGAAGATTTCTATTGGTCTGTCCATCCAGAATTATTTACACAGCTGGGTTCAAACCATGGAGAAAACTAAAAAACTGACAAAAATGGAGATGCATGCTTTTCATTGGATACATGGTGATATATATGAAATGTAGTCAAAAGTAAATGTGAAATCTTAGGCCATACAGTCAGGAAAATAGCTGAGTGTGTGTCAGCAATAAATGCAATGGCCAGTGAATTTGCTTTGAATGTGGTGTTTTCATTATTTTTTTTCTTTGCTCAATAAACAAACTGGTGATTATAAACTTGGTCACAAAAAATCTTTAGCGGCGGTCTGTGGAAGATGGATAGAACCTCTGTGGTGGCACTCTGTCATTAATCTTCTATTGTCTAAAAATAATCTGACCCTTGAAGCCATGCTGAGATCATGATAGCCCCAGGGAGTATTAGAAATATATGACTAAAGAGTTATTAAAACCTCATTTTTTCTCTCCCTTTATTACTTATTCAAACTTGTGAAATATGTAGACCCCTCATAAAAAAAAGTTTTGACCCCTTTTACACCTGGTCACTTCATAGGACTAGTATCTGGACAGTATCCTGGTCAGATTTTAGCCACATGCATTTACACTGGGTAGTCAAATGTGTCTCCGGTTAGTCTGACTGAAACAGCAGTAATTATTACTACTGTTTGGGTTGTACTGGGTAGAGGTTTTGGTTGTACTGGGAGTAGCCAGTTACTCCACCCCACCCCACCATATCTCCTCGATGCCCATTTGCTCCACCATATCTCCTCGACGCCCCATTGCTCCACCCCATCTCCTCGACACCCAGTTACTCCACCCCATCCCCTTGATGCCCAGTCACTCCACCCCATCTCCTCAATGTCCAGTTACTTCACCCTTGACTCCTTGATGCGCAATTACTTCACTCTCATCTCCTCGACACCCTGTTGCTGGATCCCATCTCCTCGACACCCCTGTTGCTCCACCCCCATCTCCTCGATACCCAGTTACTCCACCCCAATCTCCACAACAACCTTTTTACTCTATCCCATCCTATGTTTTGTAGTCAATGACTGCCTGAAGTCTGGAAGCAGTGGACAGTGCCAAATGCTGAGCCTCCTTCTTCAAGATGCTTTTCCAGACTTTAACTGCGGCCGATTTCTGATGTTTCTAGCCGTCTAATCTGCCCTTTCTGTGTCTGAGTGTTACTGCTTATCAGTTAATTGTCCTAATTACTTTTGAGCCTTTGAAAACGGAGGGACTGTGTAAAAATGGCTGTAATTCCTAAAGGGTTGATGCAGCATTTTTGATAAAGCCATTTAGTTCAAGCTGAATGTCCACACTTTAATCACATCTTGGATGATGTGGCGTAGAGAGGCAAAATTATAAAGTTTGTGGCCCTGTCTAAATGCTTAAGGGCATGCTGACGTATACGCAAGAGACTGTGGTCTGAATTTTCATGCACTGTTTTGTTTGGGTTTGTTGACAGTCTGCCTTTTTTGTCTGTCTTGTCTGTCTTTTTTTTTCCTCCCTAAAACGTACGATACATACTTCACAGCAGCATTTTGACCCCCGTTGGCCTTTTGAATAAACGGCTGTCGAGGGGTCTTTATTCTAACTTTCAGCCCGTGTCTCCCCTCAACTATGAGTGTCACATGTAGCATTTATCTGTGAATTTAGGGCAAGGCTTCCTGGAGGCTTGTGCTAGAGCGGTTGCCTCGTCACTCTGGCAGCCTGTGAATAATTCAGGCCTCTCTTGACCTGATCTGATTAATGTTTCCTGGACCGGCGGCCTTCTTCAAGCCTTTATGAATCATTAAACGTCAGATCCCAAAGTGTGTGTGAGGCACGGCAGTATGCCAGACTATATCGGAGGTCAGCTAGACCGAGCTGCTGTACCTTTGAGAGCATTGCATGATTTTATCATGATTTTATGGTGGGAAGGGATCCACTTCACTCCAATGTCATGATATTAGATTCTGTCTTCGTTACGGTCATTTCAAGAAAGACATGACCCATTTCTATCGATCAGTCGATCTATCGATCTATATTATTATATTTCTTGGCTGTAATAAAGTTTGAATCTGATATGCTATTAGGGTTAATGTGGTAATTTCACAAGCACACATGCCACCTGGAAGCCTTAACTTGTAAAATGTTGGATTTGCATGGGATTGTGGAAACTGTAGTGGTTTAGGAGTATGGACCCTTTTCCCACACAATGGGGTTAGAAGGAAATTAATTAGTCTGGCAAAATCACCTCCAGTTGTAGTAAAGGTGCTTTACATGTTGTCTCTTTCTCATATCTCAAGCCGTGTTATGGACCAATTTATATAAAAGGAGACTGCTTATTACTTTTGAATATTTGAATATACAAGATTAACCATTTTTCAAGCATGAAATTGAGTATCTGATAGCCTATTAGATTAGCGTCTTTAGAAACCATGAAATTCCATTCCAATTTTTCAGTTTGGATAAAAGTAGGATGGCTCGACTCACCCCTCTCAAAAACTGACATACTCCCTCAACTCTGCGCTCTCAGGTGTGCTACTTTATCCTCTAAATGTGTGTAATTTCAGCCTCAGTTAGCTGGAAGGACTAAAAAAAACAGATATATCACGGAAAGAATGGCTTTAACATCTTATTTGAACTCATCAAATCAGGGTGGATTGGACGAGGCCGATGTGTCTACTTTTTTGGGTGTGTTGGGGCCGTGTTGGGGCCTCGTTGGGGGACGGGGAGCGGGATTATATGGCCATTAGATGGAACTTACTGTAACATGTATGACTGTCTGTTGAAATTACATTAAAAAAAAAACCTGGGTTAGTCTTTGGGTTTATTTTTCCTCCCCCAATACCAAACCCGGGTGCAAACCGAACTGTGACTTGCGAAAAAATAAAGAAAATGAATGAGTAAATAAATAAATAAAGAGATGGAGAGAGGGATAAAGAGAGAGACAGACTGTGAGGGCCATTACAAAAGCCACGTTGTCTCTCTTCACGTAGTCCATGCTGGTTTTGGGTCATTATCTTGGATCATAGGGCCTGGGGTTAGTTCCAGTTTGGTAGACAACTGAGATAGCCTGCTTGGTTTTCGGACGAACTGGCCATTGGAGGAAAGAGATGGATTACATGTTGTTGCGTGCCGAGCTCGAGCTCCACGTCTGCTAAGACTGACAAAAGAAACATCCCAGGCACAAGGCCTGGTTTACATACAGTTGAAAGCAGAAGTTCACATACACTATATAAAAGGACACATGCATTTTGTTCTTACAGTCTGACATGATTTTAGAATAAGCTTTTCCTGTTTTAGATCAATTAGGATTACCAAAATTATTCCTGTTTGCTAAATGCCGGAATAATGAGAGGAAATTTTTATTACTTTCTTTAAAGTCAAAAGTTTAAATATACTAAGATTACTATGCCACAATTTGGGACAGCTCATATGATGATGTCATGTCTTTGGAAGCTTCTAAAGGGTTCATTGGCAACATCTGAGTTAGAGACACACCTGTGGATGTATTTTAAGGCACTCCAGAAACACACTGCTTCTTTGTGTAACATCATGGGAAAGTCAAAAGAAATCAGCCATGATATCAGGAAGAGAATTGTGGACTTGCACAAGTCTGGCTCATCCTTGGGTGCAATTTCCAGATGCCTGAAGGAGCCTCGTTCATCAGTACAAACAATTATACACAAGTACAAAAATGATGGGAATGTCCAGCCATCATACTGCTCAGGAAGGAGACAGGTTCTGTGTCCCAGAGATGAATGTGCTTTGGTCCGAAATGTGCCCAAATCACCCCAAGAACAAAAGCTAAAGACCTTGTGAAGATGCTGGCTGAAGCTTGTGTGAGTGTGTGATTATCCACAGTGAAACCAGTACTGTATCCACATGAGCTGAAAGGCCACTCTGCCAGGAAGAAGCCATTACTCCAGTAGAAACATAACAAATGCTAATGATTAATATTTGCAGATGCACACAGGGACAAAGACCTTCATTTGTGGAGACCTGTCCTGTGGTCCTGTTTGGCCATAATGACCATTGTTACATTTGGAGGAAAAAGGGGGAAGCTTGCAAGCCTGAGAACACCATCCCAACTGTGAAACATGGGGGTGGCAGCATCATGTTGAGGGGTTGTTTTGCTGCAGGAGGGACTGGTGCACTTCATTAAATAGATCATGCATCATGAGGAAAGAACATAATGTGGAAACACTGAAGCAACATCTCAAGACATCAGCCAGGAAGTTAAAGCTTGGGAGAAAATTGGTCTTCCAAATGGACAATGACCTGAAGCAGACTGCCAAACTGCTTACAAAGTGGCTTAAGGAGAACAAAGTCAGTGGCCATCACAAAGCCCTGATCTCAATCCTACTGAAAATTTAGGGGCAAAGCTGAAAAGGCATGTGCGAGCAAGGCGGCCTACAAACATGACTCAGTTCCACCAGTTCTGTCAGGAGGAATGAGCCAAAATTCCTGTGAACACCAAAGCGTTTGACCCAAGTCATACAGTTTAAGGGCAATGGTACCAAATACTAATGAAATGTATTTAAACTTTTGACTTTAAAGCATCCCGTTCCCCTGTAACTAGCAGAGCCTAGAAGTGATGTGATGCTCTCCAGTATCAACACCACCATATTCCCATCTCCCTGTCGTGTTTTAGTGTTTCACAAGATTTCACTAGGGCCTCTGTTAGTGGGCTGGGATTATGAGAATTTATATAGGTGTAAAAATGAGTCAAGGCGGTTATGAAACGATTTAATTGAGCCATTTTCTAGCCCTGTTTTGATTGTGCTGGATTTTCATTTGGAAGGAAGAGACAACAGTGTTTGAGGTTCTTAGTATGTCAGTTCCATGTACCGAGCGCTCATTAGTCATATTTGAAAGAGAAAATGGAGTTAGAGACATTCTAGGGTGCCTTTAATAAGCTGATTGGCCATTCATGACCCACCCTTTTTTCGTTTTTTTGTTGAGAATCAACAATATAATTATGGTATTCACTAAAGGTAGGAAGACGAGATTTCTCAGAGGATTTGTTAGAAGCCTTTAAAATATGCACAGCTCTTATCTTGCATTAGCCTGAACTCAGCAGGGTAGTGATTGGGACTCTGATTCTTGATAGGTTCTTGATTGTAGACGTAAGATGGCTGACTTAATTTACATTAACGACATAAGGGCTTCTAGGAGCTTCCGTTCCTTGAAAGTCCTGCATGGTGTGGCTAATCAAGCCTCTCAAAAATCTAAATCATTTTGGGAGCGGTTCTTCAGGTTCATTCAAGTGAGAATAAACATCTGTCCGTTGTGTCGTGTAATGTACAACTTTGTCATCCAGTAAATAATGAGATTTTAGTCAGCATAATGTAGAAAGTAATTGTAATTGTGCTGGTATTAGCTTACATTTAAGGCATTTTGCAGATGCTCTTTTCCTGGCTAGAATCCAAAAGATACCTCTAAGCTTAGATGCTACTAAATACAAAAGTCAGTATGGAGAGCATAATACTTGACACTACACTTTGCCAAAGCACTCTTGGAGGAGGTGGGTCTTCAGTCTACGTTTGAAGACAGAGAGTGACTTTGCAGTTTGGACACCCAGGGAAAGTTCGTTTCACCACTTCGGTGCAGGACAGGAAAAAGCCTGGACGCTTGTCTTCCATGGATCTTAAGGGATGGCGGATCTTAAGGGATTGGTACAGATCGGATTTTGACCATTTCCATCAAGTACAGAGGGGCTGGTCCGTTCTTGCCAGCAGCTACAGGAAGCCAGCAAAGAGAACGCAGCAGGGGCCTGATGGTGCGCAAAGGAAGACCAGTCAGGAGGGAGTTGAAGTCCTGATAGAAATATATAATCTATTCAAGGGTTTTTTTTTTGAGGGTGTGTCCAAGAAATAAAATAAATAGTAGGACTGTAGAATCTCTGTGGACTGTGATTTTGCTCCTGGCATGCACTGGAAACAAATCTGGAAAGCTGTGGGGTGACAGCAGATGAGGGAAACTTATCCAAAGCAGGATTAAACCAGCAATTCCAATCATCATCCAAGAATCTTGCCAAAAAACCTGTGCAAAACCTGTTTCATGTCTTGTTCATTAGGAATATATATATTAGGAATATAATCCCTTTAAAATCAGTTTGGCCCACCTTATTACAATATTTCCATTTTCTTAGTACAGTAGATGCTGTTGTGCAGAGTCACTTCCAGACAGCACACAAGTTTCAAAGTCTGGCATGGGGAGGGAAGAAAAGCTAAAGTAGTAAAGTATTGATATTAATATATTTAAAAACTTAGATTTACTTTGGTGGTGTAAAAAAAATATTGTGCATGCCTAAGCTATTTTTTGAAAGTATAAGCTTAGATATTTCTAACATAATTTTATAACCTGGTGACATAAAAGTTTCTGTGCTGAGAAGTAAGACATAACTGCAGTCACAATCCTTTTAATAAGTGCAATTTTGTGTCCGTAATGTCAAGGGAAAATAGTAATACCATACAATCCTCTCTTCACAATGTTAATGATTTATGCCATGTCAATGCAAATGCCTCTTTATGCCTATGCCAATCATGGCTATGTAGCCTATTGGAAAATGAGAAGTATAAAATAAATAAATAAATAAATCCACTCTTGCCTCTCTGTCTTCCCGCCTGTATGATCGAGAAGGCCTCGAATCAATATCACGATTGATTGAATGTTGAACCTCGGTTATGATTAATGAATGCTTAGCTAAGCTGCACGAGTAGCTCAGTTGGCTCTGTGTTTGAGGTCGCTCCCAGGACTTGCTAGGGTCCTCCGCCATAGCATCCCCTGTAAAGGTGACTAGTTTCACAACTAGGTAACTTGCAAGGCTAAAGACTCTCCTGAAGACCAGGCTGGGTCTTTAGCCTTGCAAGTTACTCGTTTGCTTTCACAGACTTTGAGGAACCTGTCGAGACATTCACTCCTCAAGACTTAGCCCGCATTCACCTTCTCTTGTGTGGGATTGGTCCAGAAAGGTTAGCCTTTGGTGTGCACATGACCCTATCGTGGGTTCACTGGTTTTCTTTCCTTGGAATACTTTTACTGGACTCTGCTCCAGCCTCCATCTAGTCCTGGAGAATGCAGATTGCTAGGTGAACCTGGGAATCTAGGAATCTGCGCTAGGCTAGAAGCTAATACTAGCCTTTTGCCATCTCTTAATCGTCTGGATCTATGGTATGCTATAATCTGTAGGTTGTGTGAGATGTTGGTGATGCTGTAAAAACCAGTCAGTAAAAACAGAGCTTATCGTTTCTGTGATTCACAAGCTTTCTGTAATTTTGTGGCAGTGTAACAGGGTGGAAAATAGATTCAACCCGACCAATGTCAAGAAACAACTTAAAACACTCAAAAAATTCATTTTTGGGCCCCGAGTCGTCCAGCAGACTAAGGCACTGTTCCTACGAGCAGAGGATCGCTGGTTCGAATCCCTGTCATGCCTCTTGCCATCAGCAGCCGAAGCTCTGTGAGAGGGGGTAGATGGTGCTCTCTCGCCCACGTCGCTTCACTGCGATGCTGGCTGTCACGAACTTCTGCGAGCTGGTGCGTCGAAGCCAAGTATGCTGGGCTTCCCTCCAGGTGCGTTGCGTCGAGGCAGGCGTATGTTGGTCCATCCTCACTGGCGTCCAGGGCCTGGGGGAGCGTATGTATGGGTTGGGTAATTCATTTATTGTATTTGTTGCCGTTCATTTGAAAATCCTTTTCCGTTATCTCAGTTCCCCCTTTCCCAGTTTATAAATTGGAGCCTGTGCCTGCTGTTGCACCTTTTACTTATACAACAGATAACACCACTATTGGCCAGTGAGCTACCACAGCATGTTCCCGGTCATCAATTCCCGGTCTGGGTGACTATGCTGCACTACACCAGTAAGAGTCCTTGGGCAAGACTCCTAACACTACATTGGCTCACCTCTGTAATACCAGTAACCTTGTAAGTCGCTCTGGATAAGAGCGTCCGCTAAATGCCATAAATGTAAATGTAAAATGTACTCACAGTTACAAACCCAGAGCAATGTCAATTATGCAGCAAGGCCTATGAATAACCAAAAAAAGCTCACCATAACTGGGAAGTTGTTTTTTTTTTTCTCTCTCTCTCTCGATCTTCAGAGCAACCAGAAGAAGAAGTTCTACGTCCTCTCCATGTTCCCATACCCGTCTGGCCGCCTGCACATGGGCCACGTGAGGGTCTACACCATCAGCGACACGATCGCTCACTTCCAGCGCATGAGGGGTCATAAGGTAACTATGTGAGCTATGTGTTTTCACATGTGTACACATCCCATCTCTGACCATTCTGCCTACCTACACTCGCACGGCAGCCTGGGTTTTTGTCAAGGAGGCCGCTTGGTCAAGGTCTTCTGTTGGAGTCATTGTTTGCATTCAGAGGTGTGTGAACGGAGAAGAGGAGAAGTGAGGGGAGAAGTGTTTAAAGGCCGGACTGCAGGAGGGCCTAACCCTGACGCTAACGCTCACACACTCTCACACTCTAACTCTCTATCTCACGCTCTCTCACTCTCTTTCTCACACACACTCCCATCCTCTCTTTCTTTTCTTAGTCTTTGTCTCTTTCTTCACCTCCCTTTGTCTTACATTGTGCCTCACTTTTCTCCCTTTCTCTCTCTCTCTCTCTCTCTCTCTCTCGCGCTCTCTCTCTCTCTCTCTCTGTCCCACCCTTTCTTACTTTCTCTTACTGCTCTTCCTCTCTTGCCTTCTTCTAAATTCCCTGTCTCTCTCACTTACTATCCCTTCCTCATTTTTTTCTTCATCATTTGCTCTCTCTCTCTCTCTCTCTGTCTCTCTCTCTCTCTCTCTTTCTCTCTCCCTATTTCCTTTTTTCCCCAGATGCCCCCCACCCCGCTTTTAAACATGGAGGGGTAATCGTTCTGGTGGCTTTTCCACAAGGACACCAGTGGAAACAAGTCTGAGCCCTGTTCTCTCAGTGGCTCAGTTAGCTAACAGTGCTTTGGGCCACAGAACCGTTCAGTGGGAGGGCTTAAGGACGTAGGGATCCACTTATTGGCTCCATATTTATGTTGCTTCTATATGTCTCTTTATATTTCCGGGACAGAAAATAGAGGCTGTGTCTAATTGTAGGCTCTTTAAGTGCACTGATCATTAGTGTGGCGACAAGTTCAAGGACACACGGGCTTCGTCCAGCATCACTACCGCAGTGTTAGCCCGGCCCGGCCACAGGCTTTGTCCAGCATTGCTACCACGACATTAGCATGGCTCGGCTCTCTTGGAGGTAAAATTCGAATTTCAGGGTTTCTGTATTAAAAGTGTGGACTATGTTTATTATAAGAGCATGTAGTCTTTTACAACTGTAGCTGTGACATGACAAAGTGGTCTCTCGTCGACTCGACTCTTCCTTTCTTTATCTTGTGTTTTTGTTTCACTCCCTTTCTTTTTTCCATAGTATGTCTCTCTTCTCTAAATCTCTCCTATTTTAAGTTGTCTATCCTGTTGTGTTCACATTTTGCCCTCAGAACAGTCCCGTCACCCTTCTCTGTCCTCTCCGTGACCAATCTCTTTCTGGTTGGATGGACAGGCAGCAGCTGCTGGGTGTTGTAAACACAGAGCTTAGTGTAGGTGATGATTTAATGGGCCTTGACCGAGTGCTGGCAGAGTCAGAGAGGCGGCGGAGGTGGCGATGGCGGCAGCGGCAGCAGCAGCAGCAGCAGCTCCGTGCCGTTGATTCAATTGGAACTGACAGCGTTCAGTCAGGTTCTCATGTCCAGAGAGGTTTAGAGAGGGGTGAAAATAGACGCGTGAGAATGGCTGTATGGCTCTACACACTTAATCATGTGAATATTGGAGAGCTCAGGCGCGAGTGCCTGCTGGCCTAGGGCTGGGAATATGGGTCCAAATCTTCTTACAGTATCATTTTTTTATTTTTTTTTTTTAGTTCAATATTGATAATTAAATGCATTTAGCATCTGGTGCCTGGACTTCAAATCTGAATAGGATTTTCAACCATGAAGAAAACAAAGGTGATCAGATTAAAGAAAAAAAAAATTATGCTGTCTCTCCTAGTCTCATAGTCTCAAGTACTCTCCATAATTTTAACTGATGAGTTTACACTGTAAGAAGGGCTTTGTCTGTTCAAACTGAAAAACATAAGCTCCCTGGACAGGACAATTAGTCACCTTTCGTGTTTAAGGCGGTAGTAACGTCCTGCAGAAGGGTGTTGCACGAGGATAATCAGGCTATTAATACCTGAGGGGGGTGTGACAGGATTCACAGACTGAGAAGAGGTGGTACATTGCGGTGAGGGTATTGTTCGATGTGTGGAAAATGGGCCAGCTGAAGGAAGTAGCTGAATATACAGGTGTATTAAAGTGTACAGGTCTTCCAGCAGTGACAGTAATCCCAGCCTACCGTAAATTCTTATCAGAATTGTGGAAGAAAGGCAAAATCGACGGCCAGGGACCCCGCCGGGCTTCACAGCGTGTGGATGAAAAAAGACTCGCTTCCAGCTTAGATCTGCTTTTTGAAGTCAACACAGGTCCTTTACAACCAATTTCTGAAAGGCCACTTCACAGGTAACTGCATACAATCAACATACAGAGACCACTTCATCAAACAAAGCTGAGTTACCTGAATTTGCATAATAGTGATTTTTGAATGCTCTTAAAGTTTAAATATTAGTCGTGTGTTGTTTAAATATGAATAATTATGTATTTGCATAATAATTAAAAGCAGTTGTTTTTGAGCAGTTGTCATTTCTGCAAATAAATGCTCTAAATAGCAATATTTTAATTAGAAATGTAGGGGAAATGTTGTCCATGGTTTATGAAATACATCACAAATGTTAATGTCCCTAAACACATTGCCTATAAATAGCAAAACCAGAGAAACTGATCATGTAGGGTGATCTTTTATTTATTTTTTTCTGGAGCTGTATATCAGAGCAGAGTGGCACACAAGGCCTTTACTCACTTCTGCTCGAGAATATTTCTGTAAACTGGGATTTCTGCCACTGCTAGTAGACCCGTATGAACGTATGCTTCTATACACTTGTAGATTCAGCTGCTTCCTTCACACTATGGCCTTTGCAGTCACTCCTTTTTGTCATTCATTAACATCTGCTTTGCGACCCATTTACCACCTCCTCTCAGTCTGTGAATCCCATCACACACCCTGCAGGTATTTATAGCCCGATCATCTGCAGGAGCCTGAAGTCAATACCACCTTAAACAGGCAAGGTGGCTAATTTCTGGTCTGGTTGGCTCATTTCTGCTTACTTCATGTGATGATAAGCAAGTGAACTGGGTTTATTCAACTAAAATAAACACTTTGAGTGAACCATCATTTGATTGATAAAGTATTTGAGTTGAATAATCAAAAAGTTGTCAAAAGGCAAATATGCAATAAATTTTTACTCGCCTTCTGCTCTAATTTTGCAGTTTTGCGACAGCAACATATGCTCTCTCCACCAATCACAGATCTCTTTCTGCCGTTGGCATGGTAACAGTCAGCTGTGTCTACTG
The DNA here is from genome assembly GCF_030463535.1 of Salminus brasiliensis. Taxonomy (NCBI): domain Eukaryota; kingdom Metazoa; phylum Chordata; class Actinopteri; order Characiformes; family Bryconidae; genus Salminus; species Salminus brasiliensis. Next base: position 29,324,341 of record NC_132882.1, read on the forward strand.
ACCACTAGAATTTTTTTATTGAACTGACTGTGTATCCTCCTCGCCTGTGGAGCTGCATCTCCGAGATCTGTTAAAAAAACGCCCAAAGTCAGTTAACCTGCATCCGAGCGGTGTGTAGAAGCTCTCCCAAAGTTTCATCTGTGGTAGAACTTCTGTGGTAGAACTGTTGCAGGCAATGTTTACTCTTGGAGGCCCTGTCTCAAATCTCTCCTCCTCCCCTATAAAGAGCACTTCATTGGTTGAGAAATACCAGCACCTCCACCCAGACAGTGCATAATCTGTCTGATCTACTATTTAAATTCAGCAGTCAGACAGATGACTCTCTATTTAAAATTCTGTCACTGGTTGACAGTGTTTTTTAAGTAGTGCACTATGTAGGGAGCAATAAAATAGCAACTGACTATGTAAACGTACCATTCATTCACCAGTCCGTACATGGAAACTACCTGTCAAAATCAGCTCATTTTAGACATATATACGCCTGCCTATTTAGCCTACAGCTGTTTAGCTTCAACCATTCACATTAAAGAAATGTTTGAGCCTAGACTGCCTTTTTGAGTCCTAGTCTAGGGCAGCCAATAAGAAAAGAGTATGTTAAAGCAGCATTATGGAGAATTTTATTTTTGTTCTTGGGCGCCCCCTACAACTTAAGAGTGTAATTCACTGCAGTGAAGGCTAATTTGAGTTCCCGCAATCATTGTTTTGCCCACTTCTTTAGCTACGTGGTGCAGTTAGCAGTATGCCGAGCCCAGAGTAGCAATGATAGAGATGCTGTTTTCCCATTTACAGGTCAGTGGATCATCACAGTGGCTTTAAAGCTGCTATTTTAAGGTCAAATATTACATATTGTTACTTTAATATATTTTAGTGTTGATGGTGCAGCATGTTTAAATGTAAGAGATGAAGAGAGACTGGAAAATAAGTGTGTAAAAATGTAGAAGTAGAAATGTAATAAGTGGGTACCAGAAGGACGGGGAGAATGCTGGAAAAGTGTACTGTATATGGTGCCTTTATAAGTAGTTATTGTTATTGCTTTGTCACTCAAGCCCATTTTGGCTCATGTTTATGCTCCACTCGAATCTTTCAAGCCTTCATCTGAAAACTGTCAGCTGCTGGCATGTGTGTCTACTGAGTTCAGAGACGCCACCCTTTATCAACAGTGCTGAGAAGCTAATGATCAACATGGTTTAGAGAAAGCGTCGCCTGTACAGTTCGCTCTTCCTGGCAGGATAATAAAGACCATGTGATTGACAGCTGTCTTGTCTCTTGAAGGATGTTTACCATGGAAATCAAAGAAATAATTTTATAGCTCTTATGCATTACATATACAACTGGGGAGATGATGCTTGTTGAGATACGGAAGCCGGTGTCTCTGATTCTAACTTTTTATCCAGTTATGTCCGTCCTTAAGCTCCCTCAGTCTTTGCTCATGCAGCAGATGGAGAGGTGCTGTTGGCACTGTTTTAGAGAGTACCGCATGTCTCCGCGAATTCTCCTCTGTCCTTCACCTCAGAGCGTCTGCTTTTGTTATGCAAATCCATTTTTGGGAAAGACTAACTAAACTAAACTAAAGCTTTGCTAAAAACCGTTTATGCAGCTTTAATTTGACCGTTCTCATAAAAGCACAACTGCAGTCGTTTCAGTTACGAAGTTCGTTCAGTTTTAGGTCTTTGCTGCACATAGAAATGGACTGCAGGTCAGGAAACTAGTTAGTGGTATAAAGGAATGACCCATAGCACACCACTTCTGTGAAACGTCTTAATGAGACTGTTTTGGAGCTGGATCCTTCGTCTTCTTGACGAAATGACAGATCAGAAGTGTGTAACCTTGTCTTGCTGCACAACCCTGCAAGCCACACCACCAAACCGCTTGTAGTTCAGCAGGTCTAAGGGGTCTCAGATGGGCTGAATCGTTTTCCCAATTTAAATCCAATCGAGCTTGGTTTCTCTTGATGAAAAGAAGGATAAAGTCAGACGTCCTACAAAATAAACAAGTGCTGAAAGTGGCTGTAGCCAAGGTTTGGCAGAGGCAAATATAGCAGACTATTTGTTGATCTCTGTGAATCACAGGCTTTATCACAGCTATGTGTGTTTGAGGATTTGGCACTTTTTACCTTCCAAACTGCTCCACCTCAACTAATCTAACATCCCACCTTAATTTAAACTCAGGGCCTGTTTACACCTCGCATTAACATGCGTTTGTATCTGAATAGGATCTACTATGGATCTACTTTAACCGGATTCAGTTTACCCTTGTCATGAAACTGCGTCCTCTGCACGACCAGATGAGCTTGGATTTTACTTTCCTGTGTAAAAAGCTCAACATGTAAGAGCCCTTCGAGCTTCAAGTACGGCTCGGCTCGACCCGCCGTCCCGTAAGATCCACGAAAGACAAGCGTCCAGGCTTTTTTCTGTCCTGGCACCAAAGTGGTGGAACGAACTTCCCCTGGGTGTCCAAACAGCAGAGTCGCTCACTGTCTTCAAATGCAGACTGAAGACCCACCTCTTCAAAGAATACTTGGACGAATAGCAGAGTACTATGGTCACCCTATTGACTTATGTTTAGTAGTGTCTAAACTTAGAGGTATCTTTTAATTTTAGTCTATTCAAACTAGCTGAGGTTTTTCTTGGGTAAATAGCAAAACACTGTAAGTCGCTCTGGATAAGAGCATCTACTAAATGCCTTAAATGTAAGCATGTGCATCATTTTCGGTTCACTTCCTGTAAACAGTGATTTCTCATCAAAATGTACCTGCTCCGAGAGACATAGAACAGTTTAGATGAATGGTGGGGGTTCGACAAATGGTATGGAACAAATGGAATGGTGCGTATTCGACAGGCGTATTTCCGCTTGCCGAGTGGAACTCCTTTCGTGTACACTTGTATAAAATGTGGATGAGATAAGTAAATGACCTCCTCCGCATGTGGTCAAAATGATCAGATCGGAATCCAATCACAATGGGTCTTGAGTAGTGTTTACATCTGGCTTGTCATGCGGTACAAGTCCAGTCTGAACGTGACCTGATCACCAAAAACGCTGGTTCACTGAAGGTAAACTTCAGTTGTAGTGGGAAATGTGCTCAAATTAAAACCAGTAAGATGTCAAATCAAAAAGTACAGATAAGAATTAATCAAGAAATAATTAATTAATTAATTAATTAATTAATTACAGAAAATAAAGCAAAAAATATTTTAAAGGAATGCAGTATTCAATACGAAGCAGCTACAATAAACTGAAACAGCAGTGTTTTAGATTGTCTTGTAATACATTCAGATTGCTGATGATGTTACTGTAGATATAAATAATTATAATGGCTCAAAAGAAGCAGCAGTTTTTGTAAGTTATAGATTTGGAAATATGTGAAAATAAATGTGTTATTAGTTTTACATTAACTTTAAAAATGTGCTGGCCCTCAATGGGAGCAAGACATTTTCTTTTTCTTTTTTTGGGAGGAGGCACTGGAAGGCATTCACACATGCCCAGCATGAGACAACTTTAGGTTTAGCATTGTGAAAAATACTTGTATTAAAAGCCTGAAAAGGGCCAGATGCACCATCTCCTAAAGCATGGCTAAAAGAAATGATCAAACTGTTACACAAGGAGGAAATAACAGACATGGACAATTTTCTTCTACAGTACCTGGAAAACACAAAGAAATAATGGCAATCTTGCATCAGATCACAGAGCAAATAGTATCACTAATGTAAAGAAAATTCAGGGAGACACTAGGTCATTTCAAGTTGTTTAAAGTATTGCTATGTGTACCCCTGCTCAATAAATGATTTATGATATATATAAAAAAAAATTCAAGGTTGGGTAAGCTTTACAGAACATTTTTATTTATTTATTTATTTATTATTGTTTTTAAAACAATTAATTCAGCCTAATAGGAAAAGGGTTCCCACTGAGCAAATAGATGTATTTAAATAAATAAGATTTAAAAAGAAAAAATATATATATTTTAAAATATATATTTTTTTATTTTGTTTTATTTTGGCAGTAAACCTTAGTCAACTTGGAGATCCAACATGTTTTTAGCTTAATGTAGGCATGTAGGGGTATCGTTGGAGTATATGCATATAGGCCTATTGGGGTATTCTTGGGGAATTCATATAGGCCTGTTTGGGGTATTATTGGGGTGTGCTTATTGGCCAATTGGTATTACGGTATTCTTGGGGTATGCCTATAGGTCTTTTGGGGTATTCTAGGGGTATGTCTATAGGCCTGTTGGGCCAAGTAAACCTTAGTCAACTTGGAGATCCAAAATGTTTTTAGCTTCATATTGTCACAGTGAAGCAAAACCTTGTACCTCCAAATGGCAACTGTTGGAGAGAAGTTTAATTTAAAATCAATTTAAAAACATTTTATTCAAAGTCATTTTGGAGCTTTGCTATTGGTTCACTCAGCAAGAAAGTTTGAAACAATGAAAAGAACTACTGCCAGATTCAAATTCTGTCAATAATTGAGATGCAAATGACGCTAACTGTATAACCTCTACCTGTTCCATTACTTAGACCTGTGAAGTCTCTGTTTGTCAGTGTCATTTCAGTCCAGTGTCTATATCCACACAGGCTGCATCACGCAAATGATTCCTGAAGGGTTGAGCAAGTGTGACACTTAACACTCTCTCTACAAGTTAAGATAATTGTGATGCTAAGATGGGCTGGATCTTAAAGTACAACTTGAAACATACAGAGACAGACAGTCTGTAATGTACGCTGGAGCTAATCTGTTTAGTACTGTCCTAAACCTGTGCTAAAAGAGACTGGAACCCAGTGTAATGATGCCAGAATTTGCTGTGCTATGGAGTGTTGTAGTTAACACGCTCACTAAATGTTCTGGAAGAGCTGCAGCTCATCAATCTCTCTTTTTGGCAGCCCAGTAAAAAGTGACTAAGTCAAGTCGTGAGATTGCACTTCCAGTTTCTTTGCCTTCTGCAGACACGCTCATGTGGTCTTACATGAGCAATGTTCCTCAACTGGTTTGACCTGTGGAGCTCTGTGAAGAGTGTTCACTGAAGCTCATTTTGTTGAACAAACTCTCAAATCTTCTGAGCGTAAAGAAGCTTTTCTAAAGAACTTTTACATCAACTGAAGGTTCTTTAAGCATATAAAAGGTTCTCAGTGTAGCCTGTTGTTGTGAGATGTGCTACACTTGCCTATAGGCCTGTTGGTGATGATCTTGAGGTATACCTATAGGGCATAGGCCTTTTGGGGTATCCTTTACATCAAGTAAAGTAGGCATGTAGGGGTATAGTTGGGGTATATGCATATAGGCCTATTGGGGTATTCTTGGATAATGCATACAGGCCTGTTGGGGGTATTTTTGGGGTATGCTTATGGGCTTATTGGGGTATTATTGGGGTATGTTCATAGGCCTATTACTGTAATCTTGGGGTATGCAGATAGGCCTATTGGGGTATTCTTGGGGTATGCTTATAGGCCTATTGAGGTAATATTGGGGAATGCTTATAGGCCTATTGGGGTATTATTGGGGTGTGCTTATTGGCCAATTGGGGTATTATTGGGGTGTGCTTATTGGCCAATTGGGGTATTATTGGGGTATGTTCATAGGCCTATTATGGTATTCTTGGGGTATGCCTATAGTTTTATTGGGGTATTCTAGGGTTATATCTATAGGTCTGTTGTGGGTATTTTTGGGGTATGTCTATAGGCCTTTTGGGGGTACATTGAAGGTGTGGGCCCTATAAAAGTGATCTGAGACCAAAGCTGACAGGAAACTGCATGCTACATTCACTTACTGCTAATGAACACTAATGTTAATAAGCTAATTGTCTAAAGGTGCTGCCATTGACGTTGTGCAAAAGAGTGGCGAAATGTCCTCGAAATCCCCAGGGGCTATACCCCTTTAGTTCTTTTAGTAGCTCATAACATGGTGCGTTGGTATTTATTTATTTATTTATTTATTTATTTATTAGTTATATTTTTCTTCCTTTCCCACAGTTCATAGTTTCGTTACAGGGCAGTTTTAGCAACCTCTTGCCTTAATAACATTCAGTGCTTTGCTTAACAAATGAGGTGCAGCCAGTTACCAAGGATACTGATTCTCCTCCGCTACAGTCACTGTCTCCCCCCTCCCCATCTCTCTCTCTCTCTCTCTCTCTCTCTCTCTCACCTCTCTCCACTCTGTTTCTTTCTTCTCACCTTTCTCAGCTTTCTGCTTTTTCCATCTTCTTGTATCCTCCCTCTCCCCCTTCATCTCCCTCTCTCTCTTCTTCCTCTCTCCCTCCCTCTCTCCCCCCTTTTCTCTCTCTCTTTAATAATAGCACTCTTCACTTCTATTGTCCACATGTTTTATTGTTTAATGCTAAGAGAAGAAAGCCAGTTCTGTTTGAAGGGCAGGGTGAGAAAAACTGCCAGCAACAGGCAGTGTTTGAGGTGGTGGGGAGAAAGAGGGATAAATACAGTGTGGCTGTCTGATAGAAGAGGGTACACTCTCACCTCTCCGATCTGATCGCTGCTGTGATAAGACCTTAATGATGTGACATCCCATTAGGGTGAAACATGGACGTTTTATTATAAAAGAGGCTCTGGTCTGCACAAGCACTGGCCATTTAACACTGCTACTCTGGGCCATTCCCTACTCGAGGTATGCTTGGATTCGAGCGGTAATGTGAGCAATTAATGATCTGTGGTCCACTATGAGTCTGCAATATCTGCAATTTTTACCAGTAATAATTCCATAGTGAATTAGCTTCTGTACTTCACCAATCTCAGAGCTCCCTCTGTAATGGGAGTCCCATTCAGCCTCACTGTAATTTAATAAAACCTGCTAACAGACAGCAGCACATCTTCTTAGGTGACCAGAAAAAACAAGCCACTAGAAGGCTAGCTTCACTCGTCTCTGTCCTCTCTTTAAGTCTGAGGAACCCGGCAAGCTAAAGGTCAAGCCATGACTGGGGGCCTCTCCGCATCACTGTGCAATTTAACTGTTGGGTGCCAGGATGGACGGGAGGTCCCAACGCAGCACCGTAGCTAGGAAGATCCGCTGCCCACCGATTAGATGCCAAATGGGAGGAACAACAGAACATTCAGGAATACTGGCATGGGCGTCTGCTAAAGAATGCATCAGTCCCTGGTGCTTTCCTCTAAGCGCGTTGGTTGCCTGGTCATCTTTTTAAAAGAGCTGGTGGCTGGTTGCACATGTGTCAGTCCTCACCCTCCCAGTGTCAGGAGCATTACATGTGATGGGGGGAGAGTACCAATGAGTAGGTTGGATAATTGGCTAATCTAAAATTGGAAAATTAGATTAGACACATTTAAGGTTTTGCTATGCTGAGATGTGTCCAATTACCTGTAATAACTGCTTGTGTCCTAAGGTTCTCTGCTTTCCTGCCTCACAAACTTACAAGTCAAAAACACAAGATAATATATTTAAATAAAAATGAGACAAACGACAAAAACCTTAATCAAATATAAATGACACAACTTCTCTGTCGACTTCAAACACGACAAAAGATTGCTCTCAGATCGGGGTTCTGGTTCTGTATTGGTGGTGTTTTGGTGAAATGATGAGAGGACTGAGCACTGTTTGTGTCCGGTGGCAGGTATTGAACCCAATGGGCTGGGATGCTTTCGGCCTTCCTGCGGAGAACGCTGCCATTGAGCGAGGCCTGGACCCCGAAGACTGGACAAAAAGGTAGACATACACTATACACAACCCCTCCCACCATGTCCTCCTCTTGTGCTGGATCTTTAAACAGCCCATATTCAACTGATTGTAATTATTCTAGGGATGTCTCAATACAGCCTCATGGTTTAGAGAAGATGAGCTGCTTAAAGTAAAATGCTAATAATAGTTATAATGAGACATTCTGGACTGACTGATTTTGTTTATTAGAGACTTTTCCTAAAATGACTTTTATAGTGTGCTTAATATCTTATAATCCAGTCTGACTCTCCTCCTTGACCAATCAGCTCCCAGTTCATTTAAAACACTGCAGTCCAGTTGCGTCCTGTATGTGTGTAGTGGTACTGAAATCTGTTGTTGTTGGTCTACTGATGTGAAATAACTGGTTTATAGTGGATGAATGTGCTGTGACTTGGGTTTCTACAGCATGTGTGTATTAGCATTAGCGTTAACCTCCACTCGGTTCTGAATGTCAAAGAAAGCCATGCGGTTCTCCCGCTGGTAAAACACAGCGCTGTAAAATAGCTCCACCCTGCAGACTCTCAACTGCTTTATTCACCCTCTGAGAACGTCCGCACTGCTGCTGGCTGGGCAATAATGTCCATCAGTGGTGCCTTGAGGACACCAGATGGCGCTCTGAACACTGTGGTTAAAACACACTCTTGGATTAAACAGAATTCGCTTGGGATTAAAATAGCCGATACCAGATCCATTGAATCATGCCTTGATCCTGACCCCCTGGATTAGATGGGGATATCACCATGTTTCCAATCTGGATTCTGTTTATAATGTTTTTATTCATGTGCACAACCTTTTTCCAACCTTTCAGAATTAAGCAGGTGATTTGTAAATTTACCTTTGAGACTTGTAAATGACCATTGGTCTGATTGGTTCACCCCTTTACAAGTGCTTTTTGTCTTTGCTTGTTGCAAAAAAAAACTGGTTGGTCTGCAGTAACAACCTTCTTTTTCACTTCAATGTGACTGGGTTGGTTATATGCAAGTGTGTTCATGCTTGTGACCTCACAACCACGTCAAATTAACCAGTGGCTGTCCTTGCAGCCTTGTTTCCGTATGTAAACTATGTGGGCTAGGGAAGGAACCATTGAAACTTAAATGGCTTAGTCCATAAAACTATATAATGGAGCCATGATGTGGGCCCTTTAAAACATTTGTCATGTCTTGAATGGTTGTTTATGGATATTTGTATTGTCTGTGTCTCCAGGCTCATGTACACAGTGTGAGGTTAAAGGGGACACAGAGACCAGTATTACTGCTGATTTCTAATCTAATATTAATAATAATAATGATAATGTCTTCAGTATCGTCTGACCTTCTCTGTCCCCTTATCTCTTTCTGACTCTCTCTCTCTCGCTCTCGTGTGTATGGTGTGATCAGAGACTGTGAGTGCTGGGGTGTGAGAAGCGATCTGTGTATATGAGCAAAGACTGATAAACGCATAGACACACTTTCGCCAACCGTCAGGATCCATCCACCCACACACACACCAATTCATCAGGGTATCAACAGCCCCCAAACTTTACTTTACAATTCCAGTCAGTCTCTTGAAACATCTCTCTCTCTCTCTCCCCCTGCATTGGTGCTAATCTCTCTCTCTCTCTCTCATTGTCCTTCTGTCTCTACAGTAACATCCAGTCCATGCGGGAGCAGCTCGACAGCCTGGGGCTGTGCTTTAATTGGGACCGGGTGAGTAGGGAGAGATGTGCCCTCTGCGTGTGCGTGTGCGTGTGCGTGTGTGTGTGTGTGTGTGTGTGTGTGTGTGTGTGTGTGTGTGTGTGTGTGTGTGTGTGTGTGTATCTGTCTCTACGGGCGTGGGTGGTCCTCATTTTGTGGGAACCTCCATAGCCTCGCTGGTATTGCATAGTGCACACATGTGCAACTCCCCGTTTGTTTTAGTGAAGCCTGATGGACTTGCATCATTCCATCACTCCAAATATTGAGTCCTAATCTAAGCTCAGAGTTAATGTCACAGTGATGCTCCTTAAAGTGGCTGGTTACCATGTGAACAGGTGGCTGCTATTCCCAGTAATTGCAATAGAAGTCCCATTCTTCCTGAGCTGAAATCCCAGTAATGCAATCATGTGTTTCTAAAGATACGTGCCCATAGTGGTCATATGTTTGGCACGCTGGCACCACATGCTGGTTTACATACTGTCGAGTATCACTTGAGGTGTTATTTTTTTCATATTCGTTTGAGGTGTTATGAAAAATGATTATTATTTTTTTTTATCAAGTACAAACCATTTAGAGCTTTTCAAAGGTTATACAATATTAAATTAAATAAACTAGAAGGCCTTCAAAATTAAACGGTCAGTAAATGATCCATAGAATATTCTTCAGCTTATTAAAATAAAAGACTTTAATGTATGTATGTAAACATAAGTAAAGTCTCAAAACATCCAATTTGCTCCTCAGTCAATGCAGCCCAGGTACTTATATTTGTAAATAATTGGTTATGTGTCCCAAAAAACTACAGTGGCAGGCAAATGTTGCTCATTATTGATGCATATTTCAAAGCTTTGTAAATACATTGACTCCTCCCACCTTGTCCCAACAATCAGGAGCCATGGGCTCCTCTCGGCAGCTGCCTAACATTATAAAAAGTAAAATAATTAAAGCCTACAAAGCAGGAACATTTCACTGATCGTGGGAAGAATGGATTCTGGATGTAAACATCACACCATCTGCACAAAAACCTCTACAGCAGGATAATGACCCTAAACACACCTCAAAATCTACAATGGACTACCTCAGGAGTCACAACCTGAAGGTTTTGCCATGGCCCTCTCAGCCCCCTGACCTAACTGTCATTAAAAAATCAATGCCTAGGCTTTTTTTTTTTTTTTTTTACTGTAAATCAAGGCAATGAAAAAGCTCTTGCTTATGAAATATTAAAGAAATGCTTCATCTTTACCAATCAAGTCACTTTTACTTGCTAAACTATTCACAGTGACAGATGTTTCGATCAGGGATGCCCAGACTTTCCAATATGCAATGCAGGCAGTCAGTCAGTCAGAACAGAGCACATTTATATACATCAGTCATTTAAAAACAGTTATAAAATATTGATTATAAGTGCTTGTGTGTCTTACTTGGAGACCAGTGAGAGGTTTTAACAAACAATGTTATGCAAAGTATTAACAAAATGTTATTGATGGATTGCCAAGGTTAATTTGAATATTAAGTAAATTTACTCCGTTAATCAAGTTTAGTCAATTCATTGTGACCACCTTAAATATTGGCAATTCCATCCAAGCTCTATTGCAGAAACTCTGTATTTCATCACTTAAATGTCCAATAAATGTCCTTTTTATTTCCCAGTTCTCAAGAATTTATTCAAATCTGTTAACAGGAAATCACTACTTGCCTGCCTGACTATTACAAGTGGACCCAGCACTTATTCGTGAAGCTTTATGAGGCTGGGCTGGCCTATCAGAAAGAGGTATGACACGTCCTTCCTGTGATGATTGATTTGTGGTCAGTAATAAGACATATATTATATACATTTTATGTGTATATATATATATATATATATATATATATATATATATATATATATAAAGTACATATATACATATATGTATACATACATACATATATACATATAACATACATATATATATATACATAATTTTTTTATAAGACATATTAAGACTGGTGAGCTAGAAATGTGTCCCTGTAGATGCTGATGCTTTAGCTCTTATTGATGCATAAAGGAGGCTTTTGACAATTTTCCTTATTTTACAACAACTGCTGCTGCTGCTACTACTACTACAACTGCTACTACTACTACCACAACAACTGCTGCTGCTACTTCTACTACTACTACACTGCTGCTGCTACAATCATTTCTACTACTAGTAATGCAACTACTACTACAGCTACTACAACTGCTACTACAGCTATTTCTACTACTAGTAATACAACTACTACTGCTACTACTACTACAACCACTGCTGCTACTTGTAATATAAAAACTGTTACTAATACTTCTAATAGAATTACTGCTACTAATACTACTTCTGCTACTAATACTACAACTACTGCTACTAATAAAACTAATACTGCTACTGTTACTAGTAATAGAACTACTGCTGCTGCTACTACTAGTAATACAACTACAACTACTAATACTTCTAGTAGTAGTAGTACAAAGAAAGAAGCTGCTTATAGGTGGTGGCTGATGTTCACTGCTGTTCAGTTGATATTGGCAGTTTAGGGATTTTGTGTTTATTTCTAAACCATAACATGTACATAGTGAATTGAAGTCTGATAAACTACACCAGACTGCAGATATGAGTTGATGTTTCGATCAATATTTTAGTAAGAAGTGTAAAATGAATAAAATCATATCTATTTCAAATCATTTCCTTACACTGTTTCCTGTCATCTTCCTCAAGAGCTAATTACCACTTATAAGACAAGATTCTGGTTCTGGACGTTAACTCTATCCTTGGTATTAACGTTTTAAAGAGGCATCTTTTTTTTAAATCTCATAAAGCTCTGTTAACCGTCCTAAATATATCTAACTTTCCTTTCTTCCTTTGTACTTTCCTACTAATTATTGTGTGAAGATTAACAGAACAGAACTGTTTTATTAGAATTATTTACTGTACTTACTGTATCTACAGCTGAATGGGTTTTATTCTATTGAAAAAAAAATCAATTCCCAAATTGTGAACAGTGGGATAAACTTTAGAGAAAGTGAGAGATAAGCAGAGAGTGTGGTGCTATTAATATGCATGTGTCCTCAGAATGACACAGTATGAGAGTAAAACCTGTAGAACACTGGGTAAACTCTGGACACGACCTGCAGGCTCGCTGTAACATCCTCAGAAAGGCGTCTCTCTGTGGTTCACATTGGGAATGTCTATGACTGGATGGTGTGGAGCATGTCTGTACAGGCCTAATGTGTGTGGTATAGAGGAGATGTTTAATTCTGATGTAGAAAGTGTGGAATCGTCTGCATTTCTCCAGCCACAAAGAGCAGATGTTCTCTCCTGCATGGCAACATTTCACCCAGTGAGCAGAGTTTACTGCAGCCTATCCCTGAGCGCCAAGCCCTCAGCTTCACCAGCTGGTCTCCAAGACATCAATACACATCTCCACTTCTAGGCTGTCTGAGGTGAGCAAATACTGTAAACTCAGACCTCTATGTGTGTGTCTGTCTTAAGGCGGTGGTGAACTGGGATCCCGTAGACCAGACAGTCCTGGCTGATGAGCAGGTGGATGAAAACGGCCGTTCGTGGAGGTCTGGTGCCCCTGTGGAGCAGAAGCTTCTCAGGCAGTGGTTCATCAAAACCACCAACTATGGCAAGGTGAGTTACTATGCAGCGCCACGATCATCTGCCCTTAGCTCTGAACCTGTGGTGCTGTTATCGAGTCTCTAGAGTGTTCTCCTCCATTTCCACTGTTCTTGAATGTTCTTCCCTTTCCACACTCCAAGGGTGTTCTCCCCCATTCTCACTGCTTTTCTACTACTATTAGGATGTTAGAATGATCCTCGTTCACATTGCTTACAGTCTGTGTCCCTCAGTACCAAGAATGGACTCCATACAAGAACACAAATCTCTAATTGCAAGAACAGACAGACAGAGTCTCCCTTACCAGAGTCTGATGGGGGCCCAAAAAATGATCAGTTATCAGGACGAGTTTGTAATGTTTTTTTTCATGTCCAATATCAAACCTGTGTCGGGCTCAGGCAGTGTTGTACTCCGTCTTCAGAACCCACTGTTCTGAAAAAGTAAACTCTTCTTTTACTCAGATTTTATTCGTATGATGGTGGTTGTTATTATATTGTGGCGGTCTCCATCAAATTCCCAATAAAATCACCTTCCTTACAGTATTGCAATACATTGCAACCACCAACATGCAATACATTGCAACACCCTACCAACCACCAAGAACCACCTTATCAACATCATAGCTCTTGGTAACACCTGCAACCATCTGAAATGCCATATTAACCACCTGGATCACTTTTGCACACACTTCTGCTTAAAACGCAGAAATGCCTTAGCAACACCATAGCAACCACTTGCTAGGCCACCGCAAGGCTATAGCACTCGCTAAGCAACGCCTTAGCAACCTGAGTGACCACAGTAGCAACCATCAGATTTGTCTTTGCATTAACAGGACGGTCAGTGCAGTTTAATATACAATGTGTTTAAGCACGAGCTTTGGCTCAATTCTGTGACCATCATCCCATCCTCTGCTCTGAGGTCTACTGTGTGGAGATGTTTGAGGTGTGAATAAACGATAGGACTAGTCCATCTTTAAATTTACCTGGGAAAAGCAACTCACTCCTGTCTTCAGTTCCTGCACTGTGTTGCCTCTCACAGTCACAGACGGTCTTTCGTTTATTATAGTTGCGCAAAGTGAAGTAAAGATAATGATTGTATCTAAGATATTGAGAGAGAGCAACACTGATTTTACAGATTTCTTTTTCACATAGAAAAAAAATGTGCACCCTTCAAATGTTACAATAATACTAACACATTAATAACACCCAGCCTACCACATGAGGTACCACAGCAACTGCTTGGCCAACCCCCATCCACCACCTTAGACACCACAACAACGGCCAAAGCAACTACCTCAAACACCTCAGCAAGCACCTAAAAAACAACAGTCGCCAAGAAACACCTTAGCAACACCATAGCACTCACTTAGCAACTACCATGTCAGCAACCCACAGGAATACCCAACAACTACCCTGGCAACCACCAAGAAATACCCTAGCAACACTATAGCACCCATTTAGCAAAATCTTGAAACACGTTGACCTGATGTAACACATGTAACCACCTAGTATACCATAGCAACCACCCAGGGACACCATAGCAACTGTAGAGGAGTGCCCTACAAACCACTTGGTATACAATAGTAGAACAGTTGCACCCTAGTGATCACATAGCAAAAGCTCAGTCAGGCACAGCACAGTCTGTCTATAGCCCATTTCTGGATGCACCATTGGTGCCATGGGACCACCATAGGACCACCACTGACATTAATTATTATTTACTAATAGGACCACCGTTGACATTACTAATTATTTAAGTAACAGAGGTGATTATGAATGACAGCTACACCTAAAAAGTTCGCTTTACAGTCAACACTTTAAACAACCCTTAAAACTCAGAGTGCCAATCCACATCTGGGCATACAGACATACACACATTCACACTCCTACATACACACACACCAGGGCAATTTTCAGTAAGCAGTTCAGCTGCTTGATCTCCATGTTTTTTGACACGGTCATGGGGAGAACATGGAAACTCCACCAAGATAGGCACTTGAAACCTTGAAGACCCCAGGCAGACCAGGTTAACCAGCAAACACACTGTGCCATATTAGATGCCACAGTAATTCCAGCCTCTACAAAGTGCCTCTGTATAGTAACTGTATCTAATAAAATGGCCAGTGTGTGTAGGTACAAGCAAGGTGCACTTCATTTACTGGCCTCTCAGTGTTCGCAGAGTGACTAAATGAAGTAGCAGTGTTCAGGACAACCAAGTTAGACATTATACTCTCGAATCAATACAGAAGCCAAACGGCGGCGTGTCGGACCAGTGTGACCTGCCTAATGCCAATCAGCAGAAGCTCTAGGAGACTGCACTTGTTCTTGTAATCACAGTCTCCGCTGGGCCTCCTTCAGCACTGCCTGCGTAGGCCTGATTGTCGAGGGCTCGCTGTGCCATCCATGCTGTGCCCAACTGAAATTGCCCTGTTTCTACCAAGCCCAGCTCTGTCCATCTGATGGGGCCGGGACAGCTGCCTGATTTGGCCTGATCTTACCTCCTGATTGCAACTGGTGAAGTTGTTACAGGAAATCCCATTGGTTTAAATGGAGTTCGTGAGCAGTTTCATTTGTTGCAATTTGGGAAATCTTAAAAAAAAAAAAAAAGCAAGCAGTAGCATCACAAACAAACGTAAAGCATTTGTTTGGGTGCTGTAATAATTGGAGCAATAAGTGCATTTAAGTAGGTCATTAGGGTGGACCTTCTCTCTGTGGAGTTTTTTTTACACAGCCAATTGTGTTACATTAGCTTTAGAGCGGGGTGTTGCTACCCACTAGGCCAGTTACACTCATATGATGGGATGATGGGGGCAGTACTTAGACGTTTGCACCACATGGGAGTATCTGTGCTAGCTTGTGGCCTAGCATTGATACTTGCTCATTTCCTGCACCATCGTGCACCGTTTTCAACACGCCCCCTTTCCTGGTCAGGGCATCGGGCAAAGCCACAGTCAGGAGTGCTTCCAATAGTTTATTGGAAATAAACTGCAATAAAATACATTTATTGGAGCTGAAGTCTAAATGTTTTCCGATATCCATCTAGTGTGGCTGTAGTAGCATGGTGAACTCTACTGCATGACTTACTGTTGTAACTATATGCTGTAAAGACTGTACAGTTTTCACTGATGGTTCTGTAACTCTCAGCTGTTCCAGAAATGCACGTGTAAAGCTTGTCTGTTAGGGGTGGCTACACTCCCTGACTCTAGGGGGATCCTAGGAGCAAGAAATTCCAATTCTGTTACAATGCTGCTTTAAGTGATTGTGGTTGGGGGGGGGGGGGGGGGAGGGCTGTAGAGAGGGGCCTTCCTACCCACTAGGCCAGTAATACTGGGATATATGATGGCATGATGGAGCTAGCACTTAGATGCTACACCACATGGGAGCCCCCATCACATCCGTATTTAAGGTGAGCATTCCCTAAAACTGCATAGTGTCTCTGTGGTGTCAACAACTGACACGTTTAAGTGGCAGGAGCTTTTTCACAGTGATTTCTCCCTGCCCCTCCTACCCAGAGTTGCTGTGGTTGGGTTGACACTGGGTGGGAGGGCTAATGGAATATTCTGCTATTACAACAGGTCTTATAGACGGAGTCATCTTCATTAGAGCACGGTGATGTTGTTTGAGGACAAACCCTCCTTTCTGCTGCTGCCTTTTGTTTTCTAGACAACTGGTTGCGTATGTGTGTGTGTGTGTGTTGTTCGCACAAGTGGTGTGTAGTTGATTTTCTCTGCCTGTTGTCTCCCTGTCAGATGTTTGAGATGACAAGGTAGGCCAGTGTGTTCCTGTGATTCACAGACGCTCTCATTTGCACAGTGGTAGAACTGTGTGTGTGTGAGTGAGTGAGCACAGTTACGTGCTGGAGGATGGAGAGAGCAGGGGAGTATCATTATCTACCTAATGGGCCAGACTGAGCACTCATTATTGAACCCATCTAATTAGAATGTGTGTTTGTGCATGTATGCACGTGTGTGCTTGTCTGTACTACAGGTTATAAAGCGTGTGTTTAAAAAAGGCCCACTGTTGTTTCTTTCATGCATGATGGGCGAAGATGGACATACTGGCTTATGCAATATCGCGGCCCACCCCCCGACAGCGATGATGTGCTATATATGCTGGCTCAGATGCTTGCAGCTGTTCTGGCAGTTTTATGGTCCATAGGATCAGTGAATCAGCCGTGTTCTCTATCTCTTAAAACACAAGCCTGCAGCTGCAGTCGTGCTCGGTCTATAAACAGACAGTGTTCTTCTCTTTAAATGTCATTATTTAATGTACGTTCTCTCTCTCTCTCTCTC
The DNA here is from genome assembly GCF_030463535.1 of Salminus brasiliensis. Taxonomy (NCBI): domain Eukaryota; kingdom Metazoa; phylum Chordata; class Actinopteri; order Characiformes; family Bryconidae; genus Salminus; species Salminus brasiliensis. The sequence goes on from NC_132882.1 coordinate 29,341,605, forward strand.
TCTCTCTCTCTCTCTCTCTCTCTCTCTCTTCTCCCTGCACAGCACTCATCCACTCCTCTCATCTCTTGCATAAGTGAGCAGATTCTCCTCCGTCTGACATATCCAGATAAACTCTTCTGCCTCGCTGCATTCCTGGATTCGCTCAGATTGTCCACATTCGTGGTTATTAGCTTTGTGTTACCATGGACACACGTTTGTTCCGAATTTTTAATAGTTCTCTGTTGTCGATGTAGCAGGTATGTGGCGTTTTGTTTGTTTGGGGGTTAGCAACCTGTTTACAGTCATATGACCTGACCGTGGAATGAAATAAGCCGTGGACTCCTGAGTAATTCGATGAGCTCTGCTCTGCTCTAATTGGCTGGTTTACAGCCACACACTATGATGGCTTTCACAGAAACAGACTATTTACATATATTATTTCTCAAATATTCCAGCACTATTTATTGTTAGGGTAAATACAACAAGTCTTACTGTAGAGTGCTGCAATCCGCCAGTGCAGTGCATAATTAGCCTGGCTAGCTGAATGGCTTCCTCTGACACCCAGAGACCATTTCGTGTGGTCTGAAGTAGTCCAGTTTGTTTTTAAGGGGGGGGGGGGGGGCAGACAAAGCAGAGAACAAGGTAAAGCTGGTGGGCTAGGGTTAGCTTTTAGTCTAGCATGGATATTTGCTCATGTCCTGCACAGTCACTTCCTCATGCACCGATTTCAGTGCGTCCTCTTGTGGCATCAGGCAAAGCCACAGTCAGGAGTGCTGCCAGTAGTGCATCATGTATGGCAGCTGAACTTGATCTATGGTGGTGGTGCGGTGGTCTGATCTCCATGGCTTGCTGTTGGCTGAGTAGTATGGTGTACAGTAGTACTGTAAACTTATGGCCTACCTTGGGTCTCAGGTGGGAAATGGTGAAAATTTTCACTGAACCGATATTTCACTGAACCGTGGCTTTTAAAGGAGAAATCTGTGATCTAAAGAAATCTCAAAGTTATTCAGAGGTTTGGGTTTGGTGAGAAATGACCCTCCTTTCTGTACAATGAGGGTGAATGGAAGCAGGGGTATCCAAAACCAACAGTGAACCTACTTGAGTTTATTGTGTTTTATGCATAATGTTGATTAGTGTAAAACCATGGTAAATCGAGGGGGCGAGGTATTTTGGGCAATATTTAGCTTTAAGGTGCCCTGTGTGTATTTTCTGGCAATAAATGCTTTGAAATATAAATGTTTTTAAGTAAAATTAAAGTCTTCTAGTCTGTATTAGGTAGTGTATTTCAAACTATTTCATGTAGCAGCGTTTAAAGGTGTTAAAGTGCGGTAAGTAAACTAGTAAAGAACTATTCAGTTTATAGAGAAATGTAGAAAAAGAAGTGGAAATCCCCCTTGAGGCGGGCTCAGTTTTTCATGTGACGCCTGGTGCCTCGGCTCCTGGCGTGCTGGATGAGTGAGTGCTGTTGTGACTGCTTGGCCAGGCTTTGGCATGACTCAGGAGAAGCCTGTGGAAGCTGTGAGCGAGACTCCAGAGAATTATGCAACCGTTTTTCCTCACAGGGTGATGCATCAGTGCTTGCTGATGGAGCTAGGTTACGATTAGAGACATTCTTGTTATGTTGAGGGTCTGGACTAAACAAGCACGGTGGGAAATGTTCACCAGTCCGCTTCTGTTCCCTTAGGGGGGTCCTGACCGTCATCTCCTCCAGGCAAACAGCAGAAACGATAATAGAAACCGAATCCACTTTGCTGCTAACGTTCTGTGGTGGAGACCTGACAGCCCACCCCATCTCTCTCCATCCGCCGGTTCTCCCAGCTAGAGTGTGCAACTCCGATTTCCTCTTCTTCCGTTAATGAGTAGAAGGCGGCGGCCAGGAGCGGCCTCAGGGTCCCGGCAATTATTTTGTATTTGCCTTCCCTGCAGGGAGCGGAGCCCCTCAGGGCCGGGCAGCTAATGGAGAGTGACAGAGAGGAGAGAGATATCAAACCAGCCAGCACCGGCTACTCATATCCTCTCCTTTCTCTTTCTCTCAGCCCAGCTGAGCCTCTTGGCCCCTGCCATCGTTATTATGCATAGCTTCCTTTTTGTTTTTCACCCGCGCCACCACTCTCTTCTTCATAGCCCACCGTCCTCTCTGCTGCTCCTGGGAGTCTTTTCTTTTGCCTGAGTGCTCATTAGTCGTCTGACTTGAACCCATAGAAAATCTTTGGTGGGATTTGAAGAAGGCGGTTGCAGCACCAAACCCAAGATTATTAGTGAACTGGGGGCCGCTGCCCATGAGGATTGCGGCAAGGATTCCTCAGGAAGGCTGCCAGAAGCTGGAGTCTGGCTATGCATCATGTTTGCTGCAGGTCATGACAGTAAAAGGGCTCTACTAAGTACTGACGATGCTTGTCCTCATTAAAAGAGTAATTTCGTTTTGAATTTGGGAAAAATTGTTGCCGGACCACCTAGCGTTTTCGGTTATTGACTGGCTGAGTAATTGACTGAATGACTGATTGAGTCATTTACCAGGCAGGGTCACATGACCTGGTGGTACATGAAACATGTAAACGAATTGACGAATCTATGCAGCCTGTGGTGGTCTGGCAAAACTAGGCCTGCCTGTGTTTTCTTGTTCTCAAGAAAACAAGAAAACCAAGAAAGGCAGACGTCTGTAAATGTTGCTAATAAAGCTCATTCGCACTGGGGGTTGAATCAGTTCTACTTTACATACCAATCAGTTCAACTCTTATTCACGCTGCAGTGTTTCAGCCTAGACTGCTTTTTAAGTGAGGCACAATTGGAACAGAGGTCATTTACATACGTGACCTGCAAAAGCTGGGTCTCCCCGGTCAAAATGTTGGTACTGTGAATTACTGAGTAGAGGATCTCCAAAGAACTGATCATTAAAAGGGTTGGCGTGTTGTTTTTAGCAACATTGGTAACAAGATTACCTTATTGACTTGTGTTTAGTAGTGTCTGAACTTGGAGGTATCTTTAAATTTTTAGCCTATTTAAACTAGCTGAGATTATCCTTGGGTAAATAGCAAAGCACTTTTGTAGGTCGCTCTGGATAAGTAAAGATATATTACATTTATTTATAAATAAATGTAAAGATTAGTGTGTTATTTTTGTAAGAGATGGACATCATGAAAGATATAGGCACCTTAAGAGATTTGAGCTCTCGGATAACTTGTACCCAGGTTTTTTTTTTATTTTTATTCAGGACTTTATTTAACTTGGTAGGGCTTTGGCTTGTTCACAATCATCATTTCTCTTCATATCTTCAAACTAAATTGAGCAAACTCAGGAGTGAGTGGTGCACTATTCTACTGTGCAGCGATACCCGCACAAATATGCATCCGCACTGCAAAAATTTAGTGTTGGGAGTTTTTTTTAAAGGAACCTCTAAACAGGCTTGATGCATTTTGGACTGATCTTCTGTCATCTCATTCCTTTTGGAAGATCAGATTTTTACTCACTTAACCAATATTTTGACTAGAGTTGTTCACACATTTGCATGCCACTGTATACAAGTCTTAAATGCTCAGGTTTATATGTTGTACTATACGCAGTATTCTACAGGTTATATATATATTCAGGTTTATATTTTCTACCCACAATCCATCAGGTTCCTGAACAAGCTGTGAACCTTTCACCAACACCACTGCACTCGGACACTTTATTATTAATACTCTATATATCACTGCTATGGACAACATCACTAAGTCACTTTATACAACAGGAATAGACATAAACATGCATATTTATATTTAGCTCCACTCTCTCTCAGACTATACCTGTCTCATGAATGTATATATCAAAGAATGTCTACAGATCCCTCCTGTCTTTGTATATTCTGTATTTTGTGTGTATTCTGTATTTATTTAATATAATTTTTATATAACTTTATTGTAATATGTTTAGCATGTATATAGTTTTGTCCTCCTGTAGAGCATCAACCTGAGCCTCACCACAAGCATTTCCATGCATAAATGTCCTGATATGTTGTGCAAATGACAAATAAACCTGAAACTTGAAACTTGAAACTTAAAGAGAGGCGGGAAAGTGGCCGTGTTCAAATTCTTAATACTCAATACCAACATACACAGTCTTAGGTGGACATCAAGGAAAACCTCCCTTAGTCTGTAAATCTGTGCGTAATATGAGACGAGTCAGTGGAGGTCCTCCCAAAGATGGTAATACTATGGCGCATGTGTGTGTTTGTTGAAATCTGTAATTTCATGAGCTTTTTCACTGGCTTAAGAGGAGAACAGGTGGGGAGTGGGCTGGAGGTCAGTGTGGGTTTTGTAAGCCTCTGTCCTCATTTAAAGTGACATCAGTCATTCAGCTACTCTGTGCCAGTAAATTGGCTGTGCTTTGGCAGGGCTGCTGGGTGTGAGCGATATTATTGAGTTGATTGGGAAAGGATCATGAGCTTTGAAATAAAACTGCAGCTCAAACACATCATGCATCCTGCCACCAACCTAAGTTAACGGAGGTTGCAGAGGCTTGTGTTTTAAAGACAGCATATCCACCATATTTTTTTGTAGTTAATTATTTTCCCTGATGTCTTTAATGTGTAATTCTTTGTGTGTATTTTTTTACATTTCCAACTTTCCAACTTCTTTTTGTTTTGTTTTTTTGTGACCATCTTTTAGAATACCCCTTATTTTGACAGCAGGTCAGGCTAAAATATACCCCAAATTTAACTCCCACTGATATCGTTTTATATCTTTTTATTCATTTCATCTTGTGTTCAGCCGGTGAAGCTCCAGATGACCCTAAAGACAAAGCTAGTTCTGTTAAATGTGTAAAATATTCTTTAATTCACAGGATATTTTAGCTCAGTACAACATGGTGATATCGCAGTGCATAAATATGACACTGTGTGATACTGACACTGTGTATGTTGTTAATGATCATATCTATTGCAACTGCACTGTTCGAACACCAAGGTTTGCAGACAATAAGAACCAACCAACAACACACTTCGGCATGGTCATGTCATGGCAGCACACTCCCCCTAGCTCTAGTCTCATTAACCAGATTTTATTCATAATGTTGTGAAAATATGGAATTCAAATTGAACTTTGTCTGTATTGTTATAGTTTTTTTTTAACCCAATTATATAACTCCACTGACACATGCACCTCTCTTTGAACTGCTGCCGAGGCGGGGCCACCACATAAGCAACATGCTTGGAGAGATTGTGTTCTTTTGGGCTCTGGCTGCTGATGGCTGATTTTCTTATATATATATATATATATATATATATATATATATATATATATATATATATATATATATATATAAATTTTGTTGCATTTGTTGCATTGTTCCAGCATACCTCATCCACATGGGCATGACCAGTATTTCATCATCCCTGTCATTTCCTCAAAATTTGTCTTGAGCTAGGCACTGTAAGAGCTGCAACCCCTTAAATCACAGGTCTTTATGTGCACAATATTGTTGGAGAAAATGTATACTCAAATACACAGAGGAGTCAACATTTAGTTTTTATGCATTTTTTTATGCATTTCCAGTTGTCCACTAGCTAAAGTCCACTATGCTATGCCTTAAATGTATTAAAACACACACTGATTAGCCATTACATTAATACCACCTGTCTAATATCCAATAGGTCCCCCTTGTGCCGCCACAACAGATCTGACTATTCGGACTAGATGCCATAAGACCTTTGTTGTGTCTGGCGCCTAGACTTTAGCAGTAGATCCTTTAAATCCTGTACTGCGGAGAGGGGTCTCCATGGATCACATCAATGATCCTTAGGGGCCAATGACCCTGTTGCTGACCTTGTCCTTTCTTGGAGCACTTTTGATGGGTACTGACCACTGAATACCAGAAATATCCAAAAAGACCTGGCTAATGTTTTGGAGTACAAAGCCAAGAACGGACCAGCCCCTCCATACTTGATGGCAATGGTCAAAAGCCGATCCGCACCAAGAGCCCTTCCAGCTTCAAGTACGGCTCGGCTCAACCCGCCATCCCTCAAAATCCATGGAAGACAAGCGTCCAGGCTTTATTCTGTCCTGGCACCAAAATGGTGGAACGAGCTTCCCCTGGGTGTCCGAACGGCCGAGTCGCATGCTGTCTTCAAACGCAGACTGAAGACCCACCTCTTCAGAGAATACTTGGACGAATAGCAGAGTACTATGGTTACCTTACTGACTTGTGTTTAGTAATGTCTAAAGCTTAGAGGTATCTAAAGGTAACTTTTAGTCTATTCAAACTAGCTGAGGTTTTTCTTGGGTAAATAGCAAAGCACTTTTGTAAGTCGCTCTGGATAAGAGCGTCTGCTAAATGCCTTAAATGTAAATGTAAATGACTTGTATTTCTTTTCATTTCTGTGTCGCAGCCTCTTTTGGATGCCCTGGCAGATCTCCCTGAGTGGTACGGCGTGAAAAGGATGCAGGCCAACTGGATCGGAGAATGTACAGGTTGTTATTTCGACCATGTGCTGAAGGTGAGCTTTCTTCAGAGCTGCATTAGCCCTGCTAAAACACTGTCATATTCCTCCTGATTCGCAGAACAGAGTTTGACTGCTTGTGCCCTGTGGGCCGTGTCTGTGGTTATGAATCTGCGTGATGACGTCTGAACATTTTATTACATTTTGTGCATTTTATTAGGCTTTGTGTCGACTTCAGCTCACGGCTACGGGTGCTTATCCGTGCTATCCATCCTTCTCTGTCTCTCTCGTTATGAGAGGAAATATGTTCACTTAGCGGTGGCCTTGCTTATTAAATCCTTAATTTCATTTCCAGAGAAGGGGCGCAGATACAGCGTGTAGGTGGACTGAGTGTGTGTGGCTGCTGAGTGCTGAGGGAAGGGCCACTGAAGTGCCCATTTTGGAAGCGCCATGCAGAGGCAGATTAGATGGGCAGCATTGTCATGGCTGTTCGCCGACAGCATCCATATATACAGTACTATGCAAAAAAAATGGAGAACAGTGGACATAAACCTGGATGTAAAGCAGTTTATGTGAGCAGTACATTTCAGCTAGTTCTGAAAACAGTATATATATATTGGAATAAATACAGGTTCACTTCCATGCTGTGAAACTCCTGTTCTACCACATCCTAAAGCTGTTCTACTGGATTCGGATCCAGTGATTAGGAAGAGCACTGAAGAGCACTGAAGAGCACTGAACTCATCTTCAAGGTCATGAAACCAGTTTGAGACTTTGTGACATGGTGCATCATCATAGAAAAGTGAGTGGGCAGTGAGCATGCACACACCCAGAGCGGTGGGCAGCCAACTCCAGCGCCCAGGGAGCAGAGAGGGTGAAGGGCCTTGCTCAAGGGCCCAACAGTGCCAGCTTGTCGAGCCTGGGTATCAAACCCACAACAATTGGGGCATAATAGTTATCTGTGCTGGTACTGTAGCCTTTCTGTCAGCTCTGACCAGTCTGACCATTCTCTGTTGACCTAACAAGGTGTTTCCTCTGGCAGAAATGAAGCTCACTGGGTGTTTTTTATTCTTCTTTATAACACCATTCTGCCTAAACTCTAGAGACTGTTGTGCTGAAAATCCTTGGAGCATACTCAAACTAGCCCATCTGGAACCAACGATCATGGCATGCTCAAAATCACTGTTACCTGAAGCTGCTGCTGACCTGTATCTGCATGATGTTATACACTGCTTTACATATTTACTCATATTCTACCATGTTCTCTCTCATTGTCCCTCCTCCTCCATCTCTCAGCTGGGGGGGAAAGAAACAGGTGAGGTGCTGGCTGCCTACACCTCTACCCCTGAAGCTGTGTATGGAGCAGCGTTCGTCTCCATCCTGCCCTCTCACCGCCTTCTCCACGGCTCCAGCCCTGTGAGAGCCTCTCTGCACAGAGCACTTCAACATGGGAAAAGTGAGGCGCGCGCACACACACAACATGGATAAGAAAGTGTGTTATGTATTTGTGTAGTAATCTGAGTCTGTGTAGCCCTCTCAGTGCTGCCTGTGAGGAATGGTGTTTCTCTAGCCTGCTCTCACCGGACTGTTTGTAATTAGGAGTCCGGCGCAGGGCCGCTGTCTCTGTGGAGAGATTGTAGTTAATGAGCTATCAGGAGAGAACACGCGCAATTAACACTTCACCATTAGCTCTCATTTGCTGACATCTTGCCTGCAGACTCCCTCACTGAGGTCACTGCCCTCAACGTGTTCACCGGCCTGGAGATTCCAGTGGTCATCTCTGCTAAGAGCCAGTTCCAGGAATACCTGGACACTGTAATAGGTGAGAAATCTAGCAGTTTTTTTTCTGTCATGGAAATGTAGGAAAACTACCAAAAGCATAAAACAGAGTTAGGCGTAGAGCTTTAGCGGCACATAGATTGTTACACGTCATCATCACAGTCATGCAAAAAACTTGTATCTCCAAACCTATTTAACTTTTAGTGGGACTCGATGTGGAAAAGCATTTTTATTGGTCCAATGATTTCATTTTGGCACTGTGTAAAGAACAACTGGCAGATTATTTCAAGTGGAAAATTGAGTTAATTTAATTTAAAGAGTTAAGAGTGGAAAATGGCAAAAAAAAACTTACTTACTTACTTACTTTACTTTAAATGTTAAACCCTAAAAATTCAAGTAGATACAAATAAACTAAAGGTTGAAACTGAACAAATCCGCACACTGTCAGAAGCTCTGAGAGAAGCTGCAACTAGCAGCTTCAACCAGTGGGTTGTGCCCCTCCTGTAGGCTGTGGTGATGGAGCTATAGGGGGTGGTGTTATTTCATTTATTTATTTAATCAATTATTTAATACAATAACTTACCATAAAACATTGTTAAAATGTGTAGTGTTATAATTGCGTAAATAAATACATGTCGTCATGGTCGCACAAATACCTGTGATTAAATTTCATGATGAATGGACCAATATAAATATGTCAAACTAACTTTGTTAACTAACTTTTTTTTTTTCAAACGTTTTCAAAGCGTGCCAGTGACATAACAAATATTTTAAACATTACTGTGCAGAGGTTTTAGGCACCTTAACACAATACTTAGCTCTTAGAGTATTTGCTTGTAAACTCTAAATCAGATTATAATAGGTGAGCAGGTGAACATAAACGTTACTAGAATATCTCCTGTTAAAAGAAAATCTTGTGAGGTAGTCTAAAGAACAAAGCCCCCGGTTTGATTTGTCTGACCAAACTGAAGCAGCTAGTTATTTACATTTCTATGTTTAATGTAAGTCAACATAAAATGTCTGCTATTGACTGTATGGAGTTTATAATGAAGAAAATGATACAAAGCTAATTTGTTGTGTGAATTGATGAATTATGTGGATTGTGTTTGTATTATAGTGGCTGGCTGTTGAAGCTTTTGGGGTTGGTAGTGTGGCCACAAGTTGCAAAAAATTGGAAATCCCTAATTTAGTTATTTTATATAGACTTAAGATAAAACCACTAACTGTTGAGAGTGTTTTCAGCTATTCCGCTCAATCATCCCAATCATGACTGCTCAAGACGATGACCCCTTGTCCTCACATTGTATAAAAACAAGTGTGTGTGTGTTTGAAGTATCTTACTGTGGCTGTTTGTGTTCTTACAATACAGAGGCAAATATGTCACAGGTTATTCATAGCACCATTAACCAGCATGCTCTGCTTCACCTCACCTGAATCCCCTGCTGGCCTCACTCAGTTCTCTGTAAACAGCTCCTCTGTGACTGAATCACTTTAATCACACAGATAGTTTTTCTCTAATGTTAAGTGTGTGTGTGTGTGTGTGTGTCTGTGTGTCTGTCTGATAGGCATCCCTGACAGCAGTGAGGAGGACGTGTGTGTGGCCAGGGAGCTGGGTGTGAGCTGGGAAACAGTGCTGAAGAGTGAAGAAGACGGAACTCACACCCTAATCAACTCTGCTGAGGTATACACTGATCGCACTCAGCATGTCACAAGGGAGGCAGCTGCCCACTCATACACTGCACCCCCCCCCCTTCCTTGCCCAAACCATTCAGGCACAAACACACACATCAGCACTGTCCCAAGGTTCTTATTGCCATACACACACCCACACACAGCCCCCCCCCCCCCCCCCCCAAGGCCCCTACCTACTCAAGCACATATACACTCACACACACCCACACATACACTGTACTGGAAAAAAGTGGCAGAAAAGCAAATATCAAGCTTCACAGATTGTGCTACTGTAGGGGGGTTGGTTCTGTGGTTAGGGAATCAAAAGAGAGTTCTCTCAATGAGGACAAGGAAAATAAGCAGACTGAATCCCTCCTTTCTGGAACACTGCGTATGCAAATTACATATTGCATATGCATACAGCACGACATGCAACATGCAAATCATCACTTTTAGACCTCTCCCATCATGGACAGCTGAACACATGCATTTGTTGACAAGCTAAGAGAGCAAGATTAGGCATCCAAAATCCAAAAAATCATGTGGACTGACCTGGTACAGTAGCATTACAGGATTTTATATGAATATGACTTGGGCTATGCAGTTCTTGTGAGAGTTCTCACAAATGTTCCACCAAAGTGACATTGTGCAGTAGCAGTGTTTTGGGCCTGGAGTGGCAATAACAGAGATGACCGAGACCTTCTATGTGAGTTTGAACTGATTTTATATGGAAATATTATGATATAATAACATAACTGCAATAGCAGAACAGTTACACATATATTTACGTGAACTATTAGTGTTGTTGCTGTTTTTATTTTTCTCATTGTTATTAAAAGGAGCAGGTGGAAAAAAAACAAAAAAAATGGATGAACTAATATAATGGAATGATGACCAAACATCCAGTCTACTTTGCAGTTACTGTACCTATAATATTGTTGTTTACATGCTGTCTATATTTGTCCTAATTCTGTTTTTTATTATTGTTTTTTTTAAGAATACATGCAGAGCCAGTATTATGATTTGCCAATGATGCATCATTACCCTGATAATGCTAGAGCACTGGCCATCAAGCTCTTTGAGCATTGTCCATCTTCTCTTGTTGTTGTTGAATGTTGAAAACATTTTGTGCCCGGTTCCACATTGCAGTGGAGGAGGATTCAGCCATACCTGTGTAATGACACTGCTGTGAGTGTGTCTGTACGAGTGCTTGAAAACCCCTACACTGTCCTTCAGCAACACCGTAGGCGTATATGTCCCTGTTAATCAGCCGCCGAGAGAGCGCTGCAGAGAGCCGAGCGATACCCCCTCAGTAATCTCATCATATCTGCTCTGTAGTTTACAGGTCAGACACGAGAAGAGGCCTTCAACTCCATTACCCAGAAAGCTCAGCAGAGGAATGTGGGTGGCTACCTCACCAGTTCAAAGCTGAGAGACTGGCTGATCTCCAGGCAACGCTACTGGGGTACACCCATTCCCATAGTGCACTGTGAGTCCTGTGGTCCTGTGGCGGTTCCTGTAGAGGATCTGCCCGTCGAGCTGCCTAAAGTGGCCTTCATCACAGGAAAAGGGGCATCGCCTCTGCAGTCTGCCCATGAGTGGGTCAATTGCTCATGTCCCAGGTACAGCAATTTCTTATGCATCCAGTTCTGTAGACCTGTTGTACAGACTTATTATTTAGCAACATATCAGGTAGAGCAGCACAATAGATCATTTCTTAAGTAAGTTCTGGCTACCTGTAATGGCCCACCCAGAGTGAATGGGGTAATATATAAAAGCACCGGTGCTGCTTTAGTAATGGTCTGTAACTAAGCTATTAGCTTAGCTATTTAAGGCATTTTAGGGATGCGCTGTATGTTGTGGGAAGACTAGTCAGTACACAAATTTGATGAATCAGATGTCCCCAAGAGTGTTTTGATGAAATAATCCACTCACAAAAGTGTTATAAATGTTACTGTCTAACATTTTTGAATAGGGGGACCCTGAATGTTAAGGCCTCAACATCATGCACATGTTCATCTATTAACCTATATTGTATAGATCAAGCAGAACACTTTAATCTCATACAGGCAAAACCTCTCTGCTAGAACACTGAACATTTTGGATGTAGCATGAGATGGTTGCTCTTGTCTAGCAAATGGGAAAGAGTGGGTTAAATATCTCAGCTAGCTCAAATATATCATCCAACTTTTACCTGGAACTGGAGTGTAACATCATCTCAGAGAAACACCTAACTCTCAGGGTTTCCTGTAAGCTATCAAACCATCGCCAATGTTTTCTTATTGCAAAGCATTCACCAATCTTCCTGTACTATCCCAACTGAAATGTGGTTGTGATAGCATAGCGCAGGGTTCCCACATGTCCACAGGACATGTGGACAGATGTATACACTGGCCTCATGGTTCACAGTGTTTGACGCTAGAAATGGGTACACAACTCGGCCTAAAGGAGGCAATTGCACTTACTGACTGACTGACAGGCCTTGTTGAAACAAACGTGTGTAAGGACTGCCTCTTGCTAACAAGTGTATATGCTGCCGAGAAGAGATGCAGTTTTAATTAAGCTGAAGTTGGGTTTCCTTGCTTGAAATCCTATTGAAAAGGGAAGTGGTTAAAAGACATACTGTGGCATTAATGTGTGTTAGTGCAGTATCACTACTGCTTTGGCCACCGGCCTCACCCAGCATCTCTGTTGTGGCACTTCTACAGGGGTTACCTTGCTGTTGCCAGCATTAGCATTGCTACTGCACAGGCTGCCAACCTAGTTAGTCACAAGCCATGTTTATGGGGTCCTGGGCCTTTCACTAGTAAATCTATGCTCTGCATCTTTAGGCTCTGAGAGCAAGGCTTAAGTCTTTTACCAGGCAGTGTCAGATGAAATGGTACAAATATTTTCTTTCTAGCTAGAATCAGGCAGCTACATGCCATTTGCTCCCATCATGTGTGTAGTAACATTTGGTGTTGAGAGGCTGTTGGTACGCTCACTATGTGTATATATTAACTGGAATAGAAGTCATGGAAAATGTCCTGGAAAAGCCCTGGAGTATAATTTCTCTTTAGTTGAAGGTTAAAGACTTTGAAGGTGTGTTTTGGCTGCCTGCACGCTGTCGGAAATCTCATGAAATCTCATAAACCCTCACAGAGGTCACTTTGTACAGATGAAGTGCTGGAGTTCCTACCTCGGGCTATAGGCATTGTCAATGAGTCACGAAGCCCATAAGAAGGTTTGGAGATATGGCTCTTCCTGACTGTAGTCTGGAGTAATAGTCTGCTGGTGTCTGACTGTGATGCATGGTTATGCAATACGTATCAGACCTGCTGAAATGCTGGGATCGTTATTTAAAACTGCTACTTGACTCCCTAAAAAGATGAAAGCCGACATATAGGGGCTTCACCCACCTCTGCTTCAGATGAAGCGTACATTTGAAAATGCGCTGATCATGCTCTACATATGCTACAATGCACACCATATGTTAAAAAGGGCACGTATTTAAGTTTCATAAAAGAGATAAAACACTTTCTGACTCATCTGAAGCACATCCCACACCCCTCTTCCCCATCCCACTGGTATTACATTTTTTAGGAGGTCTGTAAAGAATTTTAGGGCAGTCACGATTGCTGGATTCAACTTGATTACTCAATCAACCAATACAATTATTTATTACTACTATACTTGATCTTGACAGTGACCGTCTTAGTTCTCATTAGGGCTTAGGGCTCATTATGGAACAGCATGATTAATTAAATATGTGCCAATATCAATTAAATTGTATGAACTAAATAACCACACATACACTTTTTCTTGGTAAGGTCAGTAGACCTACTCATTCATGCAATCCTGTAGATACAGTCTAGCATCAGCCACCCAGATGTGCTCTCAGTGATTTTTAGTGTGACATTATTGTTGATTGGTGTTGTGGCTGGTTTGAGTATTTCTACAACTGCAGATCTTGGATTTTCAGCACACCAGTTCCCAGAATTTCCTCACAATGGTGTAATAAAGAAAAGGCATCCAGTGAGCAGAAGCTCTGCTGATGGAAACATCTTATTGATGACAGAGGTTGACCAGGCTCCAGATAACCTCTTTGTATAATTGTGGTGAGCAGAAAAGCATCTCAGAATGCTCATCATATTGAACCTTGAGGCGGATGGGCTAAAACAGCAGAGGACCATGTTGGGCCATCCACTGCTATCAGCCAAGAGCAGAAAGCTGAGGCTGCAGTAGGCACAGGCTCACCAAAACTGGACAGTTGAAGATTGGAAATATGTAGACCAGTTGATGAATCTCTGAGATTTCTGCTGAGGCACATAGATGGTCAGAGTCAGAATTTTATGCCAACATTAAGATTCCATGGTCCCAGGCTGGTGGAGGTGATGCAATGGTATGGGGAGTGTTTTCTTGGAAGACTTTGGGCTGTTAATACCAATTCATCATCATTTGAATGCCATATCCTATTTGAGTGTTGTTCTTGACCATGGGCATCTCTTCATCATTTTGCTCCACTGTGTCTCTTGACTTGACTTTTGACTTAAGAACACAATTTCCCATCTTCTAACTGACACTTCCAGCAAGATAATGCACCATTGCACAAAGCAGTAGTCTTCTTTAACTGTTTTCATGAACATGACAATAAGCTCAGTGTTCTTTAGTGCTCCTCCCAGTCACTGGATGTGAATCCAATAGAGCCAAAAGTAAGGTGTGAAAAGTATTCACATTCATTACTCAGGTAGCAGTGTAGATACTAGGGTTTAAAAGACTTCTATAGAAGTTAACGTATCAACTGAAGCTTTTTACTCAAGTAAAAGTGTAAAAGTACTGGTTTCAAAACTACTTAAAGTAGAAAAGTAAAAGTAATGTAAGGAAAACAAAGGCCGAAAAATGTTGGGATGCACTAGGCTATCTGTTTCAGCTGCATATCTGCACATTGGAAATGAATGCAGTTTAGTAATATCAAATATATTAAAGAAGCATCTATGTGCACTGCTGAGCATTAACATGTGTTTCATGGAGCAGAAAATATGATGAGTAGTTGAGCCTGTAAAGATTGTAATAGTGCAAAAAGTCAAACTTCAGAGGCATGTGATCAATAACCTTTACTGGAATGTAAATATGGAGCTTAGTTGGGACGTTTCTCTCGAGTTCTCTTGAGTCTCTGCCACGGAAGTCTTCATACTAGGCTACATACGTCTGTTATGTTCTTGCTGGAGTGTGATGTGATGTGCAGGTGTCGATGGATCAGAAGAGTGTCAGAATGGTATATGTTTATACTTCTCATCCAACCACAATCAAATTCACCCTTTCTGGATGGCGCCATTTATCTGGATAGGGTTGTTTTTTGTTTGTTTGGGGTTGTTTTGAATGACGATGACACTGACGATGACGAATGACAATGACGAGCCGGAATGAAAACAAACAGAAATGAAATAGGAGTAACGAGGCTATTCTTAAAATGTAAGGAGTAGAAAGTACAGATAATTGTGTGAAAATGTAAAAATAAATTAAAAAAATAAAATAATTACTCCAGTAAAGTATAGACAACCAAAATTTCTACTTAAGTAAGGTAACAAGGTATTTGTACTTCGTTACCTGACCCCTCTGAATACAGCATCTTTGGGATGTGGTAGAACGGGAGATTTTTGCCTGAAAAATCTGATGCAGCCATGTCCACATGGGCCAGAATCTTAACCGTATTTTTTCTGGCATCTTGTAGAATTCATGCCATGAGGAACTAAGGCTGTTTTGAGAGCAATCCTACTCCGTTCTACCCAGTGCTACCCGGTGTTAGTGTGATGTTCCCAATAAAGTGCTAAACACCACTTGGAAAAATTAGAACATGGAGGAACTGCTGGCTGTTAAGTGTTTCATGCCCTCTGTGCAGAATATAGTTATTATAAATGATTAAGTAATATTACATGCTAAGCCAGTAGGTCATTATATGGTAATTATGTCTCCATCTAGGAAAATGTGAGCTATAGGAGAAGGCTCTGTAACATTCGTGTGGTATTTCATATGCGGACATTTATATTTTATTCATGTTTGTCTAAATTCACTTCATCATTCAAGATTTTGGCTTTGGCACATTTCAGTGTTAGTTCAGATCTTCGAGTCCTGAAACCGGTCCTCAGGAGTACTAACACTATCATATCTTTCAAGTGAGATGATTTTTGTCGCTGTAAAAGTTTTGTCGTTGAGGTCCATTGATTCTTGTAATGGCAGAGAGATTGGAACATCTCTGTCTGTAGAGAGCGCCGTGGTGACAGTTTGAGGGAAATCGCTTCAGTTTTTTAACTGATCCTCCCACATCCAATTAGGCAAGCGAAAAAGAAGTCAGATGAAAGATCGAGTGAGAGATGGGGCTTATCGGCTTAGTCCTTGAAAGAAGCTAAAAAAAGCTGGAAGTCATTTCCTGAGCAGTGATATTGTCTCTGGTCTTGGCGTTACCAGCTGGAGGACTAATTGAAAGCCTCCTGCAATCCAGTCATCAAGCACATCTCCGTCCAGTGGAGAAACAAGCGCTAAAGATGTTTGTGACACTTATTACATGTTTGAAGAATTGCACAGCACATCTGACCACTGACCACAGAAGTGGAATTTCACCATTTTTCCAAATTTCTTCGGAAATAAAATCATTCAGAGTTGGTGAAATGCTGTGTTCTGGAGAAACTTGCAGAATTAGAATGGTTCACAGTGGTGGTGATGGGAGTCAGATGTCCAAACAAAGCAGTTTCTCCAAACTCTACAGTTATTACATGAAATGATTCTGAATATTGATGGTAATTTTGGCGTAAAATATTTGGATGGGAGGGGCTTTGGATGGCAAAATAGTTCTCAAAGAACATTTTTCTTCAAATTTGCCACTATTTCAACAAGATATGTAAAACTCAAGGCATGTTTACGTTCATGTTGACCCAGCTGGTTTCCACCCCCCTTAGTGCTGTAAAGAAATCCAAACTTGTACGTTTCTCTACAGTTAACAATTTTACACCAATTTAGCAAATGTAACAATTTTATACCAAACCCACTTTCACCACTATTGTGCAGATATAAAAAAAATCCCCTTAAATCTCCAAAATTCCACAGAACTAAATAGTTTCCTTATGTACAGTATATGTAAGTTTATGCTGTCTAAAATTAATGTATGTGTCAGATATGATTGGAAGTTAATACATAATTCTAGAATTCTGAACAAATGGGTAAAATGTTTTGGAGCGCAGAACCAATAAAATGGGCAAATTGTGACATTAGGTAGGATTCTTTAATTTATAAATAATAATACATCTTTCGTCTAAAAAAAAAAATATATATATATATATATATATATATATATATATATATATAATTTTTTTTTTTTTTCTTTTTTTTTTTTTCTTGAGTTTAATTAAACATCTTTCTATGTTGCTTTATCCTGCATTTATATAGCCAGTGAATCTGGTGACGCCATGTGACTCCATGAGCTACACATCAGGCACAGTCAAGTAGAAGTACACAGGACAATAGCTATTGGAACACAGCAGAGAAGGGAGTATTTAGAACCTTATAAGTGCTGTAGTTTGAGAAGCTTTTCAGCTACTTTGGGACTTTTCTTATGAATCTGTAGTTGCTGTGACACAGCAGATCTTGCTGTGCCAACACCAGAGACAACCATGATTGGTGGACAGAGCTCATGTTAGCCATGCTAAGGAGGGAGACGGATTGCTGGCTAAAATCCGAATGGGAACACTCAAAATCCTCAGGGGAACTAGCATTAGCGGACAGACGTAGCTGTCAAGCATGCGTGTCTTGACTTGCTGTGCAGTCTAGCTAATCAACCTGAATAGATCAGAGTTAGGCCCACCCCCTGACTTTGATGCTTGGATTTAATTATTTCATAGTGTGATAAATAATTGCTCAAAACAGCTACTCAAATATTAACAATTATTTATGCTGTGATTTCAAAATTAAAAATTAAATAAAACTTTGAATTATTTCATACTCATTGTAGTCATTTATTTCTTTATTCGTTTATTTAATATTCTCACTACAATTACTCCATATGTTGGATTTGTGTTGTGGAAAGTCTCGCCTTTAACGGAAAAGAGTAAATCATGGCTCAGTTGAAGTCACTCAGATCATCTAAACCCTGCTGAGACACTGCTGAGTAGTAAAGGTCTAGTTATTGGCTGTTTACAGTAATAGGCCAATCGCTTTTTGGAAATGGTATCTGAAACCCTGTTCAGGCAGGATTAAAGCAACACTATGGAAAATTGGCATTTCTTGCTCCTGCGCTCCCCCGTCAGTCAGAAAGTGTAATTCGTGCTTTGAGCCAGCCAGCAATGTGTTTCTGGATGAACTAAGAGAGACAAAACTTTCACTGAAAGTGAAAGGCTCAGGTGACACTGGTAACTTTGCAGGATTCTTCTCGAGTAGAAGTACATGCGATTAAAGCAACGCTATGGAAAATAGGAAAAGTGTAATTCATGCTTTGATCACCACAAGACATGATTTACACATGCATTTCTGGACAGACTGAGAGACACACAACCATCACTGAAAGTGAAAGGCTCAGGCCATAGAATACTGTTAGAGGATTTCTCGAGAGCCCACTTCTCCAAAGTCATATAATGCAGTTAGCAGCGAGCCAAGCCATTCTTTGTCCACATCAACACTTGTTCTGTAGCTTACCGTCTGTGTATATCGAACTGTGCTGTCTCAGCACCTCTGATAAAGACAAGGACACATTTTCCTAAGTTTCAGCAGGAAGTTTCCCAGCATACCTATGGTCAGACACACCAACACCAAATGAATCTTCTCACTCGTCTCCTTCAAGTAAACTTCTTTCCTCCTGCCCTCGGTCAGCCACTCGGCTGGAGCGCTCTAAGAGCAGCCTAGTACGTCAGAGTGGCGTAATGAGTTTGAAAACGGTTTCAAGCAAACCCGTTGCAGCTGAATTTCTCTCTCTTCATAGAAGCACCACTCCACCCAAGTGCGAGCAGTGTGGGCACACGCAGAGCGCACACACACTCTCCATTGTTTCACCCCCCCCCCCCTACAACAGGCCTCAGCTGTTACTGCCTGTCTAATGAGTCTCTCATCTCCTCACTGGACAAATAGCAGCCATTATCACAGCCAGGTACCAACACAATGCTTCAGTGCAGAGCCTCTACTATCAGCTCAGCTGTAAATCCGAGTCCACTTACACATTTCAGACGCTTCAGATCGACTTAAGAAAGAGACGGAGCGACTCGGAATGAGATCAGGAGGAGATCAAGCAAAAGAGGTGTCGCCTTTTTTCCCACGGAGCGTCTTTCTCACGCGTGCACGCAACAGTCTTTGCTGTAAGGCTCTTCATTACGGCTTGTATCGGTGGGGGGGTGGGGGGGTTCATCCTCTGAAATGGCACATGGCTTTCAAAGAATTAACCTGCTACACCTTAGGCTAGTTGCTAGGCAACATGGAGGCGCTGCACTCATCCTGTTGAGCGAGCGCGAGAGCGGACCTGCTTCTGTGAGTGTAGTTCTGATCATCAGTGCTGAGCTGGAAGCTCATATCCCCAGAGAAGACGGCAAGACTGGTCGCTGACTACAGGCTTCCATGCAAGATTGACCAGAAAGGCCAAGACCCTGTGGGGATATACACTTTTGTGTGTGTGTGTATGTGTGTGTTTCCTTGTCTTGGTGTCTGTGAGTGTGAGCAGGATCATTAATTTTCTATAGGAGCTGCTGTTAATGATGGAGATCAGCTGACTAAATTCAGTTGAGACTTGTTACCATTGGTGTGAAACTGATGCAGACGCTTGTATTTGCATTTGTCTGTGTGTGTCTGTGTGTGTGTATCTGTCTCTGTGTGTCTTTGTACATTCCTTGGCCAAAATGGCTCTGCTTTTGTAACAAAACCAGGTTGTACGAAAAACAGGGCAATCCACAATGTTAGAAGCCTGTTTTTTCTCCCAACACTTACAATTAACCCACCGGTTCGTAGCTCCCCCTAGCACTAGCAATGCTCCCAGCATGACAAAGGAAAGGACTTAGTCACCTACCGCCTCTTTTCCAACAGCCGCCGGTGCGGCATTGCCCTGTAGTCGACACGCTCGGAGGACAGCACCGAGTTCCCAGCTCCACCGCACCACCAACAGATGTCTATGCGGGCCAACAACACTTTTAGAGCCGTGAGGGGAGAGAGCTCCATCTACCCAGCCGGCCAATTGTGCTCTCTCAGACTCTGAGGCCACTTGAGGGAGCACAAAGCAACATGGCTCATGATTCTAACCCTGGACCCTCTGGCCATAGTGAGACCGCAGCAGACTGCTGAACTACTCTGAGCCATATATTTCATGTTTTCATGTTTAATTTTTTCATATACTCTCCATGTTCTGTCATTCAGTTCTACTAGCATTTATATGGATTCATATACCAAAGAAAGTCATCATTCATATTTACGCAACTATTTTCCAACGTTTCCTTATCCCTTTTCTGTCTTAAGGGTCATATACAGTCATGTGACAAAATAAAGGCACCCTTTGAGAACATTTTGTCTTTCAACAAAATGAACATTTGATCTTCAAACAATGCAGTTTTCCTGTGAGGATTTTTTTTTAATTATGAACATTTATTACTATTTAATGTCTAAAATTAGAATCATGTGCAGCATATCAGCTGCAGACGATTAGAACATGGTTAGATTGAAACCTCAGACATTTAGTTTGGTTTGCTCTTGATGGGTAAAGAGAGTGTTATTACCATGGTCCCACCCAAAGAGTTCGCTAAGGCCTTCAGAAAGACGGTTGTAGATGCAGAGGAAGCTGGGCAGTTCACTGTTCTTCAACCACAAGGGCATTAGTGAGGTACAGTACTGATTTTGGTTGGTCACTTTTAGTTCATGAACACCACCCTAGCTTGTCCCATCAGCTCAGAGATTGCAGTTTCACTGCCACGGTGCTTGGGGGGGTTATAATCCTCTGGCCGATGCTTGGCATCAGACATGATGACTGGTGCTGGGAGACTTGTGCAGCTGCTCCAGAGCGTCCCATTCTATTGGTCAGTGCTTTACTCTGGAGATTGTACAAGCTCGTGTGTATATAATTGAACACAGAAAATAAGTGCATTTTAAAGGTGTGTGTGTGTGTGTGTGTACACATGTGCACTCTTTGTTTTCAAGCCCTGTGTTTGCCCTGATTGACAAGCAGCAGTGCTGTGTATTTTGGGTGAAAAAGCTGGGGAGGGTGGCACTCCAACACAAACACACAGGCACACATGTGCTGCTCTAGGGGAGCATGTGGTGACCGCTGTTGTGGCCAGCAGCAGCCAGGCTCTAATCAGCACACAGGAGCCGAGTGGCAAAGACAGAGCAGTCCACAGAGAGGTGCCATACACTGACATCCTTCTGACATTTTATACTACAGGCAGGGCTTCCTTTAGGGCTGCTAATGAGAAATCGGTGGCGTTCTACATTTCCTGTGTGTTTGGTCTGTCTTTTTATAGTGACCTGTTCTCCAGTATAACCCTGAAGAAAGATGTGTTGATTTATTTAAACATGGATACAAGGTGCTTAGTATGTATTTTTTAGCTGGAAATGGAGGTAGAAAATGTGTTCCAGTAAAAGGCTTATTCCAGACTAAGGTATATTATTCAGTAACTACAGGGACTTCTGTACAAACTGGTGGGGCTATTCTTTGGTAATAGAGCTTGTATTGAACGCTTTCATCCCACTGGGGGTCCATAAGGGGGTCCTGAAAGGGCTAAAGGGCTCATATTCTAAATTTTTCTTGTTTTCTTTCCTTGATGTGGTTTTAGGTTTACAACACAGATTGAAAGATTTTTTTCCCTCTTAATGCATTTCTGATTGGCTGTCCTGTGTTCTGCCTCATTCAAAAAAGCACAGTGCTGAAACACTTCTGAGAAAAGTTAGATTTCTGTCATATTTTCATGATAGAAACAAAGAGAATACAGTTACATTGCAAATGAGCTGTTTGCAATAGACCAATCAGACAAGAACAATTTTAATAGCTCATTCTTCATGGGCAGTGGCCTCCAGTTCTCTGATATTCTTGGGTTTGGGTGCAGCAACCTCCTCCTTCATCCTGCCAAAGATTTTCTATAGGATTCAAGTCAGGCCACTGTGACGGCCACTCCAGAATCTTCCAGGACTTCTTCTGAAACCAAGTCTTGGTGGACTTTGAGATATGCCTGGGATCATTGTCCTGTTGGAAGGTCCAATTACCCCCAAGCTTCAGCATGATGTTTCCTCCTAGGATTTCCTGACACTTTACTGAATTCATCTTGCCCTGCACACACTGCAGATTTCCAGTGCCAGAGGAAGCAAAGCAGCCCTAGAGCATCACAGAGGCACCATCTCGTTTCACTGTAGATAGGATGTTCTTTTCAGCATATGCTTCATTCTTCCTCCTCCAGACATAACGCTGAGTTAAATAATTTTGATCGTAACTGTATATTTTTATTTCTAGCAAACAAAGTAAATCAAGTTTTCCATGATAGGGGCCCTTTAAAAGGTTAGACGTCTAATCTTTGGGTCTTGCAGGAACTTTTTTCCCCCATAAGAGATTGAATGTAGATTAAGTTTAAGTAGATTTGTTTCTAGAATATTTTTCAAAAGTCAGTTTCACAGGCAGGTTTTGATGGACATACACATACACACACACACACACACACACACACACACACACTCTGTTTGGATCAAGCATCATGACAAACATTATGAGTGCAGTTGAGAAGCACTCGAAAGCTTTAATGAGGCTCAGCCAGTTGGAAAAAAAATCAGATCCTTACAGCAGTGTAGTGCAACATCTAGTGCACTAGTCTAGTCAGAGCTTCCTAGTAGAGTAGAAGCTGTAGTACTGCAGCTAAGAGACGGCACACTCCCTAGCAATACCTCTGATTTATGAGATTGTGAATGAGATTTACACTGGACCCACTGTAAATGGCTGTAGTATGGTAGTTGAGGGTGTTTGTGAAGTACTTCTCGAGAGGTTATAGCTTGGGCTTGGTACATTTTGGCCTTATTTAGCCATATCACTGTATTTGCACTCACTGTACTGTATCCTTGACTTTTCTCATCCCACACTTTTCCTGCTCAGGTGCAAAGGCCCTGCTCTCAGAGAGACCGACACCATGGACACGTTTGTAGATTCTGCCTGGTACTATTTCAGATACACAGACCCACACAACCAGCTGAGGTAAGGACAAAAGTCCATGACTTCTCCATCAGTCCTCTCCTCTCTCTCTGCCTCTGACTCGCATGACCGGGTGGAATGTGTGTAGATTTATTGGGATTGTGTCTGACGGCTCTGGCTTTTATGACCTGTTATGAAATGGGAAATTTCAGAGAAGCAGAACGCTCAGGACACACGCCGAGAACCCATCTGTCTGCAGCTGCTTGGATAAAGAACAGATATTAAGATTATTTAAATGTCATTGTGTGGGTTCAGGAAATTAGAGCAATAAAACAATCTCCCTCCCCTTTCTGATTATCTCTCTCTCTCTCTCTCTCTCTCTCTCGCTCTCACTTCTGTTTTTCTCTTTTTCTTTTCACATCCACTTCACTGTGTAGCTGAAAGCTGAAGGGAGCCTTTGTAGCCAAGTGTTATGCAGACTTCTGACGCCACATAGAACAATCTAACTCCACTTTGCGTCTACGCTCATGACGCAGAAACTTTAAAACGACCACTGTTGGGCTCTTTGTCTGGCTTTAGATGCTGTTCTGGGGATAATTGGAGAGGAATATTCAAGGAAATTGAACAGATAATTATACATATGAACAGAAATTAGGATTCTGTGGGGATTCTGTGGGGAGTCAGAAGTTGGAACAACAGAAATGATTTGGGGTGACTATTGACTTCCAGTGTTTGTTAACCATGTAAACCTGTAGAAATATTAAAAGCAAGCCTTTCTCCAAGCACATTTGGGCAGTTGGACAATATCACTGGCGTAATTCTATTTTGGAGCCAAATGGGCCCCACTTTGGGCCAGATTCATAAAATGCATCGCCAGATTGACTTTACTGTGTAATTACAAGAATCTGGCTCCTCAGGGCCTCCAAAGTATGTCTTCTGAATGTCTTCCCAAAGTCTAATAAATGTCTGCTGTATTTCACCAGTATTGCTCTCCTCTCCATGTGGAATGGGCGTTTTTAAAAGACAGTCAGGCTTACATCAGCATATCCCTGACCAATCATGAGGCTGACATGGCTACGCCCTCTCTCTTAGAGGCTGAGCAGGCTGGTGAGCCAAAGCTAAACCTGACAAGCCAAAGATCAAGCTGCGACTGGTGGAGCGGCCAGCCCACGTACCCCAATGTCCCTCGTGTCCAGTGCCTGTTGCCTCGCTGCTTCACAGCAGAATTGAACAGCGGGGTGCTAGGACAGATGAAAGGTTCCAAAGCAGCAACATAGTCAAGGAAATCCACTGACCGCCACCTACCCATACCCTGCCTTATTGGTACATAGCATATCTGGCCACCAAAGCAAAGAGGCACCTGGTGGTGGACGGGAGGGACAACTGAGCATGCAGGGCAGCCACTCTCCCTGTCACGGCTGGAGATTGTATCTATATATGGGCTGGTGACTCAGTTACAGATGTCAGAAGCTCACTAAACCCCAAAGATCAGTGAAATTTTTTATGTTTTATCATAGTTCTGCTTTATGCTTTACTTTGCTAAACGCATTATTATTATTATTATTATTATTATTATACAGTATTATAATAAATATGTAGTATATTAAAATGTGTTTCCAGGGCCAAGTAGCATCATGATATAATTTATATCAATCTGTATAAATATAATTCATTAAAAATGTGCAGGTTAATCGGATCCTGTGGGGGGGTCAGAAGTGGGCAGAACAACAGAAAAGATTTGGCTGACCACTGACTTCTAGTGTTTGTTAATGGTGTTAAATTTTGGACACCAGTCTGTTTTGGCTGATCAGCTACATCTGGAACAAGTGGAACTAATGTATAGATGTTATTTTCCTTCAGCGAACTTGAATTTATGCTGCGCTACAAAGCTTACGTCACCTATAAACAGTAGAAGTCAGTGGTCACCCAAGTCGTTTCTGTTGCTTCAATCCAGACAGCAAAACTTTGTCCAGGCATGTTTGAACAGTCGGAAGTTCAGTCAGTGTGCTACTTTAGTGCCACAGTTCTATGGTGGAACAAATAGGCCACACTTTAGGCCAGAACCATAAGATGCATCGCTAGATCTGTCAAGAAAAAGTAGTGTAACACATTGTCTCATAATTATAGGAGAACTAGCAGTCTCAGTCTCTCTCTCGCTCCATCTCGCTCTCACTCTCTTAGTGGAGATTATAATGTGTTGGTCATCGCCTGCTGTGGCGACGGTGATACAGAGAGCTTGACAAAAGAGATTAATTTGGCAGCGGCGGGGCTCCTACTCATGCTCTGACCTTGCTGTGCTGCTGCGCCTGTGCTGTTGTCCCCAAGCCGGGCAGATTATCCAGCTACAGGAAAAGCAATTATGCTGTTTACAGTTCCACACTTGTACAGGGCCCGAGGCTAACCGTCAGACAAAGATAGTCAAAGATAGAGGCGGCACAAAACTAAACTGCATTGTGGGACCTGTGGTACATTAACTGCTGTATTATTGATGATTGAAGCCAGATAAGCAGATTCTGGTGTGTGTGTGTGTGTATAATATCTATATATACCTAATGCCAGGCGTGTGCTAAAGGGGTAGAAAGCCCCCAGCATTGAGCTGTGAAGCAGTGGAACTATGTTCTCTGGAATGATGGCTGATGCTCCATCCAAAGCTTTTTGGGATGAGTTTGAGAGTTGGGCATGAGGTGTGGTGGTGCTCATCCAATATCCTGACTTTACTAATGCTTTTGGTCCAGAATGCAATCAAATCCTCACAGCAATGCTCCAAAATCTAGTAGAAAGCCTTCTTCCTTGGACAGTAGAGGCAGTTACTCCAACAAAAGCAAAGCTCTCTCTTTCAATGCCCTTGATTTCAAAGGAAACAATGAATGAACATTTGTCCCAATACTTTTGTCCATATGGTGTACATAATTCTATATTATATATTTAACTTTTGGACCTCTTTAGTTTGATGCAATGTCTGTTAGGCTGGTCACGGTTTTGGAATTTAAAAAAATGTAAACTACCTTCCCCTGTTCAAATTGACAAACATGACTTATTTTTGTTTATTTGGTTTATTTTATTAGGGTCTGTCAAGCTCATTACTAATGCAAAGGAAATAAAATGTACCACTCCGTCACATTTTGTCGTAAATTATTTAATAAGGTTCTGCCTGAGGTGGGAAAATGTTTTTGGAGGATTGAACATGTCTTTCAGGCTGTGATTTAATTATTTATTATTTGTATTTTATTTTTAATTAAGTGTTCGCTCTTGATCAAAAATGTACACCTATTTCACAGAGTCATTCGCCAATTCAGTGTTGCTTTCTTATGGAATTGCCAGTGATTTAGTGGTCAGCTTGGATGATAATGTATAATTTATTCTCCTTCTGATCTCTACCACAGAAACGGAGCCTGATGAACAGAAGCCTTTCTTTTGTTTGCCACAAAGTGCCTTTGGCTCTTTTTTTTATTCAGTTTTTTAAAAGCTTCTTTAAGGCAAATTGTGTTATTTTTTACTTGATGATTGATTATTAATAAGCAACAACTCCCAAAACAGAAAATTCCACCACACTATATGTATATGTAAGCTATAAGACAAAAGTTTTGGGACAAATGCTTATTCATTGCTTCTTCTGAAATCAGGAGTATTAAAGAGTGTATCCTGCTTTTGTTGGAGTAACTGTCTCCACTGTCCAGGAAGGAGGCTTTCCACTAGATTTTGCAGCATTATTATATTACATATTCAGGACCCAGAGCATTAGTAAGGTCAGGATGTTGGATAATTGCCACCCCACCTCATCCCTAAAAGTTTTGGATGGAGCGCCATCCAATAAAAAGAAAAATAATATATGTTATAACATCTAATCAAGTATTTCATTTTCTTAAAAAATCATGTAATTAAATCATCAATCAACCTGATATTTTCATATGTTTGCAGTTTGAAGACGAGATCTCTGAAAGGAGCAGTATGCACACAAAACACAAGAACTACTAACCCAGCATCACCCCTCTCTCTCTCAGTTCTGTAAGCAGTAGATGGCTGTACAAGGATGCCCCCTAGCGGCACTCCCCGTCTGTGTGTGTGTGTTGTGCAGGGTGCTGTGTATTCGAATGCCATGCATCAGAAAGCCTGACCCTATCCTGTCCCCTACAGGCCTTTCGAGCGCACTCTAGCTGATCGTTGGATGCCTGTGGATGTTTACATAGGAGGGAAAGAGCATGCAGTCATGCACCTGTACTACGCCCGCTTCCTCAGCCACTTCTGCAAGGACTTAGGCTTGGTCTCTCACAGGTTATCTCTCCCTATCTCTCTCTCTCTCACACACGCACACACACATGTGCACACATAGGCACGTTTACTGTAGTGTATACAGTGAAAACATGTTAGGCGCATAAGATACATACGTTTAAAAACCTAAATAATTGTGCGGTAAAAACATTCATAAAATAAAAATAACAGTCATAATGAGTGATTTTGCCATTTTCAATTTTCGCCTGAAGGAAGTCCAGGATTAACTGCAGTTATCATCCAGTACCTGGTTTAGTTAATCAAGGGCCTTTATTATTAATAAAATGTGGTCTGATTGTTGTGTATTTCAGTTATAGACATGCACAATCTTACATCTTATTTAACACATCCACAGTGCAGGCTAGAAAAAGTAATTGAACCATCTCGTTAATGACTTCTCCAAGAGCCAGTTGGTAAAAGCTTTGTCAAGTAAGGAGAGGAGATTGGAAGTGCGGGTTTCACAGGTGCTTTGTCCATTAAATAAAGGCGTACAAAGTCTGTTCTTCTCCAGAAGAACTAGTGCGAACCATGCTTCAATGTAAACAACATGCATAAGACCTCAGAAGATGTGTCCACAAAAGCATTGCTAATCTAAACTGTCTGTACATCAATCCAGCACAGATTGTCTACAAATAGGGAGCTCCTGGACTGTTGCTAGTCTCCCTAGAAGTTGGTTCCTTGTTAAGATCAGTCCATAAGCACAACAGGCAGTCCTGAAAGAGGTGAGGAGACATCAACAATGGTACATTTGGAGAGAGAAAGAAACTGCAGTCTATGAGAAGAACACCTTGCCAGCTGTGAAGGATGGGGGTCATGCTTAGATGTTGCTGCCAGTGACATACGCAGTACTGCACAGGTGGAGGGGGAAGTGGATTCCACGAAATACCAGCAAATCCTCAATCCAGACGTCAAACTGTCTGTTAAAGAGCCAGAGCTGAAAATCCGATCCTACATCAGTATAATGACCCGGAATATACCTCTAAATCCACCATGGACGACCTGAAGACACACAAACCGAAACTCCTGGAATGGCCTCACAGTCCCCTGACTTAAAATACCATAGAAGATTTGTGGATAGACCTGAATCAAGCTGTCCATGCAAGATGAGCCACACGTATCTCCAAACTAGAGGCCTTCTGCAAAGAAGAATCACCTGTAGCCTAGATAAAAGCTGTCTCTGTGGTTTTCCCGCTGGAATACACACACACACAGACACTCGCACGACAGTGAGGTGACATTACATACTTGTGGAGGACATGCTTCTCCTATTAATATTGTCTCAGTGTGTGCTATATTGGGTGTGTGTCCTTTTCTCCTAAAGGGAGCCTTTTAAGAAGCTGCTGGTGCAGGGCCTCATTAAGGGCCAGACGTTCAGAGTGGCCGAGAGTGGACAGTGTCTAAAGAAAGAGGATATTGATTTCACAGGTAGGTGTGTGTGTGTGTGTGTATGTTCATTTTTTCCAGATTTTTTGCTGCTCTGTGATTATTAAACGCTATATGTCCAAATGTTTGTGGACACCCCTTGTAAAAAGAGCATTTTCAGCTACTTTAAGTTGCCCCTCCCCCAGATTATTTAACAGATGTGCAAATATACACACACACAGCTTGTCTAGTCCCTGTAAAGAAGTATTGCCAATAGAATAGGACTCTCTGGAGCAGATACACATGAACCTATGGGCACCATGCTGCCTAATTCCAGACGTGGGCTAGAGGGGTATAAAGCCCCCCAGCCTTTAACTGTGGAGCAGTGGAACGGTGTTCTCTATCCAATACTTTTGAGATGAGTTGGAGATGCAGTGGGGTGGGGATCATCTAACATCCTGACCTTATTAACGCTCTTGTTGCTGAATGCAATCAAATCCTCACCGCAATGCTCCAAAATTTAATAGAATACCTTCCCTGGTAGTAGACACCAGTAGAGACACAGTAGAGACAGTTACTCCAAGTCATTACATGTAAATACCCTTGATTCGGGTAGAAACAGTTCATGAGCAGGTGTCCCAATACTTTTGTCCAAATTGGGAATGTCATCAAGATCTGCTGCTGTCAGCTGAGCCGGCTATGCTTCGCTTGTTGCCGTGCTCCAAAATAGATCATGCCTCGCGCTGCAACTCGACAGCAGTCAGCTTAGTCATAGAAACCACTCGAGACAAATGCTCTACAAATCTGTCTTTCCACCTCTCTTTCTTTCTCTCTCTCTGTACCTCTTTCTTCTCTCGCGCTCTCTCCCTCTCTTTCTTGCTCTCGCTCTGTTGCCAGGCAACCGGGTAAACAGGGAGTTTCTGGCTGGACTTTGTGTATTATAGGTATCAAAGGGAATTTTTTTAAGGCTTTAGTGTCCGTGAGCACAGAGATGATGACTAATTTGTGTGTGTGTGTGTGTGTGTGTGTGTTTTGTGTTTGTGGTGGAGGCTACAGTTTCCACAGTTATTGGGTTCCTGTACTGCGCCCACATTTTTCAGAGAGGGATTAGAAATGGAAGCAAATACCTCTCTCTCTTTCCCACCTCTCTCTTGTACACCCCCTGAGCCCCTCTCTCCCCCTCAGCTGTATTCAGTCCAGTTTGGACCGCTTTACCAGTGCAGCTTATCATAAGTTCGGGGACACCTTGCATTCTTGAAAATCAGTTTTTTTGGTTTTTAAATAGTATTTTTTTTTCCATTTAATTAATAAAAAAAATATATGTGCAAGTTATTGTGTTTTATTTTACATAAAATATATTTTCACCAGAACTTCACATATGCTTGTTCATTGAAGTATCTTCTTTAGTGGTGCCAGGCAATGCGTCATCTATACTGATACAGCAAGATCATCGACATATCATGATATTGCCTGTTGTCTTGGCTGTTATCTGGTCCAATTTTGCAATATGGTGTAAGATTCCCTACTTTGGTAAAACTCCTTAAATGTTTAAACCTTTAAAAGGAGAGAGAACAGCAGCCTAATAAAACATGCTATACATGGGGCATGTAAGACACTCTCTTTTAGCATCAAGTACTAGCATTCAGGAATATTAATGGCATTACTGCAGGGGTTCACTGAGTTTATTACACTAACTTTATTAATGCTAGCTAATTACTCATTTTGACTGAATTTTATTATGACTGACTGTTGTTCTTAATTAACTGTGCTATTAATGCAACCTTGTTAAAGCCATTAATTCATTCCATTGTTATGAATTATTAACTCTAATAATGATTATACATTAACTCTATTAATGCTAACCTATTGTCTCCTTCATTAATGCAATTTTTTTTACTCTGTTAATGCTAACTTGTTAACTCCATTAATGCTACCTGATTAACTCCATTAATGCATGGATTCATTGAATGTATGACAATCATATTAATTTCTTAGATATTCATTTTTAACTCATTAATGTGAACATGTACACTTTATTAATTCATATTTCATATTAATAAACTACATGTGATATCTATAAAACATCTTGTTCTTGATTCTTGCTATCAAATCTTATGAACCAGCCACTTAGTCCTTCAGATGGACAGTTTCTGCTATGCAAAATCATTGTATTTAAATACATTGGAAACAACAGATCACACACATTTATGAAAATGTATTATTATTTTGACATTTGATAGGCAATGGAATGAAAAATATTTTTAAAATGTTTTTTATATATGTGTATATATATATATATATATATATATATATATATATATATATATATATATATATATATAAAATCCCATCCCATACAGGCCCAGAACCTGTGCAGAAGGGCAGCGGGAAGCAGCTGCAGGTGACCTGGGAGAAGATGAGTAAATCCAAGCACAATGGCCTGGACCCTCAGGAGGTGGTGGATCAGTACGGCATCGACACCACGCGGCTCTACATCCTCTACGCTGCTCCGCCCGAGAAGGACATTCTGTGGGATGTAAAGAGTAAGTCCCTGTAATTCACCATGCATCTACGGGGCAGGTGAAGGGGTGCCATGTCCACTGCTGGTCCGATATCAGCATCAAATAGATACTTATGTGCACTTATGTGTCTTCTTGCATGGAATGTTGAAAACCTCCCAGTTTGTGCAATTAATATTAATTCATGACCACGCATGGAGCATTTTCTATCTTCCATTTGAATCCTTAATTATAAATCTAGAGATTACTTATATACACCATATATCTTGCTTTATTTACCTCTGAGCACAAACGTAAAACTGTAGAGTACAAACGAATTACAAACAAATGTGGTAAAAGTTAACACTCTCATAATTTAAAAATTTAAAAATCTTTTTTATACATTTTAATTTTATGAAGGATTTTTTTTTTTAAACACATACCCCCTCCTGTTTTAAAGCATCTTGACACACACATTTCTCAGGTGTGTTTAATTGCTGCATTAATGCAGGTGTAAGAATTTTTTTTTTTGGTTGAGTTGCTGCAATGGAAATCCGGTTAACGATTACAAGGCTAAGAACCATGACTGCAACGGTACAAAACATTTGTCAAACCTTAGGCTTCCCAAAATCAACCATTTGGAGTATTATATTAAGAAGAAAGTATAAAAAAGCCAAAGTAGGCTAAGAGATCAGAAACACTCTGCAGCGAAGTGTGGAGACAAAAAGAAGTGCCCAAAATCCAAAGCATACCACCTCATCTGTAAAACATGGTGGTGGGGGTGTTCTGGCCTCTGCCTAGGTACTGGATGCCACAGGTACTGGCTTGCCCATCTTCACTCATGATGTATCTGCTGATGCCA
This sequence comes from Salminus brasiliensis, assembly GCF_030463535.1. Taxonomy (NCBI): domain Eukaryota; kingdom Metazoa; phylum Chordata; class Actinopteri; order Characiformes; family Bryconidae; genus Salminus; species Salminus brasiliensis. The sequence continues at coordinate 29,373,545 of NC_132882.1, forward strand.
GTAGCAGAATGAATTTTCTGCATCTTTTTTTTTTTTTGTTGAGAATTTGTAACCACATGCGACATTTAAAGTCAATTATTTTAAGTAAATAAATGTGAATTTGAGAATTTTTGTAATGTGCATTTGTCCCAAACATTATGGAGGGCACTTTACTTCATGGTTCTCTATCATTTTTGAATTGTGATGCATTCAGGCTATAATCAAGAGAGCTTAGAGGTACAGTTATAACATCTTATTTCTTATTTCCTGTTAATTGTGCTGCATGTCTTTCACATTGACTGTACCTGATCACTGCTGTATGGTGGGCCTGGAATGTAACTATACAAAAAGACAGACTGGGAAAAATGTTCTTCTGACATTCAAAGGCCTGTTCAGGAGGGATGTTAAAGCTTTTCCCAGTTTAATGTTTTTAATTTATTATTCCTTTCACTCAAAAGCTGACAGAAGTCTTAATTATTGCACCTTTAAATGAGTTGCATCAACTGTGTGTATGTGTGTGTGTGTGTGTGTAGCGGATGCTCTCCCCGGTGTTCTCCGCTGGCAGTCTCGTCTGTGGGGTCTTGTCACTAAGCTGAGAGAGGCTCGGCAGGGCGGAGAGACCCCTAACCCATCCTTGCTTAACAAGAAAGAGCGTTCAGAGGCTCTGAAGATCTGGGAGAACAAGAATCGAACCATCAAACAGGTCAGACACACTGATGATAGCTGGACACCATGCACCACTGATTCCAGAATCACACTGATAACGGTTAGAAAAGTGGCATTGGACCAATGTTTAGATTTGGGTGTTTGGGTATTTGATGATGTGTTTATTGTACTGCTGAAGAACACTTGCTTGTGCTTGTGTTATCAGCTTCTGCAGATACTGTATGTCCAATAAAAATAGTAAATTAGCATCAGCCCAGAATTCCTATAATAATAATAATAATATTTTTGTTAATGTTTTCTTAATTCTTAGTAGTAGCTGTGAGTTATAGATATTTCTTCCTCATAATAAAAACTCTTGTCATTTGCACTCCTTTACCAGTTGGTGTCAGCACTGTGAGCATGAGAGTTCAGTTCCTAGAGCATGTTTAGGCTTCATAAATGAACTTTTTAAAATGTCATTAACATTTAATAAGTCAATTAATTCAACCCTTTTAATTAAGTCAACCCATAGAAATGTCTTAAATCCATTGGATTACATATAATTTTACAGAATGACAAAATATATGTAATTTGTGGTTGGTTTTTATTCAATACTATGATCTCTACAAAATTTCAGTACTACCCTTTATTTATTATTATATTTTAGTTGGCAAGTAGTTCTCAGTAGGATCTGAGTAGATTGAATTAAAACAAGGTCTCCCATTGGTTGAGACTTCATGGGCAGAACTGAAGGCATAGAATCAACCAATCACATTTCGATTTTCCCTCTTGTGTACATCTGTTTGAACCAAAGGAGCATTGCAGTCTAAATACATTAAAACATCTTTGCACAAATAAATATTAATTATAATAAATTAGATTTTTGACTTTGAAAGAGACCACCCTGCCTATTCTATCAGCTCCACTTATCACACTGTGTAGGTCTATAATTACAGACTGTAGTCCATCTGTTTCTCTGCATACTCTATCAGCCTCCTTTCACCCTGTTCTTCAATGCTCAGGACCCCACCAGACCACCACAGAGCAGCTATTATTTGGGAGGAGGGTCATTCATCATTCATCAGTGGTCACAGGATGATGCCCACAGGACGCTGTTGGCTGGTGGGCTATTCACAGTCCATCAGTGACACTGAGTTGATTAAACACTCCAGCAGCACTGCTGTGTCTGATCTACTCGTATCACAACACACACTAACACGTGCTGAAAGTGACCCGCCGCCCAAATACTTCCTGCTCTATGGTGGGCCACAGATGCTCAGGGTCCGTTTAAAACAGCATTAAAAAATAGGACAGAAACAGCTGCAGTCTGTAATTATAGAACTACACAGTGCTCCTATATGGTCAGTGGAGCTGATATAAGTTAATTCCAAACCTGGTCTTGGTGGTCATAATATTCTGATATGACTGTGTTTATTAATAATGTGACATATTTAGTATGTATTTGATGGATCTGTGTATAAAAACATCCAAAGAAAAGTACAGTTTGGAACTTATTTGGTGGGGTAAGAACTTTTCTCATTGTTTTTTCTTGGGTGGATTAGTTATTCCAGCTAACCCTGCCTTATGGAGTCTGTATTTTAGCATGGCTAGCCCCTGCTGAATGAGTTATGCTTTAGAATGTTAAATAATAAAATAATATAGGTGTGAGTACTTATGTGGGGAGGTTTCTGCTAAAGCAGTCTTCAGAGTGAATCTGGAGAAAGGTCCATGTGACATTTTATTACATGCAAGTTGTTGCCCCTCTGTCTCCTATATGACAAACCGCCATGCGCTCTGTGATGCACGTTCATTACTGCATGAGGACCAGAGGCAAAGTCACCAGTCCTCTGCCTCATGCTGATCTATGAGCAGTAACCTGATCTATCTCTAATGCCTCTGGTAACAACAGAGGGGGTGTGGAGAAGTGATGTTAAATCGAGCAGCCGATGCTTCAGTACCTTATAAATAGCATTCCCCTGCATCTGGTAGCCAAGGCTGAGATTGATTCCTCCAGGGGCCCAGGCTGGTTAAGGAAATAGGCCTGTGGTAGATCCAGTCCAGCGCCACTAAGCCGCAGTGTCCCTTTGATCGACCGCCTGGAAAAATTCTCTGTCATCAACCATGTCCTTTCTCCTGACCTGCCTCTGTGGACACCTGCCACCCTGTTTGGCTCATGTAGGACCAGCGTTTACCCGCAACTCTTAACCCAAACCCTAGTCTTAACCAGCTCAAGAGATGATGCCTCCAGCTACAGTTCTCAGATCTCAGATAAACGTACCAGTGCCCAAGAAACCAAGAAGTCACGCCTCTTTCCAGCTGGATTACAGGAGGAATGTTCAAATGCTCTGTGCCCTTTCATTAGCAAAAATATCTGTAGCAGGGGAACATCACTAGGGCACAGTGGAATTATGTGTGCTGTGCCCTCCAACCCTCAAGAGTAACACATGTTCTCCATATGTTCACTTTGTTTACTTTTTTGTTTGTTTACACTCATTCTTTGCATGTCTTCTACACAACATGGACATCATTTGTGTTGCATTTAAATAATGAGGTAGTAATTATTGAGAACAGTCCACCAACCAGGAATATCCAGCCAACAGTGTCCTATGGGCAGCGTCCTGTGAGCGCTGATGAAGGACTAGAGGATGACCAGCACAAACTGTGCAGTAACAAATGAGCCTCTGTCTCTGACTTTACATCTGCAAGGTGGATCAAGTTGGTGGGAGTGTCTAATAGAGAGGTTTATAGAGCAGCACTGCAGTATCTCATCCATTTGTACCACCAGCTCAACACACACCACCACCACCACCATGTTATGTAGTGTCACTGCAGTGCTGAGAATGACCCACCTCCCAAATAATACCTGCCTTGTGGTGGTCCTCTGGGGTTAGAGTATATCAGTAATTTGATGTCATTTGTACCGACTGTACTCTTGGGTTAGTAATGATTCTGTATGAGTGACCTACTGTAGAAAATATGTTGAAATATGCAGTAATTTCTATAAGAGTTTAATTAATATTGTCACATTCCTGTGTAAAATTAGTTTTCCAATGACAAATATGCATCACTATTGTTCAATTTTTGCCAATTCTTTTTTTCTTCTTTCTTTCTTCCTGACACTGGCATGGTGACAGCCAAAAAGACTGATTGGCTGTTTCCCAGCAACTAGAACTTTTTAATGATCGTTAGATAAATTAGTTTGTCTTCATTGTGAGTAAACACAATTCTGAGTTTTGAGCTGTGTTATAACGCGCTAATACAGTTTAATTACCTGAATGAGGTGGTTTTAAATGTGTTCCAATAATGAATGGACTACCAGTAATAATGCACATGGCTACCAGATCAGGCAAAATCAAGCCAAGCAGACTGGAAGAGCACATTATATTTAACTATTTAGCTGATAATAATAATAATAATAATAATAATAAACTTGAATAGAAAGCACTCTTTTAGCTTTCCCTCAACAAAATGTAGCCCAACCAGAGTCACAGTTTGCCAGCTTTATGGGGAGCATAAGTGTTTGTAGACATTCTGGCCAAAATTTGCCAAAGTTTCTTACTGAATATTACTGCAAAATGTGTGTAACATTGACGTGAGACAGTGTTGTCTTCAGTGTCTAATTACCTTTACGTAAAATCATTGGACAGCTCAACACGCTTTGAGGAGAACACTAACTGCTAACAGACACCCTTATTGGCAGGCATGGTGCTGGAGGATGGGGGAAGGTCAATTACGCTCAAAGTCTCCAGAAGTAGAAAAATATAGGACACCACATAGAAACCTCATCAGCACATCAGCTGCAGATGAGTACATCATCATTAGATGATATTCTGGAGGAGCCTGTCTTATTGAAACCTCAGACATTTAGTTAGTAAAGGGAGTGTTACTACCATGGTGAATTTCGAAGAGCTCTCTAAAGCCTTCAGATAGAAGGTTGTAGATGCAGATGAGTCTTAATGTGCAACAACTGGCAAAAATGAAAGTCAGGCCATCCTAGCGGGTTCAGTCTAATAGCAGGCCTATCTAAAGGTAGCTCTTGCCACATCTGAAGTCAAAGTACAGTACCTACCCTCAGAAAGACCCCAAACACCTTTCATTCTCAAGGGAGGTACACAAGAAGGAAACCCTTGCTGTCAAAAGAAAACAAAAAAAAACACCATCAGAGCAAGACTAATGTTTTCTAAAGAAACTTAAGACTAAGACCAGGACATCTGGAATATTGTGCTTTGGACAGATGAATACAAAGTCATGGTTTGGGGCTGCTTTTCTGCAGTAGAGTCTAGAGAGCTCTCCAACAAAGAATACACTAGGAATTCTTTACTGTATCAGAGAGCCCCTGAGAAAAATGTAAGACCATCTGTCTAAAAACTAAAGCTGAAACGTCACACAGCTGAAAGAATTCTGCATGGAGGGGCGGGAAACACTTTCTCCTTGTTGATGTCAGGGACAGGAAGATCATTATAGGAAACATCTAACTGACGTTATTTTAGCCAAGGAGAGAAATACCAGCTGTTGGGGCAAAGGGTGTGCTCACTTTTTTTCCTCACAATGAAAATGAATTACATTTTACAAAGGGTTTTTAAAAGACATGTCTTTAGTTTTATTGCCTTAGGTATTTTACATCCATCTCTTAATATTATTTCAATGTAGATTTAATGTCCAGATATTTAAATACATGTAAAAAGGACAAAGGTTTTCTTGTTTGTTGGTTTGTTTTTTGCAGAAAAGGAGTAATATAATAATTAATACATTTCCTCATTTAAACCAGGCTATGCCATAGCTTAAAGAAATGTCAACCTCTGAACTATTTGCCTTAATCTATTGCCTCCCCTGATGAACTTTGGAATACCTTCAATCGACATTGCTTGTAACGAGCTGAAGCTCGAGTGTTTAGCTCTGGGTAACAGCAGCATTTTTATGTTCCGACAGCTCCTTTTTGTGCAGCCAGTGTAGAAACAACCACATTGGTCTGTTTTGGTAAAACAGTTTTTTTATGAAGAGACACCAGTGTTTAAGGTTCATGGTATGTCAGTTCTGTATACTGAACTCTCATAATTCAACTGTGCCAAGATACAGTTTGCTTTTCTGAGACACCTTTTCATCTGATCTTTCCACCCTAAAGATTTAGTGACAGATTTAGACCACAGAAGAAAAATAATGAGTGACTATACTGAATGATATTTATCTGCATTGTTTGATTGTCAGGTCACCATTTACTTCACAGAGGACTTCCTGTTGAATGCAGCAATCTCACGCTTGATGGGACTGTCCAATATACTCTCAGTGAGTGTGCCGTGAACACTCACCCATCTCCTGGCATTTAAAATCTGTACATTTGTCTCCAATTTAAATGTATTAGTTGATTATTGATGGAGAATACATTCATTTGATCAACTGGTAACCGTGTATCTTTACACTACCACAGAATGCATCACCTCGTGTGGTTCTGCACAGTGTGGAGTTTGAGCAGGCCCTGGCTTCCCTGTGTGTGATGGCTGCTCCCATGGCCCCTCATCTGGCCTCAGAGCTGTGGGCAGGTACGTAGACATCCAGAGCCATTAGGTGAAGTGATGGAGAAGTTAAACATAAGAACTCCACCTGTTTCTGACCCAATGCATTGTAATGCTGAGTGTAGTTGGAAGTAAACTATATGGACAGAAGTATTTGGACAACTGCAGAGCGTTTTTTGGCATCCCATGCTACAGCCATATGCAGTAATATGGTATATATCTAAAATTTTATAAGAGCATTTATGAGGTCATGATGTCACTAATGTTGAATGAGAGGGCCTGGCCTGCAATTTACATTCTAGTTCATTCCAAAGGTGTTCCATGAGGTTGAGGTCAGGGCTCTATGTAGGCCAGTCCAGTTCTTCTTCCACACCAAACACACTTTACCATGCTGTTATGGATCTTGTTTTGTGCACTGGAGCACAGTCATGCTGGAACAAAAAAAGGCACTGTTTCAAAGTTGGGAACACAAGTGTCCAAAATGTCTTGGTAGGCTGAAGCACTAAGATTTCCATTGAACCCCTAAAGACAATCCAGTAGCATTATCCCTCCTCAACCAAACGTTACTGTTGGCACAATGCAGTCAGGCAGGTAATGTTCTTCTGGCATTTGCCAAACCCAGATTCATCCACCAGACTACCAGATAGAGAAGTGCGATTAGCCACTGCACAGAAAACATTTCCACTGCTCCAGTGTCCAGTGGCGAGTCCAGTGTGTTTACACCACTCCATACAACACTTGGCATTGTGATTGGGGATGTAAGGCTGGCATGCAGCTGGCTGGCCATTAAAACCCATGCATCAAAGCTCCCAGCACACAGCTTTTGAGCTGATGTTAATGCCAGTCACAAACTGACTTGTTGCACTGGTGGCATCCTGTTACAGTACCACACTGGAATTCAGTGAGCTTTTTAGAAAGACCCAGTCTTTCACAAATGTTTGTAAAGGCAGACTGCATGGCTAGCTGCTAGGTGATTTTGTACACATGTGGCAATGGGACTGAAGGAAACACATAAATTCAATAATTAAGAGGTGTGCCAGTACTTTTACTTTCCATATAGTGTGTTTTTTGATGTTTAGATAATATTACATTTAGACTTTTTGATCTGTGTTGATGCACTAAAGCATTCCCAAGCATTTGTTGACATGATCTGGCTCTGAACATTTTATAGAGTGCCCTGCTGATGTAATACAATATGCAAACAGCCAGAATGTGGGTATACCCCCTTTGGTCCACTGGAATGCAAACAACTTGCCTATGGTTTGTGTATATAGTGTAGTAGTGTATTCTGTAGTAGCCTATAGTAGTGTATACAGTGTCTTGCAGAAGTATTCACCCCACTAAAAGCCATCAGATTCGCCTGGATTTGATGCCTGACCCTCAACATGAAAAAAATTATGTTGAATAATGAAGTGGTGACCAGTTAAACAATAACATGAAAAAGAAACGTTGAACACGTGTTTGGCGACAGGACAACTCTCTCCATTTAAAAGTGAAAATGTGCCAGTCCGGAGTTAAGAGATGTGGAAAACACCGGAAGAAACAGAGGAAGCAACTGTCCAGAACTCAATCACATCCAGCTATTGTCAGATGCGTACACACACACACACACACACACACACACACACACACACACACCATTCAAACCTGCGATGTGGACAGAAGACCTGAGCACCTCACAGAAGAGATAAAGAATGGGCACCTCCTCATTTTCTAGCTGATAAACACAAGGCACAATGAGGAATTGTAATGAGAAGAGACCGGAAATGTACATGGTGTGTGTGTGTGTGTGTGTGTGTGTGTGTGTGTGTGTGTGTGTGTGTGTGTGTGTGTGTACGTTATCGGGTTGCATTACAAAAAAAGCACACAAAACGCAACAAAAGATTGTAGTGTGAACAAGACCTCTACTGAGGGTCCAGCTCCGTCCTTCCCCCTAACATGTGGCTGCACACACAAACACACTAACACAAAGGCCTGGAGGAAACACACATCCTTCCTGGAGGCATGTGTGGGTCATACAAAGATTGCTAATTTTACCTAAGTCCCAGGAGAGAGTCTCTCTCCCACTCTCTCTCTCCCACACACTCGGAACCATTGTTCATTCTATCTCCATTTGTGTTTTTTGCAGTTTTTTTTTTATACATTGTATAAAAGTCCAAACCTGGAATCAAATATTTGTGTGGCTGTACAATAAACAGCCTCAATTCTTTGTGGCATTCTACCACATCCAGAAGATGCTGTAGTGTGATGTGGTCCAGCATCATGCTGAAAGTAAGCCGTTAGAAGATGAGTAAACTCTGGTCTGGAAGGGATGCACATGGTCAGCAACAGTACTCAGTAATCTGTGGCATTCGGGTGATTATGTATTTGTATTAATGAGCTCAACGTGTACCAAAGAACATTCCCCACACTATTACACCACCTCCACCAGCCTGGACTAGGATTGACACTAGGATTCATGCTGTTGGCGTCAAATTCTGACCCTACCATTTGTATTCTCAAAAGAAGACAAGGTTCTTCAGACCAGGATCTGTTTTTCCAGTCTTTACCTGTCCAGCCTCAGATGAACCCAGCGTGGTCTTCTGCTGTTGTAGCCCATTCGCCTCAAGATTCAACATGTTGTGCATTATTATACAGAGAGGTTATCTGAGTTACTGGTCAGTCTGGCCATTCTCTGTTATATCCTCTATTATAAATATGCTGTTTACGTCTTCAGAAATGCCGCTCCCTGGATGTTTATCTTTATTGTATCATTCTGTGAGTGATCTTTAGAGACTGTTGTGCTGAACATCCCAGGAAATCACATCCACACATGAGCCTACGTTCACCATGCCCAATTCCAAGCGTCAGCTAGAGAGGTTTAAAGGCCCCAGCATTGGACTCTGGTTCTTTTGAGCGGTCCAGTGCCTTTTGGCCTTACTTCTCTCATCCTCTCATCCTCTCATTCTCTCTCTCTCTTTCTCTTTCTCAGGGTTGTCTCAAGTAAAGAATCCTCTCAGCTCTTCTTTCCAAGGCGGTGGAGAAGTATTGCAGCAGCCCTGGCCCACTGTAGACCCAGAATACCTGGAGACCCCTGAGCTGCTAGAGTTCTCCGTACGGGTGAGACAAGCACACACACAGCCATTTGTACTACACAACAGATAAAACACTTGTGCCTAGTGACTGCTTGGTGTATAGTCACTGTCCTCTCAGCCAGTCATCTCTGCTGTCCTGTCTTGCAAGTGCTTAAAGGAGAAGTGACAGGCAGGGTCCCCAGGCCGCTCAGTACCAATGATCTGCTGTCAGCAGTGCCCTGCTTCGTCACCACTGAGCTACTGAATATCTCTACAATCAGTCAGTACCCCCACAGAGACTGCTGGAATGCAGAAAGGGAATGTGTCTCATCCTAACGAGGCTGTGCCTCCTTCTAGCTTGTCTGTAATTAATCTTTGTGTGTGTTTATGCATGTGTGTGTGGGTGAAGAGCCTGGCCTTTGGCTCACTCTGACGGGTGAACAGCAATTAGAGACCGTTTTAATGCCCTGGGAGACAGATGAGTGGATTCCTTTACGCAAGACTCTGTTTGAGGCATGCATATATTTTGGTCTGGGTGTGTGTGTGTGTGTGTGTGTGCACGCTTTGTAGGCTAGTTTCTTGGGCGGTCAGAGAAATTCAGTTGTGTGGGTTGGTCAGTGAGTCAGCTGCACAAAGATCAAAGCCCCTCCATCAAGACTGTAAAGTGAATGAGTGATGCAGTGACACATGACCCACTTCCCAGAGACTTTCCATAAGGAGAGGGTCCAAGATATCAGATCAATCATCAGCATGGCCTCTCAAGGGCCCATATCACTGTAGCAGTCTCAGAAACATACCAGTCACTCCCCAGTCCATAGATGGAAAAGAAGCTGCAAATACAACTACTTTAGGATTTATCAGGGACTGTCCATTCAGCCTACAGCAGTTTTCCACCCATTCCTGACATTAACATTCCCTGAAGTTTAGTTTTTCCAAGCCAATCAAAACGCAGGGCTCCTTTTCGACTGAGCAGAACAGAGCTGATTAACATATACACCAATAAGCCACAAAAATATGATGTACCTACTCTGCTATTGGTCCTTCTTGTACCACCAAAACATCTCACTCCACCTCTGATGACCTCTGAAGGTGTCCTGTCATAGCTAGCCCCAAGACATTACAGCAGAATCTTTTCAGTCCTGTTGGGAGGTCGTTGCGGGTCAAACTTGTCCCACAAGCATGCTGCGCATGTACCTGGCCATCCATGTTTGCACCATCCACTTTGCACATTGCTCCTATAACCATTATAAAAAAATCTGAGCAGACAGGATAGCCTTTGTTGCTCTCATGCAACAGTGAGTTCTAGTTGCCCAAAACCCTGTCACTGGTTCATGTTTTGTCCCTCCTTGAACCACTGTTGACCAGGAGCACTCCACAAGCCTTGAGCCAACCATTCATCTGGTCAAAACCAGTCATTTCTTAGGTCTTCATGCCTGCCCAAGTCTCCCACATCCATCGCATTGACTACAAGAATCCACTGTTATCTGTGTCTAACGTATATCCCAGGCCAAGGTAATGACCGTAATTCATTTCCTCTGTATTTGGTCATACAGTTTTGGCTAATCAGTGTATGTATATTAAATGCACAGAATCAAAATTAACCTGTTTTAATTCCAAGAGTCTTTTTATTAACGTTATCTTACTGCACTGCACTACAGAGGATGTTTTTTAATGCTAGTGAATGTGTCTGCCAGCAAAATTAGGAAGAAATCACCAACTAAAGCAGCATTATGTAGGAATTTCAGCCTTAAATGACCTAAAATAATAAATTCAAAATTAATTTTGACTTTTAATATGGAGATCGTTCTCTCTGTCACTGCCATGCCACGCCCCGGAACTCCTGCTACTGCACTATGTAACTTTGGTGGAGCTGCACATGCTCTCAGGAACCGCAAAACCGAAGTCATATGTGTTGGACCCTGTAATATACACTTTTTCCAAGAGTACTTAGATACTACTAAATAGAAAAGTCAATATGGATACCACAATACTCAACATGCACTACACTTTGACTGAGCTTAGAGGTATCTTTTGGGTCCTGGTCTGTACAAACTAGCTGAGGACATTTTCTGAGTAAACGGTGAAGCTCTTTTGTAAGTCGCTCTGGATAAGAACGTCTGCTAAATGCCTTGCATGTAAATGTAAACAAGTGAAAAGTACCGGTTCTCACATAATACTGCTTTAATTTAATTAAAAATTTAAAAAGAATGTAAAATTAAAAAATAGGTTGGATAATAATCACATTTAACAGTATATGACATTTAAACATACTAAAAACATAAACAGACTTCAGCAAGTATAATTACTCTACATGGAAAACTCAAATATGGAATCTTTAAAGGAGGAGAAAGTCCAGTTTAAATGAATGGGTATGTTTTCCATGTGGGAAATGACCACCCACATGGAGTTTCAAATGTGATGAATGGATGCTAAAGGCACTCCACCCAGTGAACTACGTCAGATTTAGACTTTATTCACACACAGACGTCTCACACACAAACGTGCCTAGTATCTTCTGATATTGTTTAATTACATCTTCAACCATTCACAATTTTCGTTGGCTAGACGTACAAAAATGTAAATGTTTGTGGACACCCCTTCTAATGAATGCATTCAGCTACTATAAGTTCCACCCATTGCTGACACAGATTAGCAAATGCATACAGAGCTTATCTAGTCCCCATAGAGAAGGACTGTCTGGAGCAGATAAACATGAACCTATTGGCACTAGGCCTAATGCCAGCCACTGATCATTCTCTGGAATGATGGTCGGTGCTCCAGCCAATACTTTTGGGAAGAGTTGGGGATGAGGTGTGGTGGTAAATGACACTCTTGACACTAAATGCAGTCAAATCCTCACAGCAATGCTCCAAAATCTAGTAGGGTGCCGACCTCCTGAACGCCTACGGCCCCATTGGTTGCAGCAACGACACATGAGCAGAAAACTCTCTAATTGGCTCCTTTTTCCCCAACTCTCTCCTCATTAAGCCCCACCTGCATGCTTGTTATCTACATGTTACAGTCAATAAATCAGTATTAATGACCGATGGCTATCAAGACTTTCTCTACTTCTTACCAGCATGTTATTAATCCATCCATCCCGTTGTTCGGGTTGAACCTTTCCCATCACTAAACGCTGCCTTGTTGGCACCTGCGGGACGAGGTGAACTGGCATCATCGGCTCATGGGTGTGTATCCTGCGGTATTTTGGGAATCCCCTGCCTCGTGGCAGAGGTTGAAGAAGTTCTGGAACCATAATGACAGGGTGGAGTTTCGCCCACATGGCAGGGTGGCTTCTTGGGCTGAATCTAACGTATGAACACACACACGCTGTGGCAGATTTGATCAAAAGTGACGAGGTCACACACAGCCCTGCTTACACGCCCGAGCGATCTTGTCAGATTTAGAAGCTAGATGAGCACCCTGTGAGGAGCAGAGCCTGATTGTTTACCCATCACTGTTCAGCCACAAGGGATTTGACTCTGAATGTTTGTTTCTATTTTAAAGACTGGAGGAGAGCCGATGGAGGATGAAGTGAAATCAGCTTCTTAGCAGTGTGCCAGAGCGGAATTGTTATTGGTCACGATCAGAATGAAGTGTTTGTGTCTTTCGGCTCTGTTGATTTTGTTCAGGTTTTCGTGCTAGGCTTTTATGCTGAGCAGTACAGTGACCCACTGCTCCCAAGTGCTTGGGCCCCTATTGTTTTTTTTGTTTTTTTTCATTGGTAAAGGAATAGTTTGATGCCAAATCAGACACCCCCACCCTAAGTGTAGAGGATCGGTCATAAGGTTTAAAGACAAAAATAATTTTACAGCATTTCTGCATTATGTAGAGTAGGGCTGTAGAGTAATTCGGAGAAACAGTATTGTGGACAAATGTACAGATTCAGATTTTTGTTACAGTAATGGTGACAGGAACCAGAGGTCAGAATATCCACAACACAAATATGGCTATTCTGTTTACCATCCTAAACCACACATGAACCTACACAAGTTTTATGTCATTTTGATGACGGTAAAGATTTTTGTATATCTGAGACAAAGCTCTTACATGCATTAAACATTTAAACCCTTAAAGCCTGTAAGCACACCTTATATAATCAAATCATTTTTAGTGGATACTGAATCATTCATAGAGGATAACTGAATAATTTATACTGAATAATTCAAACATTCATAGTATTTACTGAAATATTCTTACAGTGAATATCTGAACAAATCATAGGGAATTTTAAATCATTCATAGTAGTTATTTACTAATACATAGTGGATACTGAATAATTCATAGTAATATAGTAATTTGTAGTGTATTTCAAATCCACGAATCCATACTGTACTGTAACTTTCTTTACTTAGTGTGTTTCTTTAACTTAGCATTACTAGTGTACTCTGTATGTGTGTGTGTGTGTGTGTGTGTGTGTGTATATATATATATATATATATATATATATATATATATATATATATATATATATATATACCTATTTCGTTTCTCTCTTTTTTTGTTGATATTTATAAGATTATGTCTATAGATGGAGGAACTGCATTTTAATTGTACATTGTAACTGCTTGTTTCAGCTCTTGAATCTTGAATAATTCATGGCAGTTAGTGAGTAATTCGTAGTGGATAATTCAGTCATTCATAGTGGATAACTACATATTTCATAGTACGTCTTGAATCTTGAATAGTTCTTGCCTTTACTGTTACTGTTCCTTGTAACTCTTGTAATTGTACTATGACAGGACCTTGTAATAAACACCAAGCTGTGTGGGTTTCATTCAATCTGTACATTGTACATTGAAACTATTAGCTTACTACCACCACCGCTGCGGCACACTTCTGACGTAGGTTTCTGTAGGACATGGCATTCTATACCAAACCACTTTGAATTACATTGTTTACATCCACCAGAACTAAATTGTTGGAATTCCTCTTCAACATGGCCACAAAGGGCCACTGATGTCTTCTCAATGTTCTCCCCCTCACTCCCTCAGATTAACAACAAGGCATGTGGGACTGTGACTGTGCCTCGCCAGGTGGCTCAGGATGTTGAGAAGGTGCGTGAGCTGGTCCTGGCCAGTCCACTGGGCATGAGTCATCTCGCTGACCGCGTCATAAAGAAAACCATCCTTTCTCCCAGGACTACCCTCATAAACTTCCTGGTAGAAGAATGAACAGAGGTGCCAACATGGAGCCACAAGGAGCAACGGATGAATGAGAAGCCGAGGCTTTTCTACATGGAGAGATGGTTGGAAATTGATGCAGCTGTTAGTTTTGAGAGCAAAAAAGACTTTTCATACAGACGTTATTTTTATTTATAATGTTTTTTACAGATTTTCTCTCACGAGTCTACTTTTGTCTGTCCTAAAAACTAAAAGTGAACTTGGCATTTTGCTTTGCTGCTGAGAGAAAGGGATGTTTATCAAAGCTGGTGGTAAATTTTACATTTCCAAATTTCCAATTTTCAAACACCCCACCCCTATCCGCACCCCCTCCATGTCAGCCTGTAACCCCAAGGCATATCAGTCATGCTCCAGGCTATTTCTGCACCTGTTTGGATGATGAGCTGCTGGTCCCTGATGAACTGGCTTCCCTCCTGCCAGTCTTGTAACAGAGCTGCACAGACACTGTTGTATGCCTTCACTATTACTGTTCCCTGTAACTCTTGTAACTATACTATGACAGGGCCTTGCAATAAACACCAAGCTGTGGGGGTTTCATTCAATCTGTACATTGTATTGGGTTGGTCTAGCCCACATGTGGGCCATGTTTACTGTTTGCAGTACATAGTACATATGAGGACAGTATGCTATGTAGAGTAAATACCTACTGAACAGTAGGCAGTATACAATACATACAGATGACATGTACTGTATACAGTAAGTGGCACACAATGCATTCAGTATGTGGTATACAGTACATACTGATCCAGCATAGGGGACACAGTGCCCAGCACAGTGGTGATTTGTCTGCACAAACACACCTCATAAGCCTGCCACTGTATACTGTATGTATACTGATGCTGGTACTGTATGTAAACAGGACATAATGGTTTGGTAAGTGGTATACAAAACATACCGATTCAGTATACATTCCACACTGGTACTGGATTCAGTATACAGTACATTCTAGTACAGTATGTGATGATACAGTATGCAGTATACAGTAAACAAGGGTTCTTCAAGGTGAGTTCTCTGCACAAGCACACCTTCTAAACCAGGTAAATTAACCCCTGAATCAATTAAAGATTGACTCAGGGATGTTCACTACTTTGGTGTGTCCACACTTCTTATTGTTTGCAGTATACAGCACATAATGGTACAGTAAGCAGGATGAAGTACATACTGATATGCTGGTACCGTATGCGGCATACAGTACATAATGGTTCGGTATGTGTGAGATATGGTACCTAGTGGTATAGTACATGCTGGTACTGTATGTGGTATACAGTACATATTGGTATGATATACTGTAAACAGTACATACTGTTACAGGATATAGTGCAGTATGTATTATGCATTATGCCATTACCAACACTCCTGCAGAATTTAGCAATCTGCCTCATTAAATACACCGCTCCGCTGCTAATTAAACAGTAAATGAGTAGAGTTCAGCTCAGGAAAGTCTTGTTAAGAGTTATTAATCATGAGAACAAAAGCATGTTGCAATGTAATATTAAATATTTCACACTTATAGCTCAGAGAAGCAGAGAACGTCTACCAAAAGAGTGGATAATGAACTTCTGTGTCCATAAAGAGGAGGAGGAGATATTTAATTAATGTGAATTTGATGAAAAGTTATTGCTGTGTGTATGGCCTTGTTTTGCTCAAAGATAAATCCTCTCAATTCTGTTGAGTCAATCCTGTTTTCATCATTGCTTAATAAAACGAGCAGAAAAGTTTCTAATTATGTATCTAATTGCTTAATTACATTTAAATTATAGCAAATGACACTAAAATGTAGGTAATAATTGGAGTTGGATCAGGTATGTTGGAGTGCCCCAGGTATGTTGGAGTGCCCCATTCTTTTAAAGGCACAGAGATGGAGTGAAGGATAACCACCAGACAGAAAGTGATAACTGTGCTCACTTAGTGTTGTTCATGTACTGTGACCTGGAATGTTGTGTGTTAGAGTTATATTCAAAAGTTGGGGCGGCCCGTCTAACTGAAAAATGTTGATGGTTTAGTGACTTTTAGGTGGTTTTAGTTTCAACATTGGCATGTAATGAATTTCTGTTCTTTGTCTATTTAGTTCACAGCCAAATAAGCTCATTGATTCATGTGCATTTAAGAGAGATACAGGGTGGGAGGCACTGTGTGGGTGGTCACTGATTTGGTGATATCGCTCTGAAAACAGGTGGGTGAAAACGAAAAAGTTCATCGACTTGCTGAGTTCAGTTAAAAGACAGAGCAAACAAACCAAATGTGAACCTAAATGTGCCTGAAAACAGTCAGAAACACTCCCAAGACCATTCACTCAACTTTGTGCTCTCAGAGATGAGGCCTAACCATGTGCTAACCATGTGCTAGGAGTTTAGCAACGTGCTGAGTTCAAATAAAGGCAAAGCAAGCAAACCAAAATGAACCTAAAAGTGCCTCAGACACTCCTAAAGACCCTTCACTCAACTTTGTGCTCTCAGAGATGAGGCCTAATCTTATAAACGTGAGTGAGTAGCTGTGAGTTTAGCAACATGCTGAGTTCAATTAAAGGGCCTCCTTAATGTGCCTGAAAACACTCCTTAGATCATTCACTCGACTCTGTTCTCTCAGGTATGAAGCTTTAACCTCTAAACGTGTGTAATTTGAGCCTCAGTTTGATGCAACACAGTCTGTGCAATGGTGTTTTGGCAGCTAGCTAAGCAAAGGTTAGCTTAGCAAGTGGGCAACAGATCCAAAACCAACCAGATCCAGTCCTTTCAGAAACCAGACGCTCAATCTGAATCTCATATAAAGGTTTATAAGTGTCATTTCTGTAAGCCAGACTTGAATTTATTTTGTGGTGAGCAGACTGGTATCCTGCTGATTGCTGATAGCTAATGCTAGCCAGCGTCTCTGTCCTGATCCATAGCAGTTTAACATTTGTAATTGTCAGCCTGACTGCTTAACATTTATTGAATGATTGATTTAAAATTGTGCAGTGTTCACTTATTCTGTGAGCAATCTGAACTATGTATCTGGCTGTTTTTTGTTTAAAAAAAAAAACAAAGGAAGAGAATGTATGGAAGCCACGTAAGTGTAGAACCATCTGCGCTAATTGCAGAACTTACGCTACTCCCCATCCCAGGTGATACTGTATTCTGTGGTGGTATTTTGAGACAGCGTGATGGTATCTGCCCAACCCTACTGGACACCATATATAGTAATGCTTCCTTTTGCAGATATCCCATTATCAGATATCTCGCAGGTTATTTTTTAAGAAGTTAAAACTTTTATTTTCTTGTCTTAAAACTTTATACCGTCTCTTCCTTGCAGAACCCATCTGGTTCTGGTATTCCGTGTGGTGTGCAAAGCTTGTTTAATATCTACCCACAGACTAAAGTAGCAGTGTTTAACCTGTCTCTCCAGCTGTGCCTCTAGAATGAGCTGATATTTAGTGCATCTAGCCATATATTGTTTGTTGTACCACTGGCTGCCACACAAAAGCATAATAGATCCACGCCCAGAATTAACAGTTGGCAAGGTTTTCTTTTCATCAAATGCTGCTCCTTTTGTTCTCTGAACATATATTTAGTGATTGTGAGCTTCTTTTTGTACCTTTTTTTGTGTTTCCAAAAGGACTCTTGCATACTTCAGACGTAAACATTGGTAATTAGGTTGCAGGCCAGGTTTCTTTCTAATGACTCTTCCATTCAGAGAGTTTTTTTGGTCTTCCAAATCTTACCTTGATTTCCTATAACATTTCAGACCGGAAATTGGGAGCTGAAAAAATGTCCTCAGGTAGCTGCTTAGACTGTATCTGTTATCAGAGGTCAGTGTTTGACCTGACAGATATTCATACCTCATCTAAGGTAAAAGGTACTTTTTATGGAGTTTGTACTTTTCAGTATGTAAATGGGTGCCTGTCCTGATACTGTATCTACTGAATAGATTCCAGTTAGGTAGCAAAATGATTTCAGTTCAGGTAGCAATTCATTAAAACTGGTATTTAACTATTGACCAGTTTTTCAGCCACACACAGGACCGGTGGACACATGCTGTGCTCTTGCACAACAGCTATTTGCGAATGCACAGATGTCGTTGGGCTTTCAGATCAGCTGAGTTCCTGTTTGTGAGCTTTGCGAAAGGCCATCAGCAGTTCTTTTTGTTGCTGGCAACCAGGAGGCCATAGTCATCACATTGCAGGAGCAGTGTGATTCAGTGTCACTCTCTCACCAGCCCAACCCAACGAGATGAACAGCAGTGGCGCCAGTGACCGCTATCACCAAGCCAAATGAGAGGCAATCAAGGCTCCTCAGCTGTCTGACTTCATGGACAGCGTCGAAGAGTAATTCACTTGGCTCCTGTATAGGATAAAGATGAACAAAGGCTGCCTAAAGACTTAAAGCCTCTCTTTCATCCCATAAGAAGAGCTAGGCCTCCTGGGTATTGAAGTCCAGGGGGCTCGAACATCTGACAGTAGGCCTATTGTCTGGGGAAGTTCCCTAACATAGCTAGATGTCATTTTCTGACCTCACATAGCTTACTCAAACTGCCAGCTCTCCAGGGTCTGAAATCTACCCTTCCCCTGTGTGACACTGTAATGACTCACCGATCTAATTCTGCTGAGTAACAGCACTGAGAGTGCTTTCGCGTCCCCCGTACGTGCTGACTTCTCTCATTAAATACCCTCTCCTCTCTCAAAACCAGGAATCTGACATGGCCAGCACTGACTGTTCCTCCGATGTTACTTATTATATCCTTTCCTGGGGATATTAATATATTTATGTCCCCCATTTTGTACCCTGTCCTTTTCATTTCCTTTCAAGGAAGTGTTTTTCATTCCCCTTTTCACCTTTTGCCGCCGGTAAATTCCCTGAAGTTCAAGGTTATTAGTTATGGTCTTGTGCATCGCTCAGGTTCAGGTTGATGATAGCTGCTTCTGGAGCGCTGTGTGATTTCAGAACCGAATTCCAGATTCTTTCACAGTTTGAGTAAATGTATCAATCATCATCTCAGATGATCTCTCAAACAGATGGCCTGCTGGCCTGCTGGCCTCCTGACCAGTACCGTGCTCTCATGTGATTCTGGTTGGAGAGCATGAGTTGGTGATCGATGTTTGCTTCCCTCATTCTATTACCCTTAAACGACATAGACAAGGGAAAACTGCCTTAGACTTTGGTAAAGAGGTTCTTAATGGCAGCAGTTCTTGACCCACAAGGGTAGATACTACTTAAGTGTTGTCTATTATTGCACTTGAGTAATATTGAATTTGAACACTATTGAATTGAATTTCTGTATTTGTATTTAGATACTGGACATATTTACGGGATCTTCCTCTTAAGCCTTGTCATGGAATAACCACTTTTGGTTCCTTATAGAACCAAGTTTGGAGGAAGTAAAGATCAGTAGTTTACTATATCACTTCTAGAACCTTTATATTACATGTTTCTTTAACTTTCAAAAGGTAAATCACACTCCTACAGCTCATTTGTATTTTTGGTTCTTATTATTCTTATTATTTGAAACCAAAAGTGATGCAAAAAAAAAACAAAAAACAAACAAGTGAGTATTAAAGGAGTAGCTATTTAAGCAAGTGCTTTTGTAGGGTGCACCATACCTACCGACTGTGGTTCAAGAAAGGACAAACCATGAACTGGTGATGGGGTATTGTGAGTCTAGGACTAATAGATGTGTGAAGGCAGTAAAGGCTGTCCATCTGGGCTAAACCAACAGAAGGGCTTCTGTGAAACAAGCTACATGATGTTTATAGGACCAATATGTCACAACACAGTGCATCAGACCCTGCTGTGTATGGTACTGTGTGCCCATGCTAACCCCTGTCCACCAGAGATGACAGTAAGGCTCCAGTAACTCAGATAACCACTCTGTACAATTGTGGTGATCACGTCCACATCAGAAGACCAGTTCCACCTCTGCCAGCCAAGAACAGAAAGCTGAGGCTGCAGTGGGTCACAGGCGCACCCAAAAATGGGCAGTTAAAGACTGGAGAAATGTAGTCTGGTCTGATGAATCTCGATTTCTGTTGAGGCACTCGGGTGGTAGTGTCTGAATTTGGCGCCGACAGCATGGACCCAACCTGTTATATGTCAGGCAGTGGCGTAATGGTGTGGAAAATGTGCTCTAGTTAATACCAATCGATCATGACACAGCTTGAACGACACAGCCCATTTGAGCATAGTTGCAGCCCATGTGTATCCCGTCATGACCACAATGTACCCTGCTACTTCCAGCAAACTGGTTTCATGAACATGATAAGGAGTTCAGTGTTCTTCAGTGGCCTTCCCAGCCATCGGATCTGAAGCGAATAAGAAAATTTTTGGGATGTGGTAGAATAGGCAGAACAGGTAGAAGTTTTGCAGTTCTCCTGGAAAATCTGCAGGAATTATGTGATGCAATCATGTCAACATGAACCCGAATCTCAAAGGAATGTTCCCAACATCTTGTGGAGTCCATGCCACGAAGAACGGAGGCTGTTTTCAGAGAAAACAGAAGCTCTACCCAGTATTAGTGTAGCGTTGTTAATACATTGCTAGGTGAGTGTGTGTGGAAAACACATTCGTCTCTGCTTCATCATTGTAGCAATCATCACAAGTGTGTTTGGTATCTAGACTCGGCACTGCACTGTTTGTTTTGGTTGGGAGGGACACAACATTAGCTTAATCCTTTTCTCAGCTCTGCTGGCTGTCCATTCTTGTCTCCTCTCTCATTTTACAGCTTTAGCTCCTATTAGATCTGAGGCCTTAAATCTGCTTCAGTCCAGAACACTGGAGTCAGAAACTGGAACATAGACAGAGGAAAAGCACTTTTAGAAGGAGGTGGGGACAAGGTAAAAAAAGTGTACACAGCAGCTAGAGATTTATTAATATGCTGTCACAGCAATAGGCTATTGTAAAGTTAGCCCCCCACCCTCCCCCAAGGTACAAACTATGTAAATAATGTCTTTAGTGGTACAAAACAGCAATTAAGGTTTAATTGTGTACTTCAGAAACACAGCATTCACATTCCCAGGGGAAAGGTACCAAAAACAACACCAAAAGAATTCCGAAGGAATGTGGTAGAGCTATGTTCTCTAACTAAAGATACTGAAAACATGCCAGTGATGGTACCGCCACAGTGTTTGTACCCTAAATAGCCCTAAATTTGTATCTAAATCTGTAGTAGGTATGGTAAGCTGCATGCGTGTCTGCTTTTGTTTTATAAGCATCATTTGTTAAGAGTTTTCTATACACCAGGAATATGTATACTGAAGATTTATTAGTAGTAAAATAGTAGTAAACAGAGGTGTCAAGTAATGGATAACAAATACTTTGTTACCTTACTTAAGTAGACATTTAGGTTATTTATACTTTACTGGAGTAATTATTTTTCAGCCGACTTTTTACCTCTACTCCTTACATTTTTACGCAATTATCTGTACTTTCTACTCCTTACATAAAAAAAAAAACTGTCCGGATAAATCACACCATCTGGAAAGTGTGAATTTTTTGATTGTGGTTGGATTAGAAGTATAAACATAAGCCATTTGCAGATCCATCGCATCTGCACATCACGTCACACTCCAGCAAGCACACAGCAGACGTATGTAGCCTAGTATGAAGATGTCCGTGGCAGAGACTCAATAGAACTCGAGTGAAATGTCCCGACTAAGCACCACATTTACATCCCAATAAAGGTTATTGATTACATGCCTCTGAAGTTTGACTTTTTGCACCATTAGAAAAAAACGTATAGGCTCAACTGCTCATCATATTTTTCAGCTCCATGAAACACATGTTAATGCTCAGTAGTAAATATAGATGCTCCTTTAATATTTTTGATATTACTAAAATGCATTCATTTTCAATAAGCAGATATGCAACTGAAACAGGTAGCTCAACATTTTTCAACATTAATATTTTAATATAAGATTATAGTTCTTATGGCTTTTAGAATAGTGTTTTTTGGGGATGTAGGGTAGTGCACTATAGGCCCCTGTTTTTGGCCTTTGTTTTCCTTACAATACTTTTCTACTTTAAGTAGTTTTGAAACCAGTACTTTTACACTTTTACTTGAGTAAAAAGCTTAAGTTGATATTTCAACTTCCATAAAAGGCTTTTTAAGACTTATCAAGATGACGCCGCGGAGGTGGCAGCCTGTTGCAGCAGCTCCTGCTCACTTCTGAGCTTTTTCTAACTTTTTTCCAATTTAGAAGTTTTAAGTTAAGTACACTGCTGACTTCATGTACAGCTCACCGACCTGTCACCTCCAGAAGTTCGCGATCATCTGCCTCATATCCAATGAGGAGGACAGCGAGTACAGAGAACTTATTCAGGACTTTGTGGACTGGTGTCTGCAGAACCACCTTCAGATAAACGCTGGAAAGACCAAAGAACTGGTGGTGGATTTCCGCAGGTGCAGACACCCCCCTCCATCAGTGAACATCCAGGGTATGAACATCGAGAGTGTGGACTCTTATAAATACCTGGGTGTTCATCTGAACAACAAACTGGACTGGTCAGTCAACACTGCTGCACTCTACAAGAAAGGCCAGAGCAGACTCTACCTGCTGAGGAGATTGAGGTCCTTTGGAGTGCAGGGAGCACTCCTGAGGACGTTCTTCGACACAGTGGTCGCATCTGCCATCTTTTATGGAGTGGTCTGCTGGCTCTGTCCTGGGGTGCTTCTTAGACCCAATGCAGGTGGTGGGAGACAGGAGGACAAGCTGGCATCCATGCTGGAGAACAGCTCCCACCCCATGCATGAGACTCTGGCAGCACTGGGCAGCTCCTTTAGCGACAGGCTGCTTCACCCCAAGTGTGTGAAGGAGCGGTATCGCAGGTCCTTCCTTCCTGCTGCCGTCAGACTGCACAACCAGCACTGCTCCCAGCGGACCACATACACACACACTTAACTACACACACATGTTTCATGTTCAGGGAATACTATGTGCAATACCCCCCCCCCCCCCCCCCCATGTGCAATTAAGAGTCTTTTGCTGTAAATAGTATTGTTATTGCTCTTTTAATTCTTATTTATATTGTGTACATAGTGTAAATTATTTATCCAAATTTTTGTAACTGAGTGTCTTGCTATCCCTTTCTGCTGTTACACTGGGAATTTCCCCACTGCGGGACTAATAAAGGACTATCTTATCTTATCTTATCTTAAACCCTAGTATCTACATTTCTACCTGAGTAATGAATACTTTTCACACCTTTGGCAGTAAATATCATAGCCTCTATTTAGATGCTCATATTAAATGAAAATTGAACATTGAAAACAGAATCAAATCTAAATTATTTAAATTGTTTTTTTTTTTTGTTTTTTTTTGTTTTTTTTTTTACAAAGAAGGTTATTGCAAAGCAGAAATCCGGTAATGAAGTTTAACATAAGCATAAAAAACCCAGGAGAACAAGTCAAAGGCAACAATGGCAAGGACAACCTCTACTCTAAGGGAGTCCAAGGCAGCTAGCAGGAGAGCTTAGACAAACGTCCATCACTAATGGGCTAACCCAGCGGTCAAACTTCCATCAGTGTCAGTGTCTCAGATAAAGGTAATGAGATGAAATTAGTTCTGTTTGGATTTTATGGAGTACAGAGTAATGAGGACATTATCATTGTGGCTAGTGACTCTGGCAGATCTGACTATAACAGCCTAATTGAAAGGAGAGAGCCAGAAGGCAACACAGACACGGGAGCAACCTGGAACACTGGCATCCCTCCGCTCCACTGCCCACAAACCTGACTGATTGTGTGCAAGTGGTGGAATAGTCAGACTGAAAAATTACAAAATATTATATAGGGTGAAGATTGGTAAAGAGGAACAGTTTTGGAGGTTTCATGTCATGTTTTTCCCATAAGCCAACAACAAATTTGAAAAGCGTAGGTTGTCTTTTACATAAATTAAGCATTAAAATTAAGAGAAAAAAAACAAAACAAAGAGGGTACTGATAAAGTGGGACATGACAGCATACAATGTTTGGGATAATAACATTGTTTGATATGCCCCCCTTCGAATTTCATTTTTCAGCTTACGCATTCCAAATACTTTAAATTAGGGGGGTTTGTAAACAATTCAGGTATTTAGGATTACTCAGGTATGTTCCATAAAATAAAATTAGAGGCAGTGGTCAAATCTTTGGATTACCAAAACGGAAAAGACAGACCGCACTGGTGAGCGCACTCATTAATCTCAAAGGGACTGGTAGGCCAAGGAACACCAGAAGAATCCTCACTACGGAAAGAACAAATCCTCAATTATCTGTATGGCAGATCAGAACCAGCCTTCTGGAGGTGGGTGGGTGTTTGTCAAAGACTACTATGTGCAGAAACTTCATGAACAGAAATACAAAGGCTACAATGCAAGATGTAAAACTTTAAATAAATTGGCCAGATTACAGCTTGCAAACAAGTACTTCAGAGCTGCAGAATTCTGGATAAAAGGTCTTGTGGACAGATGTCCGAAGCATACAACGCCTCATCTGTAAAACATGCCACGGCATGGGCATGTATGTCTGCCACATGTACTGGTGCACTTATCTTTATTGTTGATGTAACTGCTGAAGGCAGCAGCACAATGAATTCTGGGGTGTAGAATTCTTATCTTATCTGCTGAAGATCTAGTAAATGCCTCCAAACTCATTTGGCAGTGCTGCAACCTACAGCAAGATAATGATCCCAAACAAATATGCTAAGGTCACGCAGCTCATTATTTAAAGTAAAGAAATGGAAGATTCTTGCCACTCACCCAAAATAAATCCAATTGAGGGTGTGTTCCAAATGCTGAAGAGAAAATGGAAGGGAACAAGGCCCTGAAATAAGCAAGAGCTGAAGATTACTGCATTAGCGGCTTGGTGAAGCATCACCAGAGAAGATACTCAGCACCTGACGATGTCTATGAATCACACTTCAAGCATTCAATGCATTCAATAAAATAAACATGGCTGCTATATCATTGCTATGTCCCAAACATTATGGGGCCCTGAACTGAGGGGGGCTGTCTGAAACCCCCACCCCCTTTTTTTTTTAGAGCAAATCTGCCCTACTGTCTGTAAGCAGTGAGTTTATGAACCTTATAGGCCTCATGCATGCTTTGGTGTGCTGTGCACTTTGAGTGTGTTTTTATCACTGGCAGGCATTCCAGCCCTCCTTCACTCAGCAGATAGTGTTGCCACACTGGAATGTGTGGCGCGCAGCTGGAGCAGAGTGTGTTTTCTCACACACGACATGCAGGGTTGGAGTGATAACATAGGGCACATGGGCCAAAGCCATTATTCGCCACCCAGCGCTCCTGCCTGCACACAGTCATGCACTTGCTTGTTTGTTGTTTCTTTAAAGTTCTCACCTTTTACAGAGCACAACCACTGCCTCTCCTGGAGCCTTTCATTTAGCTCTTTTATGTGCACAGCAGAGCTGCCCAGGCAGTTGGAACAAAATCCTGGGGTGGATTTTTACTTTCTGGACATGAATTTTTAATAAGTAATCCTTTACAAATGACTGACTGGGTTACTTTACTGATTACTAACTGGAAAAAGTCATCTCACTTATAATTACTTTACTTCTACCCACATGTGTACTAAGACTTTCAAGTACTTCTAAATAATTAGCCACAGTAAACATCATTGAAAGCAGCATTATGTGAGAATGGGCATTTCAAGTAAAGTCAAGTGGGTTTTTATTGTCATTTCAACTACATACAGAGTACACAGTGAAACGAAACAGACAACACAACACAATACAGACAAAGAATAATAAATAAATTAGGGGTAGTGTGTAAATCTTTCTCCTGGGCTCCCTCTAACAGTCAGTCTAACCGAAGTGTAATTTGCACTGTGAGCCACCCATCAAGAATAAGCATTTCATGCATTCCTGGACAAGCTGAGAGATAAAGAACTATCACTGAAAGTGAAAGAAGCATGTGTACTGAGGTGGTCGAATTGTACACTAATATGACTCTGGTTATGCAGTGTTACACAGTTCTTGCAAGCATTGTCCTGTGCATTTCACCAGAGTGACATTGCAGCTAGCAGTGTCCCGAGCCAGGAGCCACAGTAATAGATACAGTATTCTCCTTATCACAAGTCTGTGGAGCTTCTTACTGATTCTGAAGCTGTCAAACTAAGACAAAAAGTCAAATACCCTAATGCAAATTCAATGAAAAGAATTGTCTGCAGTAAAACACTGTTATTTTTTTCAGATTTCTGAATTTCCTGAATTATTACTATCAAACACCTTCAATAAAGTGACAGGGCTGCAGCACATTTAACACACACAGAAAAATTCTGCGGGAGCAGGAGAGTGAACACTGGCACACAGCCAGCATAGAGTCAAACATTTACATTTAATGCTGAAACATGGGTAACTTGCTCTTACAGCCTTCAACACTGAGGCCAGAAAGTCAACCATTACATAAAACCTAAGGACACATAAAAAAAGGAAGCCCCGGGGCAGAGAGTGTAAGTGACTGGAGGACATGCCCTGTATATAAACAGCCAGGATCCAATGGAAAACATGTGTATTTTGAACTGCAGAAGGATATTTGACTTAATGTTTACAGTATAATGTAAAGTGAAATTAATCCTAAAATTACAATGAAAAATAACAATAAACCTTTCTATCATCTGCATGTTTATTGTAGAAAATTATTGTAATTTTATATACATTTGATTATAATAAAAAAAACAGAAAAGTACTGTACAAATAATATAGTATTTTATCCATAAAAACTCAAATGAAATTAGTTAATATTGGCATATTAAAATAACAGTTGGGTTGTTAATTTACATTGATTTTCTTTTGTTTTTGTATACAATGTATACAGTGTACATCATGTTTCTTTACAAGGCATTACCAGCCCTGCCTTTACTTACTAACACACAGATAGCTATTTGAATAAATAAACGATTCTTTAGATTAGTAGAGATACTTTTGCATGTGATTGTACATAGAACCTTTTAAAAATGGTTCTATACAGCACAAATAGTCAAAGAGCCCTGTTTCAGTACTAGTACTACAAGTTCTCTTAACATCAATGTGCTCTTACCCATCATATTTAAACATTTTCATAACTGATCCTTTTAGCTGGGGAACCTAGTGATGCTTCATTGGTGACAGTTCGAAAAGACAGAGGCGGTGTCTGTGTATCATATCGACTTTATCCTCCTTGTGTCGGGAGCATTGCAAGTGACCAGGGGAGTCCTAGTAAGTAAGTCATTAGTTTAGCTAAGCTGGGGAGAAAACAAGTTTAAAAAGCAACCAAAAAACAAAGCTGGGACATATTACAGACTACTCACACATACTGACTGTATAGAACTAGAACTCAGAACTAGTACTATATAGAAACATTTGGCTTAGTGTATGCTGTTAAAAATATAATATAGTTGTTCCTTGAAGAACATTTAGGGGTTTTTAAGTTTGAGACTATGGTGAAACCTCTTAAGGTGCTTTTTTTCAGCCCTTTACTTCTGAAAACCTGTTATTAAAGGTTCTGCAATGCACTTTTAAAAGGTTACTCCACCGTTTCAAACTAAAGAACGTCCAAAGACTTCTCAAGGATCTCATACTTTTAACAGAGCAGAATACATTTTAAACTGCTTGGTTGTATTTTGCCATTGTTGCTAGCAGATACACCTCTGTTGTAGTCAGAAACCAGTTCTTTTTTTTTTTTTTTTTTTTTTTAATTTTCAGGAACAAGAAACAAGTATATTAAGTCATAGCTGGTTTTCATTTTCACAATAGTAGTTAACAATAACAGCCCATGTTAAGCTATGAAAAGCTGCAAAAATTACATCCTTTTTGACCTTTTGATTTAAAAGTGACCACCCATTCAGCCTGTTCAGAAGTTTAGGTGCCCATTCACACTGAAGAGACAACTGTGTATTGAAGCCTGGATGGCTTTCTGAACAGCTAATACACAGCAGCCAGTCAGGACAGACAACAGTTGCATCTGTGTATCTGTGAGCTATTCAAAAAACAGAGAGAGGAGAGCTGGGAAACTAACTTTTTGATTAAAGTTATAAGCCTAACTCCTAAATGATTAAATAACATGAAAGTGAATCTAAAATATGGGCCTTTAAGCACTTGAATAATTGTTGTCAGCAAATGTCGTCCATGTGTGCATGACGTTTGATAGATTTCAGACCTCAGACACATCAAAAAGTGTGAGTTCAGCAAAAACATGTCTGCTGTCACTGTGGCTATAGTTAGAATGGCATGGAGTGTTTCACAGTTAGAAAGCCTGCCTTGTAAATTGGAAAAAAATAAATAAATACATTTCCAAATGACTAACATTAAGAGTTTACTGCGGAGCGGTCAGGTTGGTGGTAGAAAAGAACGGGGCAGGGTCGTTTGGCTCAGTCATTGCGTATCTTGCAATTAGGCTGCCACTGTGATATAGCTGGGTGGGAAAAATGCAGGGATTATTACAATGGAGCCACATCCAAGTTGGATAATTTGGCGAGCTCCTCTGAGACTCGATTGCTCAGTGGAGAAACGTAATGGGAAAACAGGCTGCTGTCTCGCTAGCCACCTCAAAGGAAATTCAAGCTTTGTGACACAATAGTTCTATGTCCCACATAACAGAATGCATACATGTATAAATGTTTTTGCTGTACAAAAAATATATATTATAGCTGTTTTTCACTTTATTTTTAAACATAATGTGAATCTGGCACATTGGCACACTGGTACATACATTGCATCCAAATGTCAAGATGAATAGACCAATAAAAATGCTCCTGATCTTTTTACCCTGACCTCCATTTTTCTTCTTCCTGTGAAGTTGCTATTTCAGAAATCCATAGTTTTGTTGTGTGACAGTGTTAATATTATTTTCTTTATAATCATTATTGAACAGTTTACTTAATTTAACAATTTACCAACTATGGCAGAATTATCAGCTATTAGTATAATAATGATGTGGCAGACAAGCAAATATCCTCCTCTACCACTGCTTCATGAGTGAAATTACAATTAGAGACAATTAACTGTCTTAAAAAAAGTGTACTTATTTATATATAATTAATAATTAATTCACAACACCTGCCTCTGCTTAGTATGATGGTGCATATGCAGGTTACTCCATATGGGAATGAAAAAACAGACAGCATTCTATGTATTTATTAAGAAAAGGTACTTGTAGACTTCCTAGTATGCTTCGGATCATTGTCTTTTAGCATGGCCCAACAACTGTACTTCTGCTACAGTTCACATGTGGATGACCTGAAGTTCTCTTCAAGACTCTCTGATACTAATCATCAAGGAAGTGACAAAAGAACCCAGTAGCAGCATCTGAAAACCTGCTGGCCTCTAGTCTCAGCTAAGGTCAGTGTTTATAACTTAATCACCAGAAAAACACTGGAAAAGAATGTAATCCAAGTCAGAATGGCAAGTCGGAAAGTATTGTGAAGCAAGAAGTCACTTGAGGTTTGCCAAAAAAATCTATTATAATCCTTCTCGTTTCTGCTTTTTGGCCAATATGGGTCCCATTATCTCTGCTGAGATTTGTTTTTCAAAGTAAAACCCTCATACCAACTGTGAAGCATGGTGGTGGTAGCAGTGTGCTGGTCTGCAGATGCAGGCTACCATTGATGGAACTTTGAATTCTATATCAGTTGAAGCTGATGCTAAAGCGCAGTTGGGTCATGCAACAAGACAATGACCCAAGCCATAAAAGTAGATATACATTCTTGGAATGGCCTAGTCAAAGTCCTAACCTAAACCCTGCTCAGTAGCAGAGATGTGTAAGTTGCTTGTATTCAAAATGATAAATCCTCTTCAAATAGTTTCACCATTATTTTACAAAAAACAAAATGTGTTGTGCCTCGCTTTTCTTATTGTATTGTGAAGCAGTATATTTATAAGCCTGATAGGAAGCCGAAGAAGATGACACTGAGGTCATAAATAACTCTTAAGTAAATCTTATAAATAACTCCTGCTGGGAGGAAAATGTGGCTAACTAAGTCAGGAAGTGTTGCTTTCTGGCTTGTTCTCTTCACCGAACATGATCACATGTGCTGGCACCTGGCCCAGAGCCATCAACTCTAGAATAACACACAGGAGCCTAGAAGAGGCTGTGTTGTGCCCTCCATAAACATCTGCACAGCAAATTCACGGTCTTTTTTGCTGTATGTTAAAGCAGGTTTAATTAAAGATGAAAAGTTGTGTATGAGGCAAGCACAACGATTTGGAGATGAAAGCACTTTTGTGTGCAGTCTCTACATTTTAGACGAGTGAAGCAGACTCACTGCAGGCCAAGGGAGCTATAAGACTCACATCGCCCACACACTAAACAAATGTGTTGTAGGTGAAAAGGGAAGGCTGTACTAATGGCATGGAAAACTATATAAGAGTATAAAAGCCTTTGGTGAGTCATGAAAACAGTGGTGGGCAATATTACTAAAAGTTAACATCACGATATTCTTCAAATATGTTATGATGTCACAGACTCAGATAGCAAAATAAGCATTAACTTAAAAGATGACGTCCTTCTTCCTGAGTGCTGCTACTCCATGCTAAAGGAATGTCATAAACCCTTTTTAACCAGGGTCAAAACCCTAGTTGAAGCTGTACAATTCACAGGATATTAACAGTTGGCAGACGTGAAGATTTGGCCCTGATACATTAATAATTTATTATCAGAAATAATAATTATTAGATATAAGTTCTAAGGGTCATGTTCCCCCTGTCTCCTTTAGAATTGCATCAGTGACAGTGGGACTCAAGGAACCAAAGACACAAGAAGTGTTGAGTAAATTTGAGTAAATCAATATGTGAGACTGAGTGTCTGTCAAATGACGGAAGTACGGGATGCTCAAGGCTCAGTAATCTGACCTATGGAGGCCACACCTCGCAACTTACAGGACAGTCAGAGCTGTTTTGACGGCACGAGGGGGACCTATTTAATATTAGGCAGATGGTTTTAATGTATTGGTGATCTAAATATCTCTAAAGCTGAAAAGCAAAATAATGATATACTTCTACTGAATCAATTACATGTTAAAAATACATGACATTTTTTGTGAATCTTAAAAATGTTGCAACTGTTGCAGATGAAGAGTGGGCAGGGTGCTACATCATGAAGCGACCCCAAATGATCTTCAAACTGCAATGTTAAAGTCAGTCAAAGTAAAAAAAAAAGATCGTATTTGTTTGGTTAGACTGCTCCAATTTACCGAGTCAGGTGGTGTCACCCGCAAAAAAAACAGGAAAACCATTAGAATAGCTTTTTTTTATTATCATTATTATTCAGAAAGTGCCTGTATATACTTCAGGTCAGACAAAGGTTTCTATAAATGTGCCAGTGAACACACACTAGACGTCTGCCAGCCCCTCTTCCTGCTGGTTCAGGGGATCAAACCAGCAGCCTACCAGTCCCAAGCCCACTTAGCTAACCTTTAGGCCTAAAATACAAAGACTAGTTTCTACATGTTTTCAGGGTAAAAAGCTTTGAATTGAATATTATTATTCCAGTGTGACTTTGCTGCTTGACATTTTCTGTGTGGTAAAATAGATAATCCTGTTTTTAATGAATTTTACTAGTAACATAAAACTATAATAAAAATATTATCAAAAAAAAAAAAAATAAAAAAATAAAAAAAAAAAATATATATATATATATATATATATATATATATATATATATATATATATATAACTTATTCATTTTTTAATGTTAGCTTTATGTTACTGGTAAAAAGTAAGAAACTCATGATTTTTTAAAAGAAATTATAATAATAATAAAGAAGAAAAATGGAGTGATTTGTAGACCAGACTCGCCTTCATTACTCACAGTATGAGTGTGTGTGAGAGTCTGCGGGCAGTGCTGATGTGTGTGTGTGTGTGTGTGAGAGAGAGAGAGAGAGTGAGTGTGTGCCGCTCAGCCCACAGCCCCGCTGTTTTTAGGTTACTGTGCCTTTAAATCCAGAAGAGCACGCGCAGCAGAGTTGCGTGGTACATTCAACCGCTTAAGCCGTGCGAGCTGCTCAGATGTGCCTCCTCACCGCCTCACCCGCCGTGGACGGAGAGGAGAGAGCGGCCTGAGCGGACTAACAGTGGCACAAGGTTAGTTAGCTTGAGCTGAAGTTGAAGTTGTTGAAGAACTTAGTGCGGCTGTGTGTGTGTGTGTATATATATATATATATATATATATATATATGTGTGTGTGTGTGTGTGTGGAGGTTGTCTCGTGAGCGGCAACAGCATCGCGAGGGAGGAACAGCTGAGGAGGACCCGGAGTTTAGTCTCTCTACCTCTCTCTCCTGTCTCTTCACCTAGCTATAGCTTATACAGTTTCACAGCTGAGGGGGGCGAGGCTGTATTTGCGTTGTTTTTACAGTCAAATGAAGACGTTTTCTGCTATTTTTCCTCACTTAAGGATGAGCCAGACCCACCTTACTGGATAAAAGTTATGTTTTGAACTTTTCGGCGAGTTTTCTTCGAAGCCCTGAGACTTTTTTTTTTTAACATGGAGAAAGTCCATGTTTTTAAGTGACTCTTTTTTCTTATCCTTTTTTTTTTTTTTTTTTTAAAAAGGCTTTTACAGTTAGCTAAACGCTTAAACCAAAACATGGATAAATACGAAGACCTGGGGCTCGAAGCGAGTAAATTCATTGAAGACCTGAATATGTACGAGGCGTCCAGGGACGGGCTGTTCCGGATGAAGAGGGACGCTGGGAACAACCCCGACTTTGAGGAGACCCGGAGAGTATTCGCCTCGAAAATGACCAAAATCCACATGCAGAAGCAGCAAGAAGAGATGGCCAAAAATAGCCTGGCGGCGAGGCTGAATGGAGGCCACGGGAAAGTGTCCGACGGCACGTTTTACACCAAAGACAGACCACCTATCAGTAGCTGCAGACAGGGGGGCGAAGCTGCAGCTAAGCCTCCCATACTGTCCGGGCCCATGCCAAGCATGGCCAGCTTTAGTCAGTATTCGTCTTATGAGGGACAAAGACATCACCCAGCCACCCAGCACGAAGTTCCCGGCAGCAGAGCTTTTAGCTATGGAAACAGTTATGACCATAAGGAGAGTCTGGATTCCTTCCATCACCCACCTATCAGCCCTGGAAACTCTTACGCCCAAGCTTCGCCTACCCACGCTGGCCACCCTTCCAGCCCTTCTGGTGCTTGGGCCCCTAGGAACAATCTACCCTGTCAGGCACCATCACCATCACCATCACCCTCACTAAGCAACACTTCCTCCAGCCCAAGTTCACCTGCTGCTGGCCAGAACCGAGAAGTTGCTCCTCCACTTAATCAGAGCTGCCCCCCCCAGCCGCCCCCCACTACTGGGAAGTCCGATCCTGTCCCCCGTTCGCCCACAGGTGCCTACAGTGCTGCAACGGACTCCTACCAGCCTCCTCCGCCTCAACCTCACGTGCCCCCTTCTCAGCACTTTGAGCCTGTCCTGGCTCAGAGGCCTCTCCATGGAGACCCACGGCACAACGGGGTTCCTCCGAGCGTCGGGTCCGCCCAGGTTACCCCAGCAGCCAGCAGCCAGCCAGACGCACAGCAGAGCAGTCCCAAAGCAGGTCAGCTGCCAGACTATGGTCAAGTGCAGGGGGGTCCGGCCATGCCAGGCAACCAGGCGACCCCTTCTGCTCAGTTTGCTGCTGCTGCAGCAGCAGAGCAGCCTGCCCGTGGCGAAGCCCCCAGCCCCCCGCGGCCACTCAAACTGCCATGCCATACTCTCCATATACAGCCTGAGCTTGGGCCATCTGTGGCTGAAATAAAATTAGAAGCTCTGACTGAACGGCTGGAAAAAGAGATGGACGCCCAGCCTAAGGCTGACTACTTCGGTAAGCCCGCCGCCGTGATCGCTCCCTCCTGTTCTTTTCTGTTGAATGTTTTCTCATCTGTGATTTTTGAGGGGCAAATGGTATTTGACAACCCAGTGATTGAAAAACATGCTGCCTGTTTCCACTTGACCTCGTGTGTTTCTGTGTGTGTAAAGGAGTGAGTTTTCTACCAGCTTGAATTATACTGCCAAGTGTGTGTGTGCATGTATGTGAAAGATATACTGCTGCTCCCCACTGTTGGTCCGTCTCCAGCCTGTGGAGTCATGGCTCAAGTGTTAATCATCTGTCTCATTTGTTTCATCTCATCATCCTTAAATCTCCCCAGCCTGTCCCTGGATTTTAGTAATAATCCCAGGACTGGGAAAGCTATTCAACATTCATAAATCATCTAAGGGGCTTATGAGGGTGTTATGAGGTTTAATGAAAGGTTGGTACAAGAGCCTGAAACCATACTCGGGTCAAAGTTTTTGGAGAAAGACTTGAGTAGATACAAAAAATACATCAGTTGGAGGAAAAAGAAAGAGGAAGAGATGCAGGATGATCCAGAATGCTGCATGCTGAATTAGCTGCAGCTGTGGCCTAAAGGTTAAATGAGTGGTCTTGGGACTGGAAGGGCCTGGCAGGAAGTCAGGGTTGGGGAGGGAAGGGACAGCGCTTTCTCATCCCTTCGCTTTCTCAGCATTCATAGGAGGTGCTCTTGAGCAAAAACACCCCCAGTTGGGTGCTGAGGTGGCTGCACCACAGCTCCAAGTGTGTGTTCTTACTGGCACAGTTCACTGGTATGCAAAATATGTGTGTGTGCTGCCACGGATGGGTTATTGCAGAGGTTAAATTTGGTTATACTGCTGTGCAATGGCTGAAGGTAATTAGCATAGAAGGTAATTAGCATAAAACAAAATGCTATTTTAAACTGGTGTTTAAGGAATCATTTGTTTACTGTATACTGTAATGTTTTAGTTTTACTGCATTTATAACCCTACCAAAATATATATTCTACTTCATTTAGTTTTAGCTGAAGAACTGCAGTGGACCTTCATTGTGCATTTAGCCTCTGTAAGCATAGAAACTGAAGTCAGTTAGGAGTTTAGGAGTTGGAAAGTGAGAATTAGCCCAGGTTTTAAACCAACAGAACAGACTGAAGATACATAATTGCTATAAATAATATAAGATCACATATAAGATGTCGGAAAAAATAAATATCAAGGCATCTTGTGTACTTGGAGTGATCTTATATTATTTATCTATAAGTGCAAAATGGTGTTTATGTTCCTGAGCACAGAAGAGTCATTTACTTTTACACCACTGCAGTAAATGCAAATCACACCCTTACGGACATCTGTACACTCTCTGTATGCTTTTGTTACCAAGCTGAGAGATACAAAAGTGTCCTCTGAAGTGAAAGAATTGTGTGAACGGACACGGTAGGGCAGTATTATAGGATTACAGTTCGTGCAAGAGGCCCTTGTTCACACTCCACCAAAGTTCCAGTCATCAGCGTTCCCGTTCCACAGTGGCAATAACAGTTTTTACAATCAGTGGAGCATCACAGTGATTCTGAAGGTGTTATGTTAAGGATACATTTCTAACTGATTATGGAGCCTTAAAAGAACGAAAGAAAGACACATGGGTCACATTGGTCAGTGCTGACAGTTTCCTCAGTTTGCTCAGAAAACCATATTGTGATGTGCTGTAATGACAATATATGTCGTCATATTGCCCAGCCCTAATACTCACCGCTGGGTGTAAGTTTTACACACTGTAGACTTTGTAAGTGTGTAGGTTTATGTGGGATATGCAAATTATTTAATATGTGGCTATTTAATGTGTTTTACCAACATGTTTGCAATAAACAGATATTAGGCAACTATTACAAAATACACTGGTTTGCTAAATATAATGGAGCAATTCAGACAGCCTGGAGCAGAGCAGAATGGAAAGTGCTCCCTGATCTGACCAGCAGATGAAGTATTCAGCATAAGGGCAGGGCAGGCCACTGTCATCAAAACTTAGTGAGTGTGTAAACCAGTGTTGCCACAGTTTCGGGTTCCCGTTTATGAATGAGTATTGCAGACGTCTGCTTCTCAGTTTTACTGTTATCGCTGAATTGTGGGAGTGTGAACTTTGATCCTGTTTAACAATCTGCTTACCTCAGAGGGTTTTTTCCTTTTCCTGACTTTCTCAACCTTTCTGTGGTGTTTTTTTTTTTACTTTCTTTAATATCTTTCATCTGAACCCTGCTGAAGTGATGGCATGTGGCTGACAGTAGAACATAGTATAAAGAATCCTGTAAAATAATGGTCCACAGGAAGCATGTCAGAAACACTGCAGTCCATTATTGACTGCATTAACCTTTTCAGAAGTTCCGTCCCACCTGTGGGACTTGCCGTGGCTGGTCCCTGATTAGTACGGTTCCACCTGTGGGATTGGAACCTTCAACCTAGATGTAGTAGCTGCCTGAAAGCTACCTGTTGAGTTGTGTTTTAATATGTCTGCTCATTAAGGCTCTGTTTGTTTTAAGGAAGCTTGTTTAAAATACACTCTTATGATGTTTGTTCTTAATCATTATTATACTCCTGGTTGAAATGTTTCGCTTTGTCCCTGAACTCAGTATAAAAACAGTCTGCCATCAAATTCAGAATTTATGACATTGTAAACAAACACACCTGCAACAACAAGGCTACAGTTATTCGCCAGCTTTTCACTGGAATTTTCCGTCACACCTTAAATCATTCTGAGGTTACAGGTGCCAGAATGTACCTGCAGCACTTTTTGAAGGTGGAACTAATAAGGTGGAACCACCAACTTACTTACAAATGAAATTCATGAAGTGTGACAATTCCCCATGTCCCTATGTACAGCCCACTAACTCCCCACACCATCGTACATCCGAGGCTGTGTAGGGGTCACATTCTACAGCTGCAGCTACACACATGCTAAAAGAACTCGCGGACTCTGACAGATAGCTAGAACTCACTTGTGAAAGCGTTAAAGCAGGCTTCTGGCCTGCAAATAAATAGACAAGCTACAGAAGCTCACCTTGATACTCATATTTCATTGAGTGTTCCTGCAGTTGAGCCCAGACAGTAAGTGTCATCGAGCCTACTTTAAAATCATACCAATGCGATAGCTGGTTTATGTGTAACTAATGGATCACTCACATGATGAGTGGTGCGTGCCTGGCTGCCAGTCGTCGTTAAGGTCCTCCTGACCCCTGTCCTTTTGCTTTAGACTGAGGCTCACACTCTGACTCATAAGCTGTCAGGCTGGAGGAATGGACTGAGTGACAAATGTAGATTCTGGCCTTGGACTTGCCTAGTTTCAGCCGAGTCATGCTATTGACGACACAAAATGAGGAGTGGATGAGTGGTAAACTCTGTGTCTGTTCTCAGTCTTCGTTACTGTGATCTTTGAAGACTTGCTTTACATTCTCTGCACTCTCCACGTATCCACCTTGCCTGGGAAGTCATGAACTTGGTTCCAAATACGTGCAAAGTCAGTGATTCTGCTGATGAAAGAAGTGCTCTGCTGACTCAATACGTACTTATAATAGAAGTCAGTGGGCAGTTTTGTCAGTAAACGTTTATGCAATACGCATATTTTGTGAATTCTGCTGTCAAAATGCTTCAAAAGAGACCCATTCTTAAGAGTTCTCCAGACATGCGACTCTCGGTGTGCACAGTGGCCAAGCAGTTCACAAAGTTTCTGGGAAAATGAGCACAGTGCCAAAGTGGTGCACCGGGGGGATGTTGAGGAATGTCTGGAAAATTGGCTTTGGAATTTACAGAGGGCCAGGGCCACGGCCAGGGGATGATAATAAATAGAGAGGAGCAACAATAGGGTCCAAACGTGAGTGGGACACTGCTGTTGACATCCAAATGGAAAAGAGCTACAGTGACCTTCCTTCTGTCTGGAGTCAGTTAAGCATAGCCACTCCCTGTTGGTCTCTTTTGTTTTGAGAGACAGTGGATGAGATATGAGGAGGGGGTGAGCAGAGAGCAGGAAGAGAAAGAAAAGGGTGGTGGAGGGGGGATCCTGGACTGCACTTGCGTGCGCTCACACACACCAGAAGTAGACAATTGCACTGGCATGTTCAGTTGTTTTCTTATAGGATAAGCTAATCTGTCTGTCTACCAAGTGACTCTATCTTAATGCGCATTTAGGTTCTCTTGGCTTCTTCTCTTAACAGTTGAGCTGCAGCCAAATGAAGCTCATCTGAGCTAGCATGTGTGAAGGCACTCTGGATTTCAGGCTGGTCAGTCCACCAGAATAGAGAGTCTGTGCAATGCTGATGCCAGATGATCTAAGCTATCAAAGACGCATATTGTATTCCATTAACTTCTCCGTTCCCTTTAGGTGTGGTACAGCAGTTGAACTCTGAAGGTGCTGCCTGGGGGCCTATTGATTTTGCTTTGCGCCTCTAATGGAGTCGATATAATAGGACCTTGCAGAGCCCCCCCAAGACTGCTGCTGGTGCTAATCACCATTTTGACTGCTATTGGTTCTAATTACTGCATCATTTGTTTTGAGACCTTCCCCCTAAATGCTGGTTGCACTAATCACCACGTCATTTGTTCAGAGGCCTTACCATGGCTACTGCTGGTGCTGTTCACCACATTATTTGGTCTGAAGGCTTCCCACTGACTGTGATTGGTCCTAATGACTGCGTTTATTGGTTCTGTTACCTCCCTCTGACTTCTGCTGGTACTAATCACTACTTAATTTGTTCCGAGACCTCCTCATGACTATGATTGGACCTTGTTATTGCGGCATTTGTTCTAGGACCTCCCAAAGACTGCTGCTGGTGTTAATCACCACTTCATTTGACTGCTATTGGTCCTATTCATTCACTTCATGATGTGTTTTGAGACCTTCCTCTGACTGTGATTGGTCCTATTCAGCATTTCACTGCACTGAGTGGTGCTGATTCAGACAGAAGTGCAGTGACGGAGGTCTTTATAAGTGTACTTAGGACGGTGTTTGTGACAATAGTGCAGTTTTGGTTAGTTGTTGGATGTATACTGTAAACTTTGGAGACACACCCAGTGTGCTGGGGGTAGGGATGGTTTGACCTCTCATAGCAGGTCCCTCTGAGTCATTTCCTAACTGGTGCAGGCATCTCTCTCAAGTTTCGTGGTAGATATTCAGGACAAAGTTTGAAAAGTCGTCTTGTACAGAAACTGTAAATGAGAAACCAAAAATAAACGACTAATCAAACATTGAGAGCCTAACAGAAAGATTCACACTTTGCAGATTTTGCTTTATCAATACAACTTAACACAACTTAACTTAATACAGTTTTTTTCCAGTAAGACCCCTTATATCAAAAATAAACTCTTTAGGTAATGCGTTTTCTGGTTAAGGATTTTTACTTGCTGCTAAAACAATGTTAAGCTGCTATTCTTTCTGTGGATTTCTTCAGTTGTGAAGACACAAGGCCCATGTACAGTACCTCAAAGCTATAGAATATATTTTCTGCCTGTATTTTTTCTCAGAATAGCTGAATAACTGAACAGCTCCAGCAAAACTTCTTCCAACTACCAGATGAACTTCTGAAAACTTCTGCTGTGCTAAAAATGGCTTTCTTTTTCCAGTGTTTGTTTATGTCATGGATTCAAGTCTCCATAATTATAGTAATGGCTTAAATAGTAATGCATGAAATATGATGGAAATCCTTTTGTTCCAATCTAATTTTGTTCCTCAAGCTTTGTGTTCAAAGTTTTTTTTCAGAGTGGTGTTCACAACCTTCCCCTATGCGCTCTTACTGCAGCCTTGGGCAAGTAACATATCAATGCAGACTCTGCTGCAACCTGTTACCCCCAACGTCCTTGACCTGGGTCATCCATCAGAGTGGTTTGTTAAAGGCTGTCTGGCCAACATAGCAAGGAAAAAGAGATCTAGGTGCGAGATAATATGCGTTTGTTTATTAATTTAATTCCTTCCTTATTAAAATGCATTGAGCTTATAATCTGGGACACAGTAGATAAGCACATTAGCTGCTTTTAGAACAACTGAGAACATAATTGCATAGCACAAGTCTGTCCTAAATGCATGCCTTTATACCAAAGACCCTCAGAGTGTGGACTGGGGAGACCTGGGGGCACCTTTTTAGAACAAACCATCAGACCTGAGTATACTGGTGCCTTTGACTGTGAGTGCAGGTCATCGAGTCCAGAGGCTGAGACTAAGCAAACCCTCCCAGACCACCCCCACCCCCCAAGTAAGGCAGGACACAAACTGAAGATTTCCTCTTAGCGGGAGATGCCGCTGAGATTTTACTACACAGGAAGCTGATTTTCATTCCAGGAACTCGGTATTTGGACATGCCATCTTGGGTTGGCCGATATGAATGAAAGCCATTTTTGCGACAGTTGCGCAACACTTCTAAGTATAGCCTGCTCTGTGAAGCGTCTTCATTATGCTATATGCAGAGAGCTTTTAGATCTAGTTTATATCACGGTAATAATATGCTCACTACCTCAACAACAGCACATCTGCTCCATTTCCCAGTACATGTGCATTTTAGCTGAATGTCCGCTGAATTAGCCTGTGTGAAATGGTATTAGAAAGTAGGTGTAGCCTGGAAAGCAGACAAGGCAAGCAGTGTGGGTGTGGTAGTGTCTTCTAGTAGTGTTGAAAGCTCAAGGGTGGTTGGTTCCTTTAAGTCAGGCTTTGGAGAGTGGGTAGAGTTTGGCCGCCTGATGTTTGCTGGATACCAGAGGAAACAGAAGCTTCTTTGTGAGGGTCCATTCCAGCTTCTCGCTGGCATGCTCTTCCTCTGAGGAGACTTGCTCTGGGTAATGCTGTTAGCTCAGTGGGACGCCGTTGATCATGCCTTTTCTAATCTGCTGTGAGCACTCTGTTAACTGCGCACATGTACAGAAGGAACGTTGTCAAAGTCCCCTCACAAAGGAAACTCTTTTGTGTTGTTTTCATCAAGCAGCACCGCTTTAAGTCTTGTGATAGTCATTTAACTGAACTCCTTTCATGTGGCTGACTAGAGTGTGTGTGTGTGTGTGTGTGTTGAGTTCTTGTATTTCAAATGTCTGCTCACATATGACCACCTAGAACTAACGCATCCAGAAATGTCCACCCTCCTCAGTGGGAATTACGTGAATCAGTGTGTATAAGGAGTGTGAAATGCACATACAAATGAGTAAAATGTAATATTGACTAAACATAGGAATACATATTTCAAATAGTTTTTTAGCTAGTTAGCAGCTAAAAAGTAGTCTCAGAAAAAGTTGCATGACTGACCGTCAAGGCTGTTGCTTAAAAATCCATTGGAAAAAAATCCAATATAGGTAGTTATTTAATTTACATACAAGCTTTCAGTTCTACGTCTTCTACTTCACACTCAAAGTAGATAATTGCTGAAATTATCAGTGCAAATCTGCTCAATATGGTATCTATTAGGAGTGGGGAAAGTATACAGAGGTGAATAATTCTGTAACAATTCACACACGTCAAACTGATTCTGTAAATGTTAATTGAAAACGTAATGTTGACGAAACGCAAAGGGCAGACCTTGGAAATGTGACAGTCTGTCACGTGCACATAACAGAGACAAAATATGTCTGAGTGAGAAATCCTACCAGCACCCTCTGCATTAAAAGCTAGCGTATGGAACAACTTTGGCTCTGGTTGGCAACAACTATAACTGGCCAACCAAAGGACCATTAACCGAGCGATTTCCAAGCCTCCACCCAGCAGAGATACAACAGCATCCGTAAACTTTACAAGGCCGAAACGTGTGGGAGAGAAACAGAGTTGCATCACCCTCTTAATTGATCACTTTGTGTTATGGAAAAAAAATATGGAATTACCATTAATTAATATGGTTTGTTATTCACAATATGAAGTTGACATGACAGAAAATTGCTATTGTATATCTTTTCTGAGCAATTTATTAGAAACACCATAACCATATTGGGTAGGGACTTCTGTTGCTCTTAAATCAACCTCAGTGTATTGTAAGACCAGACGGGCTAGCTTTCACTTACCAAGCACATGAGTAAGCTTTGGGCGCCTAGCTTATACAGTATTAAATTCATATTTTATTACTGGAAATAAGGCAATGATTATTGGGAACACAGGGGCTTTTTATGCCCCAAAATCTAAATGATTAAATTCAGTTACATTAAGTTATTAAATCTTATTTTCCTACATTGGTGGGTTTATTGGGAGCTTTTTCATTAGTTCTCCCAGTAAAATGATAAAATAAACCTCACATGTACCAAATTAATCAAACTGAATCATGTTAAAGGTTTTTTTTTTTTTTTTTTTTTACATGAATTATGTTCCAAAAGAATCTCAGTCTGAATCATTGAACACACAGCTTTACACTCCTGGAACATAATACAGTGCAGATGCAGTGTGGAAAGACAGTGCTGCTTTGTTTCAGGATAGCAGACCATGCAGCCCTGTGTTTTCAGTGCTGTCTGTACTGGTTGGCTGTCACCTGAAGGGAGGGAGGCTGAAAGCAGCACATTATAAAGGGCTCAGTTTCCCTGTACTCTCTTGGATGGTTTCACTGAGCACTAAGTGAGAGTCATTATTGTGACTGGGCCATAATTA
This sequence comes from Salminus brasiliensis, assembly GCF_030463535.1. Classification (NCBI taxonomy): domain Eukaryota; kingdom Metazoa; phylum Chordata; class Actinopteri; order Characiformes; family Bryconidae; genus Salminus; species Salminus brasiliensis. The sequence continues at coordinate 29,416,240 of NC_132882.1, forward strand.
CATCTCTGCACCAGTCCTGTGGAGCTGTGGAGGCTGAGTTGGCAGAGGAGGCAGAATGGAGGGATTGGAGTGAAACGGCTGTAATCAGGCCGGTCTTCTCACAATAAACAGCATGATAGGAAATGTCACAACATACAACAAGTCTGTCACTACGCTTAGTGGGTGCTGTTGTGTATTGGATTAGGGTGAAAGTTTGCCCTACTCTTTGATTCAGTCTCTCTCTCTCTCTCTCTCTCTCTCTGCATTTCTCTCACTATACTTGTAGTTAACTTCCTAATACTTTTCCCACATCCTGTTGATATAGATGGTGTGTGTGTGTCTCTAGTATTGTTGGCAGTGTTTAGTGGGACCCTTTCATGGTCTGATTACTCTGTTCATGGAGCAAAATTCTCAGCATGCGTGCCAAACCAAACAAGCAGATTGGTTTATATTACGATAATCTGTAATGATGCAATGTTTAATCAGCCTGTTCTGCCTCTGACTACTCCTACTGCTTTTATTCTCCTTTGTATGGATTTGACACAGGGTTTTGTATTTTAGATATATTTCTCTGGTAGATTAGAACACATATACATGTACATGTGCAAAGCCAAATACTTTGAGGCAGACCAGCAGTATAACAAGAACCTGGTAATGGCTGTGTTGTGTGATTTCTACATGGGATCAAACCTACATCCCTCCACAGTCTAGCCTCCAGCCCTTTGGGGATTACACAAAGCAGGATTTCTCAGCAAGCCAGATAACATACAGACTATCCAACAGCAATGTTCCTAGATTTTAGGCTTAAGTTATCAGGTTAAACTGATAAATCCTGCTTTGTGAAAAAACCGCTTGTCCATTGCTTGTGTATTGATTGTATAGAATATTTTGTGTTGTTTAGTTGATGGTTCTTCTGTGGTGCTTTTTTGCAGGCAGTTGTGTGAAATGCAGTAAGCCTGTGTATGGAGCCAGCCAGGCATGCCAGGCCATGGGCAGCCTCTACCACGACAACTGCTTCACCTGCAGTGCTTGCAGTAAGTACTTCAACCTACACACTTCTTCATCCATTCATCAATCAGTCCAGGCTGCTGATAAACCATGCTTTTATTGTCCTTGCTTTTTGAGTTTCTGTGATGGACATCATTAAATGGGATCTATTTTCAGTGCTTGTGAGCATATATTTGAGTATCTGGAGTCCTTGTGAGCTGCATAGGTAAGAAGTATTTAGCTGCTCAGATTTGTTTTTGACGAGCCTTTTCATTAGACTCATGTCGCCCTCAATTTAAATAGCGCTACCAACTGTGATGGCAGGAGGTGCATTGTGGGCTACGTGTAATCGCACATCCATCAAAAAGGCAGATAGCAAAAATGAGAGAGCGTCAAAGAGAGACAGACCGAGAGAGATGTGAACTCAAGGTGAAGTAAATGTTAGCTAGTGCACACAGGGATGAATTAGAATAAACTTGGAAGTTGCAAAATAGTAAACCAATGGTCATGTCTGTGATTCTATTTTTGGATATACTGTTTTGAACATTCATACTAAAACCATTACAACCTTTTAAATCTGTCTATTTATCTGCCTGATAGTCTGTCCCTATAGTTACTGTTAACCATACTTTGCAGATACATTGCGGATGCACATAAATGCTAATGTAAATGGAATTAGATTACTGCCTGTTTAGTATAAACTAGTCACAATCAAATGTTCCTGGACATTTACTTACAAACTAGTTACTACAGACTAATACCTGCTATGTAGTGCAGCAGCCAGTGAAAGTAGCAGACTCAGGTTAAGGACAAGGTCCCACTGAATAATAATATAAAGAAAGAAATAAGAGTCTATGAGCATTTACTTGTGGTATATGAGCTGTTGTTTGAAACCGAAGCACAAGAAGCATGCCTTGAGCACGTGCTGCTGCTGGAGCTCTACCTAGAACACAACTGTTAAAATCATTCCTTCAGCAGCCACTGCACTGGCACAGAGGTGAGTGGAGACGTTTACTGGCTGCAGAAATGATCATAAGCCACGTGGCATGAAGCCTTTAAGGGTAAACAATGGCAACTGCAATAACAAATCAGCTGCCCAGGACCACACCTAGAGATTGTTGCATTTTTGTAGGGATTTTAATTGTTTTGTTTTTTTAAGCAGCTATTCTTGGGTGAATTCTTGATGAATGGACCAATATTTTACATTTACATTTAACTTTTATTCAAAGTAGCTGTAAAGTAAAAGTATTTATTCCTCAGTATTCTATTTATTCATCCTGCCATTTTTAGCAAAGTGCTCATCTCTAGTTTCCCCTACATTTCTCACTGTGCTTCTTCCCTTGGCCTTTTGAAAGCATGGTAAACTGCTTGCACTCACTTATTTGGTTTCAGGGAGTGTCTGCGTCCGAGTAGCACTAGGAAGGTGTAAAGAACGGTCTGAATGGAGGTGCACTGCGGAAGTGAAAGATCATGTGTCCTGTGAATATGGATGCTGTGTGCGTTCTACTTAGCAGACATTGGATATCATGGCTGGATCACTTCTGAATGACTGGTTTATGTGCCTGCAAGGGGCTTGTCCACAGCACTGCCAGGTGTAAGTGTGTGTGTGTGTGTGTGTGTGTGTGTGTGTGTGTGTGTGTGTGTGTGTGTGTGTGTGTGTGTGTTTGAATTGCAGTCTAAATGGGTCAGGAAGCTGGAGGTCAGGGTTGAACTTGGTATGGAGGTGTCAGGGTTAAACTGGCTGCAATGTGTGAGGGCTCAGTGGACATGTGTGTGACCAGGTGCTGGCCAAACATGAGCCATATGTGTGAATTCAGATGACAGCGTTTACCACTCCCCCCAAATTAAGCTTGGCAGTCTTATTACATCCATCTATCCATCTTCTTATCGGCTTCTTCCTATTCAAGGTTGTGGTGTGTATGGAGCCTACCTGGAATCATTGAACCCCCATTAAAAGGTCTCCCCCAATTATTCAAGAAAACACAGGGAGGGCAGATCTGGATCTTGGAATCAGCTCTTTTGTGGCACAGTGCCTAGCACTCTGTAGTACTGCATATCACACAAAAACACATGGGTGTCCCCCCAGTCCTAAAGCAGTCTGATGTCTGACACCCTGTTGTCTGAGAATGTGCACTGTACCATATAGATGGGTTTGGTGAAGGCATGACCTACAGCTCCCACCTTCAACCAGTGCAGCTCATAACTACATCCATATGTCCATGTGTCCAAAAACTAATGACTATGGTTTGCAGAAAAGAAATAAAGAAATAAAGCATGGGTTTGTTAAATGAGTTGGATGCTGGAGGCTGTGTGTTAACCCAGGGGAGAGGGGCCCTGCTGGAAAAAGGAATGCAGCCAGTGAGAATGGTCTGCTTGGTCTATGGGTGGGATGAGCAGATGGAAGCATGCTTGGTGTGTTATGTCAGCTGGACCCTGGGAGAGGGGGAGGCATCAAGAAGAATATGTGGAGAGGGAACGGTGTCTGATCTATTAGACACATTAAATGCACAAACACTAGACCTGTCAAATGGGATGGGAAAATGCAGTTGAGGTTTTCTTTTTAAATGAACTTAATTACAGAGTCCTCATCCAAATGTTTCTGGCTACTTTTTTAATGTATGTTTTGCCTTTTAATATATCTTTCAAAAACGTATTATTAATATACCAATGTTTCGTGTTGGAAACACAACAAGCCTTTTCAATTTAACGCGGGCCTCAGTAATTTGATGTCCTAAAGTCTGATTTCTGACAGAAAACTAATGCTTAAAAGGCACTAAAATATACTGCTTGCTGCCGGGAGGTTGTTTATGGTGCTACAGCTCCTACTCTGTCTCTGAAATGCACATACTGTCATACTGTCACTAATCAGGCAGAGAACGCTTCCCCCAACTTTTCCAAATCTTATCATATGATCAGGTGACACATATCTTTCTACATTGCGTAAATGTATAGTACATTCTGCTATTAATTTCTTTATTATATAGTATATATTATTAGTTATATTTTGTCTCTATTAAGTTATTTGACTTCTTTGCTTTATCCTTACATTTAATATATTCTATTATATACTTTTCATGTGAACGGGCAGTTGTTTGACTATTTATGTGACATACACTTCGATTAGATCCAGATCCAGATTTTTATTTTTTGCAAAGAGTGGTGTATCAATAAGATAACATTTAATACAGCAAAAAGAAGTAGTGCCTGAATATTGTTGCTGTCCAAAATGGTGATTTTACAGAAAAAGGCAAAAATGTTCTTAACTTTAAATAAAATTCAGTGTAAATAAGAGTTCATTCCAAGTCATTTAGAGCATTTCTATTGGTCCATTTATCCAGAATTATTTCCACAATGTACAGAGCAGCTATATGAAATGATGAAGACAGAAATGGAGACACATGGTTTTCATTTTTTTAATGGCTTTAATTTATTGTATATTATTTTACTAATTATTCTAGAGATTTGGATCGATTATGTACATTATCTGCTGCTCCAGCGTCTAGCAATATAAAATCTTAGTCACAGTTCCTAGAATTTGATTAAGAAATACTTATCCAGGTCTTTTGAGTGTGAGTGCCCTTCCCCTTCTTGCCCACTTTACTTTGACACTCTGACAATTTCAGTGTCTCTTCAATCACACAGTAAACCACACAGTTCTCAGTTGAGTTTTGTCTGACCACATGAAAAACATCTGATCAAAATCTGTTTTCTTGAACCGGAAATGCCTTCTTTATGTGGACGGGATGCCAAAACACATGCCAAGAACATAATCTGGAAATATACCGTACATGTGGATGGGGCCTAAATGTGTTTTCCTGTGATTGTCAGACACGTTTTGTATCGACGTACCCCAAATTAACCCAAAGGTAGTCAGTCTTTTTGGGCACACTATTACTTTAAGGCTGAAGTCAAGCCAATAGTCGATGTCTGTGTTTTCATATAAGCTCTGTGGACATGGTCTAGAAATAAAGTGTTAGCCAAGCACAAAAGGTCTGTAAAAGGGGAACGCAGAAAGCAAATCAGGCAGAAAGCAGATCTCCCATGGCGGTAAATACCAGCATGCAAAGAGAGGGACTTGTAGGAGATTATGGCCTTCCTTCTCTAAACATACCAGGCACCAGAGAGCAGCACAGGAAGTGTGTTAGGTACAGGCCACTGGTTAGCAAGACATGCTTTTAGCTTCTATATTTGCCTCTAGCTCTGTGTCACCCCCTTCACAGAGTTCAGCTTGTGAACAGGCTCTAGGACAGGCCAGTGAGGCGGAGTGTGTGGGTAAAGGGCTCCTGTTTTCCCACCTGTGGATCATCTGTCACCTTTGGCTACTCTAGATTTGCCCTTTTAAACCCAATTTGGCTGTATTTGATGTTCTTTATGGGTTGACTGTTAGCTCTTTGGGTTCGGCAGCTGTTTCACTGGTGGTTTGTTTGGGGAGAACAGAGTGTCGATTGTTTGAACGCTCTAAGGAGGGCAGCCATGCTCCTGGTCAGAACCAGACCTCTCCGTATCAGACAGCTTTATCAGTCAGGCCTGGGCACACAGCAGAAGAAAGCCTGCAATTTGACTTAGAACTTCTTTTCATGAATACTAGATAAATCATGGTGTTGCTGAAGGCCGAAACTCTACATCACGACAAACATCAGGGAGAGAAAGTTGTATGTGTGTGAAGAGGTGTGGTTGAATGGGCATTGTCATTAAAGCAGTCCCACCGTTTTCCTGCCTGAATTGACGTTTCCACTGAACTTTTTTTTGTTTTTCATCTTTAAAAGGCAAGCGGATCAAGTGGGAATTTATGTCTCGAGAAAGCCCTGCAGTCACACACTCTCCACTTCACTTCTCATCAGATCAACGTTATGAATCGATGCATGACAATGTAATTTGACAAAGCCGCTAAGTTTTAAAGCAGCTATTACTCTTAGCTGACAGCATGTCAGACTGTTGGGATGAATTCCAGCCTGTAAACCTCAGAGACTTGGTGTTATTAAAACGTGCTATAAGGAATTCAGGAAGGAAAATGATCATCATTTTATTTGGCTATAATTAAACACAGCCTTAACTGCTCTTCTCCTCCCTGGAGACTCTGGTAGGGTAAAGACAGAGCCAGAGGAATGTAAGAGGAGCCTTTATTCTTCCTTTGAGAAGCGAGGTAGGACAGGACGTAGGATGGGTAGAAATGCTCAGTTGTAAGAATAGGGATAGGAAAGGCCTTCGTACTGACTAGGTGAGGTCAAGTGTCATGAAACAGAGAATCAGAATCAGAATCAGAATCTCTTTATTTCACCAAGTATGTTACCCATACAAGGAATTTGTCTTGGTGAGAGCAACACGCATGACAAGTAACAAAGAAACACAGAACACAGTCTTAAACTAAAGGAAAATGACACTAAACAATAAATAGGGTAGGGGATAAATTAAAAAAAGTAGAAAGTACTAAAGGTAATAAAGGTAATAAAGAGCTGAAAAATATATTTACAGAAAAGAAAAGGACATCTGTACAGGTGTGCAAATAGTCATAGTGCCTCTATGCCACATAGAGGCATTTCACAACCTCTGATAATTAGTACTGAGTGATTTATATTTGATCATTTAGCAAATATGTGATATAGATCTGATCTTTTTCATAACCAAGTCAAAAGCTACTGATTTCTAAAATGTATTTTGGACCATATCTAATTGGATTAACATAATATTGGGAAATGTTTACAAAAAGAAATCTGAAAAGCTTACAAACAAGTCGGTTAAGTGATTGATAGATCTGTGAAGTGAGCTTGGCGGCGGGTCGGGGAATCCAGACCTCACCGCTGAGCCTTCCAATGGTGTCATAAGCTTAGGTGCAGGAGTTTGTCATCTTTTCCTGTAGTGTTGCAGTTCTAAAGATCAAAAAATGTCAAACATCAGTTAAACATATACGTCTGTCCATATACAAAGAATGTGATCTAACAGAGCTGAAGATTTAGCTTCTTTTGCTTACATCACACGCTGCCATTTATAAGCTTAAACATATGTAGTAGATATGGGAATAAACGTCACACCTCAGTTGCCTTTTAGGTGCCAACCATGTTGGATTACGTTCTGACTGAGCTTGCCCACTCACCTGTATCTGTTTGGACTAGCAGCATTAGGACTGATAACTAGTACGTAAATATCGGTTTCATTCATCCTTGCCGGGCTGAGGTTTCTGCATGTTTCCCTAGATGCTCACAGGACAGTCATACTTCATACAGCACAACTTCTGTAGGCCGGGGGGTTGCAAGTTCAAATCCCAAGCCATGCCACTTTGCCACACAATAGGCCGTGCTCTCTCCAGGCGGGTAGACGGCGCTCTCTCCCGTCATCACGCTTATAATGATTTTGGAGGGTGCAGGCGTGGTTAGCTAGTGTGGCGGAGCTGGGGACTGACACTTTCTTCTGAGAATATGTCAGTAAGTCCTTTTTTTTTTATATAAAAAAATGAAAGCAAAACTTAAGTGACGTTAAAGTGAAGGGTTAGCATATCAGCTTTTTTGGGTCTTGCAGAACATTGGACTGCCCTTTCTACTATCTGTATGTTCCCTCTTTTATTCGCATGATGTAATTGGGATGCACAAAAGCCATCAAGCAAACTAACCGGTAATGTAATTGGTGGTCAGAAACGTTTTAATTAACATTACCAATAATCAGCTCTAATTTAGATACATTAACTTATCAAATGTACTTATGACACTTCTTACTAACATGTATTCACTAATTTTGAAATGCTTGTTTGTATTAATATTATTAAATGAATATTAATGACTTAAATAGTTTATACATGGCCACAGGCGTATAACTGTTGGGTGATGGTAATGTACTGTGCTGTTCAGAGCAAGCTTTACATTTTGTCTCGAACATCTGTCTGTAGCCACTCGTCCCGCCTCTGTATTCGTTACGTGTCTTTTACAGTTCCAGCTCTAGACTTGCAGTGGACCGACTGACCCCAGAGAAACATGCCAGCAAATAGTTTTTAAGGCTGGAAGTGCTGTGCATCTCTGTGGAACCGGTATGTTGGTAGCACACAGATGAAGGCTCCTATTGATGCCTTTTTTCATGGTGGTTTGTAAGGGTTAACTACATTACCCTGTACCCCCCCCCTTACAAAATGCGTGGAATGTTCCCCTTTCCTGTGGGACAGGGGTTGTGAGTGGGAGGGGAATTTTGTGTGTGTGTGTGTGTGTGTGTGTATCTGCATTTATGTTTATGGAGGAGCCGAGGGCCAAAAAAGCCCCGATTCAGACAGGAAGTGCTCTCAGTCAGCTCCAGCCTATGGACTGACGGAAAACAGAGATGATATTCTGAGCACGATTTTCACCCTCTGCCTCAGACGCATACATTTAGTGCCTTCACTGTGTATACAGTCAGGTCCATAAGTATTTGGACAATTGCACGTTTTTCTCTGTGCTATAATGGATTTGAAATGACGCAATGTAGACTTTCAGCTTTGCAAATCAGCAGTAACTGTGTAGCACTTGTGTCCATTTTTACAGTGGCTCCATTTTCACATATTCAAAAGTATTTGGACGTATTAACACAATATGTTAAAGATGTTTTTTTTTTGTGTTTTGTGTTTTTTTGTGTTTTTTGGAGCAAATCTTTTGTAGTCAAAGGCTGCCCAAAGTCATAACCCATAGACATGACCAAATGTGGAGTTTCTTCCCTTTATATGCTTCGCTAGGCCTTTACTACAGCCACTTTTAGTTGCTGCTCCCTGCCTTCAGTTTTTAATTAACTGAAAAGCTGCTCATTTTTTGGGTCATTATCCATCTGTACTGCAAGGCACCATCCTTTTCCAGTGTGTATCATCAGTAATGACACTTTCATTATGCCCATGCCATAGCAGTTCTCCATCATGTTTGACCAATATAGACAATACAGATAATAAATAATTCCTAAATGGCTAAAGCAATATTTGTAAACTCCCTGATTACTATTACTCATTTTCAAATCCATTGTGTTGGTGTACAAAAGCAAAGTTACAAAAATTGTGTGTGTACAAAGTGTTGTGTACTGTCCCTGTTGCGTATGGACCTGACAGTATGTGTGTGACTATGTGACATATATTGTCTATATGATATATATTGTCTACAGCATTAAGCCTGTATAAATTGTAAAATGGTAAATTGCTATTAGCATGACCAGGATTCAAACTAGTGGTCCTCTGGTTGTTGTAACAACTCCTTATTCTGCTGGACCACTCTAGCCCACTCTGGCCCTATTAATATTATTTTTTTGTTATTAATAGATAGAAAACTCTGTCAAACCCGTCATGTGTTTCATTTAATTGGTGCTTTAGATTTTGCAATAGTGCAAAAGTGTTCCCTTTGGTGCAATTTTAAGAGAAGCAGAACACAAGAAAACAAGCTTTGTCAGATTTTTACAGCGAGTAGCACCACCCAGGATGAATGGGTTCTGTTTTAATGCAAATGTAAATGTCATCTAATTTGTGATTTACTGTAATGACTATATGGATGTACTGTAGTTATTGTGAGCTGTTTTGAATAGTAAACAGAAAGCACAATAAAACACAATATTGAGTAAGTGAAATAAGTGTTGCATCTTTAAGAAAGTGAAAAAGAAAGTCTCTTAGAAAACTCAGCAAATGTGATTTGTAATTGTATATTAAAATGTTTTACTAATGTATTCCATCTAGAGAATTGCCATCACCAAAGAAAATGGCACTGTGAAGTTGTGCTGTGTTCCCAGGCGTAGCTATAATGAGAGAAGATTTTAAGGGCTTTACTGTGAGCTCTTGCTCAAGCTGTCTGGAGCACTGCTAAAGTGATAGTAATTGTTCTGGATTCTTCGTCTTGCCTGCAGGTCGGAGGCTCCGGGGGAAAGCGTTTTACTACGTCTGTGGAAAGGTGTTCTGCGAAGAGGACTTTCTGGTAAGTCGTCTGACCCTTGCTTTGTTAATAGAGCCACATACAGAAGGGCCTGAACCTCCTTAATCCTGTTTACGGTTGAAGTTTATGTGCTACAAGTGTTTTTTTGACTTTACTACATACGCTTCAGACGTTTGCTAGCATTTCAATAATTGGAAAGTATCCCTAACTGAATTTAATTAAAACTAACAATCTTCAGCCTTTTAAAATGTTTATAGGTGTTCTAATTGGAAAATGTTGGTCATGGTAAGAAGAAGCTCTGCACTCAGAGGAGGAAAATGAGCAAGCAATTTCAAAAAGCCCAGTGGGTTGGTTAGCCATTGAAAATAGCATATGAGCGCTCATTCAAACTGGAATAAACCCTTCTTGTTGTGTCAATGGCTTTGTAGTACGTTTTAATTAAGTGGCTGTTTGTGCTTTTGAAGACTTAATAAAAAATAAAAAAAACAAGTTCTTTCCAAAATGCTTCCTGAGGGTTAACGTTTAGATGTTAAAAAGGAGGAATGTGCTACTTTGGTAAATGTTTAAATTTGTACAAGTTTCATCCAGTGAACAAAAGATTGCAAGTGAGTGCTTCTGACATAATGATGTACATGAAGTTTACATTACAGTAAACAAGGCAATCATAAGAAATGTTAACATCTTTGCACAGTCACTGGCTCCTTGGCTTCCCTGATGAGCTGCCTCTGCTTTCTTTTCTTTCTGACCAAACAGTACTCCGGCTTCCAGCAGTCAGCAGACAAGTGCAACGTGTGTGGCCACCTGATCATGGACATGGTGAGTGTACTTTAAGATATGTTGGGTAGAAACTAGGGCTGGATGATATAGCAGCAGATTCTTAAAAACTACTATTCAGATTCTCTCCCGTACGGGGTACAGTTATTTTTACTCAACATCTGCTGCACTTCATCTAATTAAACCAAAGAAGATTAATCATGATATGATAAACATACACAGACCCCTCCAACCCTCACCAAGGCCTGTTTTTGCTGCTGGCCTCTGAAAAGAGGTTTCATAGTCTTCGATGCAGAACAGCCAGATTCAAAAACAGCTTCTTTCCATATGCCATAAGACTGCTGAACTTTCCATACAGTAGATTATAAATGACTGTTACTGTAATTTTACATATTTGTATACATATTTATATTTTACTACACTTTGCCCTACACTGTATATAACACTGTATTACTACTGCAGTTGACTTCATAACTACTTTGCAACAAAATGTAGTTCTTTTGTGCACTGTGCGGTTGTACATTTGAATGACAATGTCCTAAAAAATAATAAATATATGTATTTTTAATTTTTATATTGGCTAGCCCTAATAGAAACTGCTAACCCAACCAAAACCTTGGACAAATACAGACATGAGTAATTCTGACCCAGGTAGTATTCTAACTCACCATTCTGGGTAAAACATTTATGCTAAATATTATTTAAGTTTAACTAGATGGGTAACATATTTTTGCCAACAAAAAAAAAAAACACCTGCTGTACACAATCTCCTACATATATCTCCTACATTATAAAGCAAATCTGAAATTCAAATATCTATGGAACAAATAAAATGCTATTTTTGTGCACCAAAAGTGAAAAGCTTTACTATATTAAAGCAACAGAACACAAGAGGGAGTGTGACGATAACAAGACCTTGAGTCTTCTATTGCTTTTATACTGAACATAGAACATTTCTTTTTGGTCATTTATGTTATTTCTTGGTTCCTTATATGGCGTATGGCCACAGCATGTAGCGGAGTAATTCCCTCAGAATATTGAAACATTTTTTAGCTAAATAACTAATAAATGAGTTAAATAAAATTTTAATCATCATTTCTTGTAAACTGATAGACTGTAATGTGCATGTAGCATATGGATATTATAGTTTATGAACTGCATATTGGCATCATCATTAAAGCTGGCATCGGATAGATTTGACTATTATATTTATTGCAGTCTGAATAATACAGAAGAATACAGTGTTGAGCTGATGCTGAGCTACTAAGCTGAAACAATTACGTGTTACAGACTGTAATGTGCATGTAGCATATGGATATTATAGTTTATGAACTGCATATTGGCATCTTCATTAAAGCTGGCATCGGATAGATTTGACTATATTATATTTATTGCAGTCTGAATAATACAGAAGAATACAGTGTTGAGCTGATGCTGAGCTACTAAGCTGAAACAATTATGTGTTACATTTTTGTACGCTAATCTAGGTGAATTTAACCCTAATTTCTACACCTTATACTGTTTATGCATTAGTAGATATCTTAATCAAAATGATCAGCATTGCCCTGATATTCCCATATTGGTGCATCCCTAGTAAGTCTTGGTATATTAACAAACTTTAACATACATAAAAAATTCCAATATCATTTTTATTGTGGAGATGCAAGGGTTTCAAAAGAAAATGGTATGAAATGCTGTGGACAGAAGAGGGGTTATTTCTCTGGACTGTGGGAAGGTGCAGGACATGGCAAATAAAAGCCACACCCCACATTTGTTTTTGTGTTTTTAGTCTTCCTAGTTCTTGTAAAAAGGTCTAAAAGACATTATTAGGTACTTTCCCATGCGTACATGTCTTTATTTATGTTTATATGGGTGGCACAACACAAAAACATGCTGCAGCCCCCCCCTGAGACACATCTGGAGAAGGATTTGAGAGGAAATGGTTATTTCTATTCCTCAGAGATGCACCACACACAGTCACACACAGCCTCAGAGTTGTAGTGAGGACACTGCATCACATCTGCATTCATGCAGAATGTAGGCTATGATGTGGGTTTCCCCAGTTACAGCTCTACATTTTTTTTATTATTTACATTTTTTATTGTTCAGAGCCGTAGCAGAGATATGGTGGACATGTTGAGTGTGCAGCGCAGGGCAGTGTAGTGTAGTTAGCTGTAGGAACACACTTTATAGCTAAATATTTAGACAGAGAAAATTGGCTCTAACAGTTATGGATAAATAGAGCAAAACCATGGGTGTAAATTAGGTTCAACCCATTGCACTGTATGCTAGGTGCTGATTCAGCAGTAAACTGTGCTGTCGTTAGTAGATGCTTGAGCTTTGAATAGTTATCCCGGGGTGTGTTTATAGAGCCTTAACATGGCACTTGTCCACAGATCCTGCAGGCGCTGGGCAAGTCCTACCACCCAGGCTGTTTCCGCTGCATCATCTGCAATGAGAGCCTGGATGGAGTGCCTTTCACTGTGGACACAGAGAACAAGATCTACTGCGTCAAAGACTACCACAGGTGTGTGTGTGTGTGTGTGTGTGTGTGTGTGCGTGTGTGTGTGTGTGTTTTTATGTGGGGGGAGGGTTAAAGATCAGAGACATTAACCACTTGAAACCCTGCATGTGAGTCTATTGTATATTCATTGTATGCTCTCATACTCTCATAACTGCTCAAGCTTGCATACTAGATTTATAGAAGTTGCTAATTAGTAGCTAGTTATTGAATGACATAAATAGCTAGCTTAGGATTGAATGGGTTCTCATTGCAATGGTTAGTTCTTCAATAGAGGGGGGGTCTTTTTAACCATCTTAACCTTTGGAAAACACAAGACAGTGTTCATATGTTTTAAAGTAAAGACTTAATGATGGCCAAGACTGAGCCTTTGCAGAATTTAAATATTTTATATTTATTTGCCAAGTAAAATAGTCCAGAAATCCAATACATTCCATAGGGTTCCCTTACTTTTCAGTCCTTTATTTTTTTCTGTATTCTCTAGATCACAACCAGTTTTGCAATGGTATTGACATGTCGTATACCATTTTCCACAAAAAAGGAGACTATGTATTTTCTAACATTACTCAACAGCTGCTATAAGTTGGGCTTTATGCAGAAATGTTTGTTTTTTGTGTAAAATACTGCAGTAAAATTGTAATGATGCTGAATAAATCTGGTCCACGGTCAGGAAGAATGCATGGTCAAATAACTTACTTTTACAGACATTAGTATGTCACTCTCCTCAAATATTTGACATCTGCTCCCCTGGAAGTCTTTGTGTTAATAATAATGGCATATATAAGTGTTACCTTTAAATAAGTCTTTACAGAAATCACAGACTGTTGCAATAATAACAGTAATGTTGGCGGTAATTAATTATTTAAAATATTCCAAATTTGGGAAGATATGAACATAAATCATGTGTTGTTTAAGTAATTCTTTTTATTGATCATCTTTTATTACACTATTGGAGCAGAGATGTTTTAAAGTCTGCTGCTGTGCCTACTGGTCCCTAAAAGAAAGGTGTGCTGGAGTTTTCTGGGTATGATTCACAGTCTAACTTGTATGAACTGGTGTGCATCTATGTCCTAAACATTTGGCCAGGTTGATCAGGAATGTTGTTTATTCCCCTGGGGCAGTGGCTGAGCCCCACCCTCACAGTGTGCTTTTGCTGAAGTAAGGGGAAAAAAAACAAAAACATGTGAAGCTTGTTTGTCCCCTGCAGTGTGTCCAGATCGAATCCATGTTATGCCAACTCAGTGGATTTGGGCCGCATTGCAGCCCTGTGGCAGGAGCGCAGTGACACAGGCCTGGTGGAATTCGTTCTTGGTTGCTGTGTGTTGTGTCAAGGTTAACATTAGCAAAAACTAGTGTTGTAGTCTTAGACTCAACCTCTAGATGCACATTTTCCTTTAAAAGTCAGTTTAAATCTCAATAATAAAAGCATTCAAGTATTTATTGATTATTAACTAAGGCTGGGATCAGTGGAACATTGCAGTGCTGGACAAGTTATTTTTTTTAGTTGCAGCACAGTCATGTAAAGTGAGGGCCACTTTTCTCTGACATTACTCTCTGCTTCTGGTGGTAGAAGTACATCACAGTGTCTCCTCAACATTCAGCAAATGAACTTCTTCTATTTTATGAAAATTGACCTTATATAATATCTTTTAACCTAACATCAGTTCTGTCTAAATGTTAGAATTAGTAGTGGTTACCATGCATGTCAAATAAGATGCATGCAAGTTTCAGTTCCTTTACATCAGCCATCAGAATGGAGGAGTGTTGCAGAATTGTAGGTGTGGCATGGTTGTTGGTATCAGACACGATCTCCTGGTATTTTCAGCACAGTAGTCCCTAGAGAGTGCTATAAATTGTGCATAAAGACAAAAATTCTGGCAGTTCTGCCAATAGAAACTCCTTGTTGATGTAGAGGTCAGTGAATTGGTTGGAGCTGACAGAAGGACTACAGTAACTCAGAGTGGTTACACTCTGTCCAATTGTGATGAGCAGAATTCACAACACGTCCAGCCTTGAGGTGGATGTGCTACAACAGCAGAAGATTATATCGGCTTCCTTTTATTTCAAGAAAAGAAAGCTTAGCCTGCAGTGGGCACAGCCTCATTAAAACTGGGCTGGAAAAACATTCCTTGGTCTGATAAATCTCTATTTCTGCTAATTCACACAAAGGGTAGCGTCAGAATTTGGCACCATGGAATCCATGGACCCACAGCTTTAAAGTGCTCCTTAAAAATTCACAGGATCTGCAGCAACCATGTCAACATGGACCAAAATCTTGTGAAATCCGTGGAACCCATGTCACAAAGAATTGAGGCTGTTTTGAGGGAAACGATAGGTCCCTCAAAACAGATTGGTGTAGTGTTCATTTGAAACTTTTTGATCAAGACTACGTTGCAGTTCATAAATAAATAAAATGACTACATTTTAAAAGTAGGAAACTCAATCAAAATGACATTTTCAGTAAATATTTTAAAACTATAATGACACAAAAGAAGCTGTACCCTTTCACATATCCTGGAATTGTTTGGAGCAAAAGAAATGGATAAAAGTAAAATAAGGAAGTACAGAAAGTCCCATTATCTCTCTGATTTGTTACTGAGGGGCACCCATCCACCCCCAGTGTGTACACAGCAGTTTAGAGCTGATGTACGGTTTCATTCTGCTGGTTAATTGTTGCATCGTGTTTCTGTTTTTCGGAAGCAAAGGAAGTGTTTCCTAAGTGTGTGTGCTTTTAAGTGTCCGGATAAGTGTGCTTTACAATGTACTTTGCTTTGAGTAATGAAGTTTGTGTCAATTTAAAACCTCAGACAATCAGATGGCGGCCATATGCGGAAAGAATCCAGGCATGGAAAGAAACTGAACTTTTCTTCTGGTCTGTTTTTCTGCTCTTTTCTGCTCGGGGTTCCGTAATTCATGAGGCAGGGGAAGAGCCAGCACATCTGCTGCTTGGCCCACCACCTCTGTTTCCTACCCCCCTTTCCCCTCCTCTTCTTCCATCTGTCTTTTCATACCTAGACCTGCTTGTGACCTGTTTATCACTTGAATATGTTTAATAGAAGAATCCTGAAGAATATTTGATAAGTCCCTGCACTAGAAGGGGTTTGTTTGTTTGTTTATTCATGTGTATATCTCTATTCTCATACTCAGGGTCCTTGCTCCTAAATGTGCAGCATGTAACCAACCAATCCTACCATCTGAGGTAAGTCACCTGACTTAACATTTCTAAAGTATTTACTATTTTTTACCTCTAGCTGGGTTTTTACAGTATAGTGTAAAATCTGTGGTGCCCAGGTGTTTTTTCAGCTCTGAGACTGGGTCAGTGTTTGTCTTCAATGTGTTTAATCAATCATCTATATTACACTGCCCTACTTCCATACAACTGCTGCTCTGAGCTCCTGCAGGTGCAGCTTGCAGCTGAGCATGAGAATGGCTCCACCGCCTCTGAGTGTTTCTAATAGTAGTGCCACAGATCCTGAAATACTCAAACTAAAAGAGAAATGCCCTTAAAGATCAGGTGTTCCCTTCACCCTCTCTAATAGTGTCATCTGGAAGGGGGAACAGGATGCCTAGACATGTGGCTAATGACTGAGTGTCAGTTTTCAGTTAACTATTTTGATGCAGAATTCCATAAGCACTGACAACACTTAACAGTACCAACAACACTTGGCACATCAGATGTTATCACACAGATAGTAGATATCTTTATCAATGCTGTACATGATCCCATTCATACTAATGTTGTTGAAATGCTAACAGTAGTAATTCTGTTAATTAATTGGATGGGTAATGCTTCTAGAAATTATTTCTGTTTCTGAGCATATCGTAGATATCTGGGTTTATTTCACACTAACTAACTATGCCATGGTTCCTATGTGTCCTGGGAAATCTGGAAAACCTTTTTATATGACTTTTAAGACACTGAGATTACATATTTTATTAGATGGGAATGTTTTGCTGTTGCTGATGTGCAAAAAAAAAAATTGTATCTCCATTTGTCTGGTGTCACAGTACATTGTGTCAACATTTTAAAATGTATAGACCAACAGAAATGCTCCAAAATGTCTAATTATTATTATTATTATTATTATTATTTACTATTAGGCTTTCCAATGGACATTTTTTTAATGGAAGCGTGTGGTTTTTATGTGACAATGAATATATAATATATAGTGCTAAATATTAAGTAGTATCATTGTATGAATGCTGTTATGTATGGAAGTCATGGAAAATGTTTTCCTAAAAAGCATGGGAAACCTGTATGTTGCATTACAAAGAAAGTAATTTTGGTTTAATTGGATGGATTCCAGCTAATGTTACATCAAATGCATTCAGTTAAGCATGGGATAGTGTTTGAATAGCAGTGTTTAAAATATGCTGCTACTGGTGTCAAAACTTTGCAATAAATATCATGTCATTAAATATTGTGATATTATCATAATATTTTTGATCGCATCGCCCACCCCTAACTAGCTCTTTAATGAAGAATTAAGAACCACATTTAGAAGTGAAACGTACTTCTCCTCAGGAATTTGTATCTGCTGCCTTTCCAACCTTTCCAGCGTCCGTCATTAGAGATGGCCCCTGTGGAATGTTGCCCCTTTGTGAGGGCCCCTAGGG
The DNA here is from genome assembly GCF_030463535.1 of Salminus brasiliensis. NCBI lineage: Eukaryota > Metazoa > Chordata > Actinopteri > Characiformes > Bryconidae > Salminus > Salminus brasiliensis. The sequence continues at coordinate 29,433,973 of NC_132882.1, forward strand.
CAAGAATTGAGAGCAGGGGGCAGTTTATCTTGTACCTGTTAAAAGCACTGGACAAACATTAGTGGAATGTCACACTCCCCTCTCTCCACTGAGAGCATTTGTAACCAGCAGTTTATCTTCTTTTTAATTCGTCATATAAACACTTTTGTATGAAGTAATATTTTCTATCAGTCTATAATCACATTTATAAATATACTAAATTCAATTCATCTTCTGTGTTTGACAGACTTCAAATAACTGCAGACAAATATATGGTCCTAAATATAGATTACGCTTTAAACATAAGTAGCACCCCACTGTGGCCAAATGGTGTCAGATTTTGTTGCACGGTAGAGGGTGCCTATGTGGGCTTAAAGCAACGTTGTTGAATTTGTATCTTAAAATAACAGCTTCAGAATCATTGTGATGCTCCACCGGCCTGTAATAAGGAGACGAGTGTCTCTATAGGTGCTACTCTGGGCTCGGGCAGAAGCATAACTGCATAATGCTGTGTTATAAGTGATATTTGTGTAAACTCTACTGCGTCAGTCCACATCACTCTTTTGCTTTCAGTGATGGTTCTGTGTCTCTCAGAAGTCCAGAAATGCATGTAAGCATGTCCTCCTTTAGTGATGGTATCGTCAACTACACTTCCTGACTGTAGGGGGAGCATAAGAACAATAAATACCAATTCTTGCCCAATACTGCTGTAACATTTCACGTTTCATGCCTATTGGCCAAAGCTAAGCCCTCTAAACAGCCGTTATATTTGTTTAATTAAATAATCCTTTATAATACTTTCTCACAAGGTTGCTCAAAGATTTTGCATGCACAGTTGCTGTTAAAATGGACAGTTGTTTACTGAAATGTTTGAATGTTACAGTGGCCACTATTGACTGCTGAGGATCATACTTGGGAGGCAATCTCATGAGAGATGTTGGCTTATTACATTTCATGAGAATCAGTCAAAGCACTCATGATTAGCTCCTCAAAGCTAAATGAGTGGCTGATGGTTGTATTGTTTACAAATGGCAGCGTATTTTCATAGATTGGTCCTAAGCCTACGACAAGTTTGCAAAACTACATTGGACATTTATCTAATTTTTATTATTCATTTGGATTAGACTGAGGAATCAAAGGTAAAACTATTTGGATTGGGTCTGCATTTCTCAGAGTTAAAGAGGTGTTGTCCAGAATCTAAAACCATCCTGGCAAATTGGGGTCCCTTCACTTGCTTGAGCTGTAGGAGACCTGCTGCACTTGTTGTCCAGTTTAGGTATTCCCTTGACTTGGAGTTTAATGGTGAAACAGAGCTGTAGATGCTGTTAAATCGTGGTTGCAGACAGGTTTAGACCGAGCATGCTCCAATCACTCTAGTCACTAGACCCCTCTTGAAGACTCCACTAACCATGATCAGACAACAGAAAGTGTCCATAGAATGTTACATTATGAATAAGGCATGTGAAATGAGCTGGGAAGAGTATACATATTTATTTAAGACAACATGACCTTGACCGAGGTCTTCAGAGACGAGACTAGATTGGCTCACTGTGTGTGGGCTTATGTCAGCGGCCAGATATCTGCTTGTCTAATTCCACTTCACCACCTGTCTGTTCTTCCAGGGGTCGGACGAAACTATTCGAGTGGTCTCTATGGACAGGGACTATCATGTGGAATGTTATCACTGTGAGGTGAGTTAAACATCATAAATATTAGTCCGTTGCGTCAAGCCAACACCAAACATTTGTCCCCATTTCCTTGAGTTCCTTCAAAGACTCCTTTCTTTGTGCCCGATGATCTCTCAGGTCAAGGTAATAAATATTTGCTTTCATTTATACTCGCCTTATAAATCCAGTCATCCGTGCAGTAATGCAGAGAGAGGGAAGAGCATGTAAGTGTTTGATCCTCTGTGATATTTCTATCATGTCTGGCTCGGCTTAAGTGCTCTGCAGCTGTGCCAAAGGCTGATTGACAGTTAGTGATCAAAGGAAGCCAATGCAATCAAAGGCCACTGAGCTTGCTGTGGAGTACACCTATCAAGTCACTTTGCTGCTGTGGCAACATTAAATATTAGATCTTAGAGGAGCTCTCAGCTACTCCTATGTTCAATCAGCTGATTTGTCCCTTTGATCAGTGAATTGAAGTTGAATTGAAGGAAAACCTCCATCCACCTGTATACACTATAGGGACAAAAATTTTGGGACACCTGCTCATTTATTGTTTCTTCTGAAATCAAGGGTATTGAAAAGAATACATCCTGCTTTTGTTGGAGTAACTATCTACTGTCCAGGGGGAAATTATTTTTGCTAGATTTCAGAGCATTGCTCTAAAGATTTGATTGGATCCAATGTAAAGAGTGTTAGTAAGGTCAGGATGTTGGATGATTACCATCCCACCTTATCCTGAACTCCCTAACTCCTCAACTCACCAACCATCATTCCAGAGAACACAGTTCCACTGCTCCACAGCTCAGTGCTGGAGTGGTTTATACACCCCTAGCCCACACTTGGCACTATGCATGGTGCCAATGGGTTCATGCTCCAGAGTCCTAATCTGTTGAAAAGTTCTTCTCTACAGGGACTAGACAAGCTGTTTGTGTGCAATTTAAGGTAGCTGAATGTATTCCTTAGAAGGGATGTCCACAAACATTTGGACTTAAAATGTAACTTGGCCAATCACGATTTGCTTTTTGTGGAGGACTCAATTAAAAAAAGAGCTCTGTTCTGATTGGCTGCTTTATGTGACTGCAATGGCTCACAGGAGCCATTTAGCACAGTGTAGCATAACAGCTTTGTTTGTTTTTGGCTAGCTGAAGGGATTGCTCTTCTGATATGTGGTCAGCTCTGGTCTAAGGTAGTCCAGTTTGTTTTTCAGGGAGTGTACATTGCAGAAAAGGGACTGATGGTTAGTGATTTAACCTAGCACAGATACATACTGGCTTTCTCTGCTTTCACTTCCTTGCTCAGTTTGAGTTACCCTTCTGCGGACAGGTGATGCACTTCTTGTCTCAAAAAAACGACTAAAGGTAGCAACAGTATATCGTCACGGTCAGGCTACAATCCCCAAAATGGCAATTTGACAGTAGACAGAAAATCGTTAAGTATTTCTATTAGTCCTTCTATTTTAAATGTTTTACATGACATTCACATTATACACTGCCAGATTCACATTATGTCAAAAACAACAGCAAATCGAAAATACAAGGGGACGGTGTTCTCCCGAAGTGGCCGTTGTGTCTGATCGTGTCCCAGCTTTAGGTGTGTAAATATAGCAGGTCAAGACTGTTTCTTTTCAGTGATCAGACAGCATTTGATTGAACTCTCCTTATTCAAATAGGCTAAAGCCCATAACAGTTTTTCATTCTGGGGCATCTGTAAAACTACAGCACTCTGTAACTCCAGTTTGTTCACTTTCTCTGCAGGACTGTCAGATGGAGCTGAATGATGAAGAAGGACACCGATGTTACCCACTGGACGGTCACCTGCTGTGCCACGCATGCCACCTCAAACACATCGAGTCAAATTGCCCTTCTGTCTGATGCTACCAACTAGGAGAACCAGCTCTGGATATCTGTCGCCCCCTAGTGGGTGTGAAGAGACAGTAGTGATGCCAAAACCACACACCTGAATACCTACCAAACAATCTCATGATCTATGAATGAGTCTCAGGTTACCCTGGGTCACAGGACTCTCTCTCTGTCTGTGTGTCTGTCTGTAGATTTAAGACGTAGCCTGATCATTTTATTTTGCCATTTTTCAGGAGCTGTTCACAAATTCAGTGCTGGTCAGATATCCATATTTTGTCTGATGGCTCTAATAATCCTGTCATGCATTTATTATATTACATGAGTGATGCTGACTGGGTTTTAAACAATGGCCAAACAAATGCTGGCTTATGAAATCAAATATTCCTATGCTACAATTTTAGCAAGCCGTTTCTAAAAACTCTGACCCATAGGCCCCGTTCTCCATAGTTCGCTCGAGCGAACGTATGCCCTGCTTTTGAGTGGCTAAGCTTGAATAACAGAAGGAAAAACTGTTCTATCGCAGAGGAACACAACTCTTCTGATTGATATGCGAGTGAGAAGGAGAGACTTTGTTGATGCTTCATTGTGGACATTGGCCTGCATACATTGCCAGCTTTTTTGTCTTGTATATGTCTGTTATTTATCCATTCATTCTTGTTACATAAACATTGCCTACAATGAGGATGCCGTCATATACTGTTCTATAGAGAATGCCAAAATACAGTGTTTTATTCTTAATCAAATACACTATTTTAAATTTTGTTTTTCTTCTTTCTCTTTATATTACATTCTGCTTTGACCCCCCCCCCTCACCTCAGTCCAACAATTATTCAGCCATGGGGCCCTCTAAGCAGCTGCCTAGCATTTTAAAAATAGGAAATTTTAATAATTGATGCCCACAAAGCAGGAGAAGGTTATACGAAGATAGCAAAGCATTTTCAGGTAGCTGTTTCCTCGGCTTATAATGAAGTCAGGACACGGCAGTTAACAGGAATGGTTGAGGCCGGGTAGACCAATAAAACCTTCAAGAGAGAACTGCTTGTATGATTGCTAGAATGGCCAATCAGAACACCTGCTTGTCTGCAGGTGACCTTCAGAAAGCTATAGCAGACTTTGAATGGGTGGTGCACTGTTCTACTGTGCAGCGACATCTGCACTACCATGACCTCTGTGGAAGAAACTTGTGTAGAAAAAACTTTTCAGGGTCTTTTTTATTTACATTTACATTTACGGCATTTAGCAGACGCTCTTATCCAGAGCGACTTACAAAAGTGCTTTGCTATTTACTCAAGAAAAAGGTAAATAGGTAAAAGGTACTTGGTAAAAAGGTAAATAGGTAAAAAGGTACTTGTTTAGAGGTTCCTTTTTATCAAAGGAACCTCTAAACAAGTAAATGCCTTTTGGAAACAAGTCTACTAACCACTGTATTGTAAAATGGTCCTGACAGATTTGTTGGTTATAGGGATTCTGTTTATTAATCTAATACATCTTCAGGCTTCTTTTCAGTTATTCAGCCTAATCAAATGGAGAACATGTATCACTCTGCTGGTCTTATTGTGGGCACCGCAGCTTAGATCAGTATGAAATTAGAAACATGTTAAAGGTAAAGGCTATAGGACCATCTCCAAGCAGCTTGATGTCCTTTTAGCTACTGTAGCAGCTTTTAGGTTTAAGGTCCACAGGACTGTAGTCAGGCTCCCTTAATGCTGTAACAAGAGGAACACTGACCAGAGATTGAACAGACGAATTGTGCGAATGGTAGTCAGAGAGCCTCAGAAAACGTCAGAAGAGATATAAGCTGAACTTTAGTGTATGATCACACCATCAGTCGCTTTTCCAGCTACAGTGGGATTCATAGAAAGCAACAAAGATTCAAGTTTTGTGGTAAAAACATTTAAAAACAGATTTGAATGTGAAATGCATTTTGGCGAACTACAATGCTTGATGCCAGATGAAGCAGAAGTGGAGCTTTTTGGTAAGTCAAGTCACAAAGCAGCTTTCCATAATCAGTAATTAGTAAAAGACAAAAAAAATTAAATAACATAAGAAGACATGAAGGATCAAAGACCCCCCAGTGAGCAGCCAACAGCGACAGTGGCAAGGAAAAATTCCCTCAGAGCTGGAGGAAGAAACCTCCAAGCAAACTGTTCGCCTTGACAAGTTGCTCCTAAGTTTTAAAGGGAAAAAGCCAGGTAACACTGGTGGTTCTGCAGAGGTTAAGAAGACAAAACCGAAGCTTTTAAAGGTAAAAAAAAAAAAGAGCACACCCACAGTAAAACACGGAGAAGGGTCACGTATGTGTATTATCATAGGTTCTTCGATAGGATGCACAGCTAAAAGCACCATAGCAAAGACCAAAACACTGGACTATTCTAAAGTTGCTTTCTATGAGGCCTGATCTGGATTCCGTCCAGCCGCTGTAGAAAGAGCTGAAATGTATACAGTTTGGAGAACTTTCAGAGAGAAATTGTGGGTTCTTTTTTCATGGAAGGACAACAACAAATGTGTGTCACATAAATTGGCCATTTTGTTGAGCTCTCACTCTACAAAAGGTGCTTGGAAGTGGTCGTAATCCTGCAGGAGAGAGTCTCTAAAATGTCTATTTTCACAAAATATGTAGTCTTGCCTCTTTGGTCTTCACTTTTCTAAAAGGAAGAGCTCCACTACATAGAAAACCTCATATTTTATTTAGAATATATTCATCCTTCTCTAAACCAGCACAGACCCACCAACACCCACTACACCAGTAAAACTCCAGAAGAGTGGCAATAAATACATAACATAACATGCTGTTTAGATTGGACATCCCTTTGGGTGGACATGATATAGATTTAAACGTGGTCCAGATGTGTCTGTGGACCACGTATGTAATGGTGGGGGCTAATGAGTGTTCCTTATGGATGAAATGCAAACATTCTGCATATGGGAACAATCCAACAGAATATGACGTGTAGTAGGGTATAAAAACTCAAGGCATTCCTATGTCGAGGAGAGAGAGATCGAGGGGCACTCCGAATTGGCAGACGCTCTCCACACTGTACTTTTGATTGGAATAAAATATTTCATTGTTACAACTAAAAGACGGTGGTTACAGAGTCTCCTTTTTGAATAAGAAGTCCCCCATCAGAGAAAGACGAACCGAGACGACAGCACTCCATGTGAGTAAAAGAATTACTCTATCTGAATGAGTCTTTAGCAAGATTTCAGTAGCGATATTTGTTTTGACCTTCAAATAAAACTTTTGAATGATTTCTAAATATGATTTGTTTCATTTTGAACCATTTCTAATCAAATGTTGCTGCAAGCTTATTTGAAACCAATATTATTATTATCCATTAAGTACAGAAAAATGTATATCTTTTAAAAATGTATATCTTTAGTTTACAAAGCACCTAAATTAAATTCATTATTATTGTAGGAGAGATTGGTGATTTTCCATGCTGCTGGAATCAATGACTTGTTCTCTAAAATGCATTAATGTAGATGTTGGTGATCTTAATAGGGATGTTTACCCTAATGATGAAGATGTAAATGGAGGCTGAGGTGGATGAATGGATACTGAACCTGGGTTAATATGCATGTTGCTTAGATTTAGAGCCAGTTTATTTAAAAAATAATGTGATTTACAAAAAAAACTGTTTAAACTCCACTAAATGTAGAAAGCAGGTCATCATAAGCTGTCCAGAAACAACTTGTTTGCTGAGTTGGGCAGTGAGATTTACACTCTGCTAATGGAAGCTGCTTAGTTTTCAGTTTACTTGTAAAACTTTTATAATTTGCAGAAATATTAAGTAACTGAACCAAAACATATAAACAGTTTCAACTCATTTTAAATGGGACTCTCACTCTTATCTGGCACTAAAGAATAAAGACATTTAGAATGTGGCTGTCTATTTAATTAGCCTTTCAACAAGCTTTCCAAACTCTTCTTCTCTGCTGCTACTACCACTAAACCTGATCAGACTGCTGACAGAGAGATATTTATTATTGGACCCATGTTATAGTGTTTACACACATACACATACACAGCCTTGTGTTATTTACATTCACATTTACATTTCCCTTTCATGGCATTTAGCAGATGCTCTTGTCCAGAGTGACTTAAAAAAAGTGAGTATGGAGACCATGATACTCTAGCAAAAGGAAGAAGCCTCATGAGGAGGACCAGTCCTCCTCTAGTCTAAACTATTTATAAATGATTGATAAAGGTCATCGAACCACCACATAAGACTGTTCTATTGCTCAGGTGTGAGAAATAACCATAATATCATGATATAATAAATCATAATAATCATAATATGGAATAAGTAATATAATCAAAGTAGGGATGATATGAGTAATGAGTGTATATATAATATATATAGTAAATGTGTGCTATATATTATTATGATGTGGTTTTAGTTAGGAAGGTTTACTAAATACTGTTTCTTCCTGTCAGCTGAGAGTCTTTCCCCAAACAATTTCTGTCATTTTAATCCGATGTGCTAAAAAAGCAACTAAAGTAAATAAGTTACAGCAACATTGTTGCAAATACATACCAAGCCAGGACTGTAAATCATTAATCACAGCACTATGATGCCTATTTAAAAATGGCAATATGATGCAAAGATGCAGGAAAATCTTAGTCTTTTGGCTGAAAAGGTTTTACTGTCATTTTACTGCTGCCAGTGCCTTAGTCAGCTAGTCAAAATACCAAAATAGACCTTTTAAATCCATACTCTTTTAAATAAACCGTGAACCATGCCTTAATCAAAATGTATATTTAAATAGGACAGTATTTTCTGTAGAATATGAAGAAAAAAGAAGATATTACCACAGTTGTTTGCAATAAAAATAAGGGCAAAAATCACATTACTGTGATATGTCTGCTATTGTTAACAGTTTGGTCTGTCGAGCAGGATTATGGAATTGTGCAGTTTTAATGTGATTTACAAAAAACAGTTTAAATTAAACTAAATGTAGAAAGCAGGTCATCATAAGCTGTCAGAAACAACTTGTTTGCTGAGTTGGGCAGTGAGATTTACACTCTGCTCATGGAAGCTGCTCGGTTTTCTGTTTACTTGTAAAACTTTTATAATTTGCAGAGATATTAAGTAACTTAACCAAAGCACACACACACACACACACACACACACACACACACACACACACACACACACACACACACACACACTATATATATATATATAGACAGTTTTAACAAAGTTTGAATGGGACTCTCACTCTTATCCGGTACAAAAGAACAAGGATTTTTTTAATTTGGCTGTCCATTTAATTAGCCTTTCAACAAGCTTTCCAGACCCTTCTTCTCTGCTGTTACTACCACTAAACCTGAAAAGACATATTCTAGAGCATAATTTGTACATATCTCATTTCTAACTTTTGCTGTTTGTCCCCCTCCCACCCTACATCTTCCATCCTACCCCAGAATAACGCAGAAGAGAAAAAGCACAGAGGAGGAGCAGAGAGGCTGAGCAGTAATTGAAGAAATGCTTCTACCAATCCACCTTCTAGCCCTCTTACATTTCTGTTCAGACATTTCTGAAAGAACTGTTTTTTTGCTACTAGGCAAACATTAATTCCCTTACACAACAATTACAAAATGATGAAAGAAGCATGTAGACTGACAAGGCAAATAATATTATATGATTTTACACAATTATGACCCACGTTATAGTGTTGCCAGTTCTTGCAAGAGGTTTTGTGTACTCCACCAAAGTTCCATAGTATCGTAGCAGACATTCTGGACCTGGAGTGGCAATGGCAGAGGTGCCACTCTCCCCATTGTAGGTCAGCACACCATCAAAATGACTTTAGCAGGGTTTCAAGGTACAATTGCTACGCAGTGTTTTTCTAAACTCTTAAAGATAAGATAAGATAATCCTTTATTAGTCCCACAGTGGGGAAATTCTCAGTGTCACAGCAGAAAAGAGATAGCAAGACACTCAGTTACAAGAATGTGGATAAATTACACTATATATACACACACACACAATATAATAGAAGTTAAAAACAATAATATTATTATTTACAGGTTATTGCAAATGGCTCTTAATTGCACATGTGTGTGGGGGGGATAAAAAAAAAAATATATTAAAAAATAATAATTAAAAACATAAAAAAGCCTATGGAACACCTATGGAATGCCGGTAGGCCGAAAGATTTATTATAAACGTCTATTACCAAAAGATTTTGTGTACTTGTGGGAGAACTGTTGCTCCCAGCTGGGTTTGAACCTGCACTACTTAAAACAATGAAATAAAAAAGGCGGGAAAACCAAACAAAGGAGACGCCAAGATGGTGTAGCCCAGACTAAGGAAGGTTAAGGAAGGTTAGTTAATGCTGGTGGATGCAGCTCTTTAAACAAAGGAACTGAGGATCAACGCTTCCCTCACCATAACCTTAGCCTACTGGTAGTTTGGCTTACTGACTCTTTTCACTATGCAGGTCTATTGAGCTGTGAACGCTCTTACTTTCCCCTGTTTTTCCCCTTTAAAGTCCTTTTTAACCTTCTTTCTTTCACTTCTGTGTACCATACCAGTCACCCCTCTACAAAGGTGTGACAGAAAAGTGCCGTTAGTCACATCCTTAAATGCTGTGACCACCAGGTGTGTCCGTTTTGCACTAATTAAACCTAGGATCTCTGGGGATTGGAGTTCCCTCAGGAACTCCGCTGCTGTCGCCCTCTGCTGGTAGGTGACGGCAGACACTGACCCCTTACAAATAATATGCCTTAGTGTGTAATAAGCCTATTAAGGAGTATTAAGGTTTTAAATGGGGCAGTGCTGGGAAAGAAATACAGTTACAGTGGAGTGTAAAACTGACTCCAGAAAACAGAAAGTGTCTCAATGGTGACATTGGAGAGGAGGGGGCAGCATGATGTTGGGCACCTCATCCAGTGGACCTGAAACACCAGGTTTCAGAAAGGGACACATGGAATGAACGAGAGCCAGAGTATTGACCGAGTAAGTCAAAGTGGTAAGTAACATAATAGATACTTCTCACCATGTTAAAAAGTCCAATATATTGAGGTGGAAGCTTTCTACTCCCCTCAGTAATTTTTTGCGGGGTCTGCTGCAGAACATGCTGGATATGCTAGAGTATCCCCTCCCAAACTTGTTAACTGCAGCTCGTCCAGTTGTTCATGACTGGTATATCATTAAAATAAACGGATATGGTGTGAGACCAGTAGCTGAGCTAATGGAGCTACGGTATTGTGGTCCTTCTCGGCCAAGTGTAGAAAACATGACCAATGAAATTGTCACATTGAGACTGGCAGCAGAGAAATGTACTCACCTGATTAATTCACTCACAGTGACCATTAGATTGTGGATGGTATCTGGATACTAAAAATGCATAGTCATACACAGTACATCTAACAGAGAAATGCTTTAATACAATGTCCTCTAGGATGCCACATAAAAACCCTAAGACCTCTGGAGAAACAATCTGTAACAGTGAGAATTGTACTGTTATTTTGAGAGAGAGGAAGGTCAGTACCACATTTACAGCTAGGTGTGACCAGTATCAATGTGGCATGGGCACAGGCATGAGTTTTTCGGCAGGCAAGGTTTTCGTTGTTTTGCACATAGAACATGTAGAACAAGATGCTACAAATCGATGACTATCACTAGACATGCTCTCCCACCAATATTCAGAGGTTTAGAGTTAGTGGATGTCTAGCTACCTGAACTGTGATGTGACATATTTCCTACCTGCTGGACACTGTTCAGTAATAGGCATGCTGTTAATGCTTGATCTATTTCCTCACCTACACCCCACCTAATAGGATATCAACACTATGCCATGTGACAAGATATTCTCTAGGTCTTTGCAACTTGGACTAGGTTTATCTTGACAGTACAGATGAAAAAGAGTGTCGGCTTTAGTATTGCAATATGTGAAAGAGAGCTGGAAATGGAAAACAAACAGGGACCAATGAGCTTGTCATGGGGTTAAATCTTTAGCAATATGAAGATTGTCATGATTTTTATGTACAGTGAGAAGAGTAAAAGGATGTGAGCTCTGTCACCACTACTTCAACGCCAATTTAACTGCCCATCACCAATGCCATAGTTGCATTCCACAGTCAGTTTATAGGAATTAATGAAATTCCTTTGTGTAGGTTGGAGGGAAAACCATCATGCTGGAATAATGTGGGTGTCAAAATCCGATGAGTACTTCTCCTCAAGTCACTTTTTTAAATTGAGAACTCTGGGGAAAGTCTGGGGAAAGGGGCTCTAGTACTTTATACATTACTGCCAATACCTGCATCTAAACAGGAAAAAACTAGAGCTTCCACAGCTACAAAAATAGTTAGCTTGCCCTGTGAGTAACCCTCATGAGGGTGATCACAAATGGACCCAAAACACTGTACAAAGTCATCATATGTACCAGAACCTGTGGCCAACTGGCAGTTGTCCAGTACAGTGCGTTACAAGTCAGACACAGTGGAGACATTGGAAATTAAAATTAAAGCAGTGGTGGATGATTTTTTTGTTTTTAAAGTATTCATTTTTATTAGATATTTGACATTTTTTATTTTTTTTTGGCACACTTTTTACCAGTTTGAATTTGTTGCTGAAGATAACTTCTGGCTGAAAAGCAACTGTTACTTCTGCCGTTACATTATTATTCATTCAAATCTACACACGTGGACAAAATTGTTGGTACCCCTCGGTTAATGAACCCACAATGGTCACAGAAATAACTTGAATCTGACAAAAGTAATACTAAATAAAAATGCTACCAATGAAAAGTCTGACATTTTTTCAACCATGCTTTAACAGAATTATTTTAAAAAAATAAACTCATGAAACAGGCCTGGACAGAAATGATAGTACCCTTAACTTAATATTTTGTTGCACAACCTTTTGAGGCAATCACTGTAATTAAATGATTCCTGTAACTGTCAGTGAGACTTCTGCACCTCTCAGCAGGTATTTTGGCCCACTCCTCATGAGAAAACTGCTCCAGTTGTCTCAGGTTTGAATGGTGCCTTTTCCAGACGGCATGTTTCAGCTCCTTCCAAAGATGCTCAATAGGATTTAGGTCAGGGCTCATAGAAGGCCACTTCAGAATAGTCCAGTGTTTTCCTCTTAGCCATTCTTGGGTGTTTTTAGCTGTGTTTTTTGTCATTATCCTGTTGCAAGAATCATGATTCTTGCAACAGGACTGAGACCAAGCTTTCTGACACTGGGTAGCACATTTCTCTTTAGAATCCCTTGATAGTCTTGAGATTTCATTGTACCCTGCAGAGATTCAAGACACCCTGTGCCAGATGCAGCAAAGCAGCCCCAGAACACAACAGAGCCTCTTCCATGTTTCACAGTAGGGACAGTGTTCTTTTCTTGATATGCTCTTGATATACCAACAGATATGTCTCATCTCACATCCTCCCAGAAGCTTTGGGGCTTGTCAACATGTAGTTTGGCAAATTCCAGTCTGGCTTTTTTATGATTTGTTTTTCTAACAATGCTGTCCTCCTTGTTATTTCTGTGACCACTGTGGGTTTTTCTTTCATTAATCGAGGGGTACCAACAATTTAGTTGGTAAAACAAAGTTTTTTGTCGTCACACACATAGTCATAAACAGTACAACTAACAGTGAAAGGCTTTGAGCAAAGGATGACAGCAGCCAACCTCACTGGCGCCTTTTTGGAATTGTGATCTGCAATGGTTTCCTTTTTCTCCTAACCTACGTGGATGCAGACAAATTGAAAAAAAAAAAGTTCCAAACAAATGAAAATTTTACCAGCCACAAGTTGTATCTCTAAGCTTGTTTTTTTTTTGTCCAGAACTGTGTTGATGGAACATTTGGTTGTTATTTTATGAACTGTGTGCAACCACCTGGTCCTTTTTAATCATGTAAATTCCAAGCACTATTTTCCTGTGCAATTGAGAGTTTTTGTAAGCACACCCACAGAAAGGCAAAGGCATTGTTGACTCATGCTGAGTCTTTGATCTGTATCTTTACAATACAATACGGAGCATGGAATGTGAGTTTCCTGCATTCACGATCTTTTCCCAGTGTTAACATGTGAGTTCATACTCTAGTTCCAATTGTTACCCAGTGTATATTAGCCAACCCAAAATCACCATCATATAATGTCAAATTTTACTAATAATCCTACATTTATTTAATTAAAAAATGTAACACATATAGCATTTATCATTTACAGTATTTACATATCAAAACTGTCATCAGATTCAACAGTACACAGAGTACGTTAAACCTGCATCTACTTATAATTTTTCAGGAAAAGATAAAAATGAAAAAACATAAAAGACAAGTGTTGAAAAAATAATAATTGGCCTCCCTAGAACAGTGGAGCCTTAGATCAGTTTTCTGCTGTTACATTCTTAGTGGATGCCACTGACTGCTCATGTAGATACTAGATTTTCAAACCATTATTTCTATCTGTTATATTTTCTTGCCAAGTACTTTAAGAGAGAAGCTGGTGAAGGTTTTAAGCCTCATATTCTTTACATAATGTAGTAGGTCAGGGATTTCAGTGACATTCTACTAGACTAATTACAGTTAATACAACATATATTGTAATATCTAAAATCTGTAGATTCTCAGATGTTTTTTCTGTATTTAAAAGAATTGATTTCAAACATGAAATGATACACAATTTGTACAAATAAACAGTTTTTATAACTGTTAATTTATTATTATAAATTAACAGTTGGGGACAGTTAATAAATATATTATTTATTTATTTATTAACTGCCCCCAAGTTCCTTTCAGGTCCTGCCACATTTACATAAAACACTACCCAAAAAGTGGGAGTATGAATTTAAGGGTTATTAGAGGAAGTGACACTACTTGATCAAGGTGAAGCTTCTTTTAGCATGTTGTTTGATGAGTATGAGCGGAAGCATGAATGAATAAAAGGCTTTTTGAAATTCTGTGCTTTCGTACTAATAATCTTGCTGCTAGCATGTTCACAGGCTGAACAATGGCAGTGAAAATGGCTGACGGTCGGGCCATCATGTCAAGCCCTGTTACAGCCATGCATTAGAAGACTTGAGAGATTTGTGACCGGACCTGACAAATGAATGACATTGTTCCTTTTTATTACCTTTATTGAAGCTTTTTATGATCATAGACAAGAAAACAAAATAGCAGTTGATTAAATACCTTCATTTGGAATACTCTGCAATGTCACCATCAACCACAACAGTAGACATGCAAAGATAGATATAAATGGAATTCATATTAGCTTTGAGACAAATTAGTCTAATATTACAGTAACATCATGAGAAATTAAAATGTGAATGTTAAAAAAAAAAAGTAACTCAAAACATAAACTCCATAAAGTCAATCCTGTCATGCATCTGTCACCATCAACTACAACTCAGGACAGTCTTCAGTAGGCATGCAAAGACTGATGGGTAGCATTAAATGAAACTGAACAGCTGTCTTGCAAACAAATAAAGATTTCTGACCAACCATCCTTCACTACATTGGTCAAATTTGCTTCAAATTTGCTTTAACTGCTGAATTTACTACATAGAGAGGAATTTTCTACTTAGTATAAATCCACAGCAAACATAAATCCATCAAGATGCAATTACTTCTGTGTATCTGTATAAATTCTATATGAATAATCATTTCTCCTTGTTACAGTTGAGTATATAACGTTAGTTCAAGTGTTTACAGTTGTTACTATATTAGTTAATATATGCATTTGTTGTATATTTATTTCATTGAATGTTAACAAAAGATATGGAACATGACACATTTGAAGTATGTAAGAAAAGTGAGAAGCATAAAAGAAAAGTACTTTGACATGTTCACAGCTACAACCTAGCAACAGCCCGAAAAGTACATTGATTATATTCAACACTGCATCATTTTAGATGAAATCATAAAAAATAAAATGATTAAACTGTAAAAATAATAATATTTGTTACCCCTAAAGGAAAAAGTTGACAGTCATGATTAAAAAAAAGTGTAGACTTTGGAACAGCCCCTTTAGTAATCAGGACTTTTTATATAAGTAGTCTGCTGTTCTTTGACTGCTCATGCAACATCTAAAACACAAACTATCATAGATCTTCAAACACTCATCAAATGACCTGAGAGAGAAGCTAATGAAGGACCTTGCCTTGAATACGTAAGCCTGATAATCTTCTTTGACTTTTAAAGAAGCAGCATTCTCTCTGTATTATGAATACCATAATCGCTGAATGCGCTTCAACACTCCTGGGTTTTCATCCTTGTCTCTTTTCTTCAGCTCCTGAAGCTTCTTGACTCTCTCTGTGTTTCCTGTTTCCTTCACTTTCTCAATGAGAAAGTCCAGGTGCTGAAGAGTAGAAACAGCAGTGGGATTTAAGGCAATCTCTTCTAGACCGATGACACACTGATAGCACTCTTCAACCAGCCTGTTTTTCTCATTATTCTGAACTTTAATTTCATTCTCCAGTCTGCTGATGAGACTCATTTTCTCTCCAGAGTCTTCCTCATATTTTCTTTTCAGATCTTCAAGAGTCTTCTTCACCTTGCGTGTCTTCGTCTCATAGATTTTCCCCTCTTTAACATGATCAGTGTAGTGACATCTTTCTGTGCACACTGTGCATTTCCCCTCTGACATTACACTGCACCAGGAGAGATCTCTGACCCACCAGCATCCTGGATAATGACAGTTCTCTTTACACACACTGCAGCAAGTTGCTTCTCTACTCAGGTGCCACCACTTAGATTCTATAGGCACCTTTTCTTTGTAGGGCTCATCAACTTCATACTCAAAGTCATTGTTGTCCTTCTTTTCTTTCTCATGTTTCTCCAAAGCTGCTTTTGTCTGTTCAAGCTCAGTTTTTCTGAGCTCTGTCAGTGTGATCCGATCTTTGAGGTTGCTGATGGAAGCTTTCAGTTGTTTGCGTTTTCTCAGAACACTTTCAGTCAGCTTTACGTTTATAGAGCTGACTTCATTCAGAAAAGTGAAAAAATTGTTCATGGTCTCCTTATTTGTTTCCCACAGATGTTGGTATTCGTCAGCCTTTTTTTCGTTATCTGTTTTATCATCATCATCATCATCATCACTCTGAAGGTTTTCACAGTGAGAGTTGTTAAAGCAGAAATGTACAGGCTTGCCATTAGAAGCTTTAGCACATTTGATTTTAGAATCCTTGATAGCCTTAAGGGCATTTCTAGGCTTGTTGTGGGCATGTGTAATGAGCACAACTATGTTTCTCTCCATATCAAAAGCAAATAAAGAGAGGACTGCATCAAATACATACAGTTGTGTGTCTGTAAGTCGAATGGTATCTGCTGACACCACAAGACACACTGCATCAATTTCCTGAACTCCATCCTTGGATCTGAATAACTCGTGCAAAGTTTCAGCAATTTTTAAATCACTCTCAATCCCTTCTGTGCTTCCATATCTAGGTGTGTCAATGACAGTGAAAGAGACTGGGCTCTCGTCAGTGAAGATATCATACACAGTGACTGCTTTTGTTTGAGATTCAGTTTGGCTTGCTTTTGTCTCTATGATCTCACACCAGATCCTGTTTTCCCACTGAACTCCCAGCATGTAGTTGACGATGGCATTAATGAGAGTAGTCTTCCCTGTTCCTGTTGCTCCAACCAGCAAGATGGTTTTATGGGGTTTGCTTCTGTCACTTTCTCCAAATGTCTCTCTCCTCAGTTTGTCTCCATCTAGTAAAGTCTTTGTGTTTAGAATATATCTTGTGAGAGGTCCTTTTATTGATCTGCACTTTCTTGTGATTTCCTGCAGTTGTTTTCCCATTGAAGTATATAAATCTTCACTCCTACAAAAAAATAAGAGGTTAATGTTTCTATCATTAAATCACTTGCTTGTTAAATGGGTTGCAACTGATCTTTATTATTTTTGTCATTATGAGTATTATATATATATGTCATAATATTCCCCCAAAACATTTATTGCAATGCAAAGGGTTAAGGAGCTGCACATTAGTTCAGTTTTTTTGTCACTATATGAGTTACCACTTTTTCCACTATTCAGACAATTTCTAAGCACTACTAAAGACACATTGGCATGTTATAGCAAGCTTTGCTATTTTTTGTATGTATGAGTGTCAAGCACACTCAAGCCTCTCTAGCCAGCCTGGATAGTTGCACCTACTGCCTCACTGAGTTGGTGGCCATGCTGGAGAGATGCCTGTGTGTTGTTGCTTTGTCTGATGACACATACAGTGTATCACAAAAGTGAGTACACCCCTCACATTTCTGCAGATATTTAAGTATATCTTTTCATGGGACAACACTGACAAAATGACACCTGGACACAATGAAAAGTACTCTGTGTGCAGCTTATATAACAGTGTAAATTTATTCTTCCCTCACAATAACTCAATATACAGCCATTAATGTCTAAACCACTGGCAACGAAAGTGAGTACACCCCTTAGTGAAAGAAGAGTTCTGAAGTGTCAATATTTTGTGTAGCCACCATTATTTCCCTGAACTGCCTTAACCCTCCTGGGCATGGAGTTTACCAGAGCTTCACAGGTGGCCACTAGAATGCTTTTCCACTCCTCCATGACGACATCACTGAGCTGGCGGATATTCAAGACTTTGTGCTCCTCCACCTTCCGCTTGAGGATGCCCCAAAGATGTTCTATTGGATTTAGGTCTGGAGACATGCTTGGCCAGTCCATCACCTTTACCCTCAGCCTCTTCAATAAAGCAGTGGTCGTCTTAGAGGTGTGTTTGGGGTCATTATCATGCTGGAACACTGCCCTGCGACCCAGTTTCCGGAGGGAGGGGATCATGCTCTGCTTCAGTATTTCACAGTACATATTGGAGTTCATGTGTCCCTCAATGAAATGTAACTCCCCAACACCTGCTGCACTCATGCAGCCCCAGACCATGGCATTCCCACCACCATGCTTGACTGTAGGCATGACACACTTATTTTGTACTCCTCACCTAATTGCCGCCACACATGCTTGAGACCATCTGAACCAAACAAATTAATCTTGGTCTCATCAGACAACAGGACATGGTTTCAGTATTCCATGTCCTTTGTTGACATGTCTTCAGCAAACTGTTCGCAGGCTTTCTTGTGTACAGACTTTAGAAGAAGCTTCCTTCTGGGGTGACAGCCATGCAGACCAATTTGATGTAGTGTGCGGCGTATGGTCTGAGCACTGACAGGCTCACCCCCCACCTCTTCAATCTCTGCAGCAATGCTGACAGCACTTCTGCTCCTATCTTTTAAAGACAGCATTTAGATGTGACGCTGAGCACGTGCACTCAGCTTTGGATGACCAACGCGAGGTCTGTTCTGAGTGGACCCTGCTCTTTTAAAACGCTGCATGATCTTGGCCACTGTGCTTCAAATTTGCTTTAACTGCTGAATTTACTACTTAGAGAGGGATTTACTACTTAGTATAAATCCACAGCAAACATAAATCCATCAAGATGCAATTACTTCCGTGTATCTGTATTAATTCTATATCAATAATCATTTCTCCTTGTTACAGTTGAGTATATAACGTTAGTTCAAGTGTTTACAGTTGTTACTATATTAGTTAATATATGCATTTGTTGTATATTTATTTTATTGAATGTTAACAAAAGATATGGAACATGACAAATTTGAAGTATGTACGAAAATTGAGAAGCATAAAAGAAATTAGTTTGACATGTTCCCAGCTACAACCTAGCAACAGCCCGAAAAGTACATTGATTATATTCAACACTGCATCATTTTAGATGAAATCATAAAAAATAAAATGATTAAACTGTAAAAATAATAATATTTGTTACCCCTAAAGGAAAAAGTTGACAGTCATGATTAACAAAAAGTGTAGACTTTGGAACAGCCCCTTTAGTAATCAGGACTTTTTATATAAGTAGTCTGCTGTTCTTTGACTGCTCATGCAACATCTAAAACACAAACTATCATAGATCTTCAAACACTCATCAAATGACCTGAGAGAGAAGCTAATGAAGGACCTTGCCTTGAATACGTAAGCCTGATAATCTTCTTTGACTTTTAAAGAAGCAGCATTCTCTCTGTATTATGAATACCATAATTGCTGAATGCGCTTCAACACTCCTGGGTTTTCATCCTCATCTCTTTTCTTCAGCTCCTGAAGCTTATTGACTCTCTCTGTGTTTCCTGTTTCCTTCACTTTCTCAATGAGAAAGTCCAGGTGCTGAAGAGTAGAAACAGCAGTGGGATTTAAGGCAATCTCTTCTAGACCGATGACACACTGATAGCACTCTTCAACCAGCCTGTTTTTCTCATTATTCTGAACTTTAATTTCATCCTCCAGTCTGCTGATGAGACTCATTTTCTCTCCAGACTCTTTCTCATATTTCTTTTTCAGATCCTCAAGAGTCCTCTTCACCTTGCGTGTCTTCGTCTCATAGATTTTCCCCTCTTTAACATGATCAGTGTAGTGACATCTTCCTGTGCACACTGTGCATTTCTCCTCTGACATTACACTGCACCAGGAGAGATCTCTGACCCACCAGCATCCTGGATAATGACAGTTCTCTTTACACACACTGCAGCAAGTTGCATCTCTACTCAGGTGCCACCACTTAGATTCTATAGGCACCTTTTCTTTGTAGGGCTCATCAACTTCATACTCAAAGTCCTTCTTTTCTTTCTCATGGTTCTCCAAAGCTGCTTTTGTCTGTTCAAGCTCAGTTTTTCTGAGCTCTGTCAGTGTGATCCGATCTTTGAGGTTGCTGATGGAAGCTTTCAGTTGTTTGCGTTTTCTCAGAACACTTTCAGTCAGCTTTACGTTTATAGAGCTGACTTCATTCAGAAAAGTGAAAAAATTGTTCATGGTCTCCTTATTTGTTTCCCACAGATGTTGGTATTCGTCAGCCTTTTTTTCGTTATCTGTTTTATCATCATCATCATCATCATCACTCTGAAGGTTTTCACAGTGAGAGTTGTTAAAGCAGAAATGTACAGGCTTGCCATTAGAAGCTTTAGCACATTTGATTTTAGAATCCTTGATAGCCTTAAGGGCATTTCTAGGCTTGTTGTGGGCATGTGTAATGAGCACAACTATGTTTCTCTCCATATCAAAAGCAAATAAAGAGAGGACTGCATCAAATACATACAGTTGTGTGTCTGTAAGTCGAATGGTATCTGCTGACACCACAAGACACACTGCGTCAATTTCCTGAACTCCATCCTTGGATCTGAATAACTCGTGCAAAGTTTCAGCAATTTTTAAATCACTCTCAATCCCTTCTGTGCTTCCGTATCCAGGTGTGTCAATGACAGTGAAAGAGACTGGGCTCTCGTCAGTGAAGATATCATACACAGTGAATGCTTTTGTTTGAGATTCAGTTTGGCTTGCTTTTGTCTCTATGATCTCACACCAGATCCTGTTTTCCCACTGAACTCCCAGCATGTAGTTGACGATGGCATTAATGAGAGTAGTCTTCCCTGTTCCTGTTGCTCCAACCAGTAAGATGGTTTTATGGGGTTTGCTTCTGTCACTTTCTCCAAATGTCTCTCTCCTCAGTTTGTCTCCATCTAGTAAAGTCTTTGTGTTTAGAATATATCTTGTGAGAGGTCCTTTTATTGATCTGCACTTTCTTGTGATTTCCTGCAGTTGTTTTCCCATTGAAGTATATAAATCTTCACTCCTACAAAAAAATAAGAGGTTAATGTTTCTATCATTAAATCACTTGCTTGTTAAATGGGTTGCAACTGATCTTTATTATTTTTGTCATTATGAGTATTATATATATATGTCATAATATTCCCCCAAAACATTTATTGCAATGCAAAGGGTTAAGGAGCTGCACATTAGTTCAGTTTTTTTGTCACTATATGAGTTACCACTTTTTCCACTATTCAGACAATTTCTAAGCACTACTAAAGACACATTGGCATGTTATAGCAAGCTTTGCTATTTTTTGTATGTATGAGTGTCAAGCACACTCAAGCCTCTCTAGCCAGCCTGGATAGTTGCACCTACTGCCTCACTGAGTTGGTGGCCATGCTGGAGAGATGCCTGTGTGTTGTTGCTTTGTCTGATGACACATACAGTGTATCACAAAAGTGAGTACACCCCTCACATTTCTGCAGATATTTAAGTATATCTTTTCATGGGACAACACTGACAAAATGACACCTGGACACAATGAAAAGTACTCTGTGTGCAGCTTATATAACAGTGTAAATTTATTCTTCCCTCACAATAACTCAATATACAGCCATTAATGTCTAAACCACTGGCAACGAAAGTGAGTACACCCCTTAGTGAAAGAAGAGTTCTGAAGTGTCAATATTTTGTGTAGCCACCATTATTTCCCTGAACTGCCTTAACCCTCCTGGGCATGGAGTTTACCAGAGCTTCACAGGTGGCCACTGGAATGCTTTTCCACTCCTCCATGACGACATCACTGAGCAGGTGGATATTCAAGACTTTGTGCTCCTCCACCTTCCGCTTGAGGATGCCCCAAAGATGTTCTATTGGATTTAGGTCTGGAGACATGCTTGGCCAGTCCATCACCTTTATCCTCAGCCTCTTCAATAAAGCAGTGGTCGTCTTAGAGGTGTGTTTGGGGTCATTATCATGTTGGAACACTGCCCTGCGACCCAGTTTCCGGAGGGAGGGGATCATGCTCTGCTTCAGTATTTCACAGTACATATTGGAGTTCATGTGTCCCTCAATGAAATGTAACTCCCCAACACCTGCTGCACTCATGCAGCCCCAGACCATGGCATTCCCACCACCATGCTTGACTGTAGGCATGACCAAACAAATTACTATTGGTCTTATCAGACAACAGGGCATGGTTCCAGTATTCCATGTCCTTTTCAATCTCTGCAGCAATGCTGACAGCACTTCTGCTCCTATCTTTTAAAGACAGCATTTAGATGTGATGCTGAGCACGTGCACTCAGCTTTGGATGACCAACGCGAGGTCTGTTCTGAGTGGACCCTGCTCTTTTAAAACGCTGCATGATCTTGGCCACTGTGCTGCAGCTAAGTTTCAGGGTGTTGGCAATCTTCTTGTATCCTTGGCCGTCTTCATGTAGCACAACAATTCGTCTTTGAGGATCCTCAGAGAGTTATGCCATAAGGTGCCATGTTGGAACTTTCAGTGACCAGTATGAGAGAGTGTGAGAGCTGTACTACAAAACTGAACACACCTGCTCCCTATGCACACCTGAGACCTAGTAACACTAATGGGTCACATGACATTTTAAAGAGAAAATGACAAGCAGTGCGCAATTTGGACATTTAGGGGTGTAGTCTCTTAGGGGTGTACTCACTTTCATTAGACATTAATGGCTGTATATTGAGTTATTGTGAGGGAAGAATACATTTACACTGTTATATAAGCTGCACACAGAATACTTTTCATTGTGTCAAAGTGTCATTTTGTCAGTGTTGTCCCATGAATAGATATACTTAAATATCTGCAGAAATGTGAGGGGTGTACTCACTTTTGTGATACACTGTACCTCTTGGCTACCGTTTCTGCCACCAAGAAGGCCCCCAAACCCTCCAGGCTGATTTCTCCAAGCTGGGATGAACTCTAAATTACAGCCTCAGTAGAAGGGGGTAACTCAGACCGTATTATGAGGCAGAAATATCTTATCACCTCAGCAAAGGAGCTGTTTAGAGAGTCCCAGTGGAAGAAGGCTAAAGTGGTTTCTCACTACTTCCTCATTCTGAAAAAATACAATGGACTGCATCCCATTCTGGACATTCTGTTTTCAACAAGCATTTGGGGTAGTATGCATTTAAAATACTAACTCCCAAGAACCATTCTACTTGTCCTAAGAATTGTTTCACCACGATTTAAAGGACGCTTCTTAGATGCATCCATCTCATAGAAAGTATCTGTTTGCTTTCAGGGAAATGGCTTTTAAGTTTGTCACTGTCGTTTTTGGGCTCAGCTTTGCTCTGTGGGTTTTCACTCCAAGAGCTGTTCAGTACCCCAAGAGGTGACTTTTCTGGGGCTCAGGATGAACTCTCTCATCCCAAGTCATGCTATCAGAAGACAGATTTAGATTTTGCCGCACTGACCAGGGAGACTTTGGTTAGTGGAAATAACTGTTAGAGATGCCTTGTCTGTTCCCAATATGAGACTTGCTGTCTCAAGCCTACAGGCAGATTTACACCCATACCGTCTGGCCCTGTCCACGTGCACGCTCATCCATCCACGTGCACACTGTATAACAAAAAGTGGCATGTGTTTAAGTTGTGGTCTGAGCATAGAGGACTAATTTTTCTCCAGTGCTCAGGTTCAGATGTGCTATGACTGCTGGATGGCAGTAGAGTATATTTGGCTGCTTTTTTGGCATGCCACATGGGTTTTGACAGGACCACCGTCCTTTGATATGTTGTTTAATAAGAGGCATGTGCCAGTTATGCGGGTCATTTAAGCCTTTCCTGGATCCTGGATGCACTCTCACAACCACCATTTGAGCTGTTGGAGAGTGTGGGTATTAAAATAATTTCTGTTAAGACTGTGCTGGTACTTGCATTAGTGTCCACTAAGTGAGTTAGGGAGCTGCATGCATTATTGTTGCATCCCATGTGTTTGGACTATACCTGCACTGCTTTGAAGATGAGGGATTTACCTCATTTGATGAGTGGAGGTAGCATTGCCTGTGTCCAGTCCATGCATCACATGTCTTTGTGTCGTGAGCTATATTGTTTTCAGAGAACTAGGGTTCTGTTTCAGAGAACTAGGGTTACACATGTAACTGTACATTTTGACAACAGGGGGCTCTTAGCCTTTGTCTTTCAGCACTTGTTTACATTTCCCATACAGCCAGCCAACAGTTACTCTGATAAGAGTTACAGGAAAAAAAGGTCATTTGAATATATTAATTATTAATATCAGTTGATTTCGAAGAAGCCCATAGAAAAACAATTGATTTGATTTGATGTTGAGGCGAAGCTTAGTGGTTTTGCACAAAAAGCTTGGAATTTTTGTTGTAAATAGTTCATTTCATTCAGTATTTCATTTAAAAGGTTTGCCTCAAGGTGGGAATTTCGCTTAGTGACTGTCTGAGTAAGTGAGTGACTAATTGCCTGATGGACCTTGTTGAAACATGCATTGTTATTGTTGCATTCAATTGCATTATTTGTAGATAATGTTTAAGTGTATTTATGGCAACCCACTCAGTTGTTAATAGAGCTGACAGCCACACTAGAGGATACTTACTTCATACTACATACTATCTGGATATTGGAAGGATATCCATCAAGCTTTTAGTATTATATTCCAGAAAAAAATACCATTTCATTTTTTATATTCTTGG
Organism: Salminus brasiliensis; assembly: GCF_030463535.1. NCBI lineage: Eukaryota > Metazoa > Chordata > Actinopteri > Characiformes > Bryconidae > Salminus > Salminus brasiliensis. The sequence continues at coordinate 29,458,735 of NC_132882.1, forward strand.
GGAACCTCTCTGTTGATATGTGTAATGATGATAAGAAATTACTACTAGTCTATTGTGTTAGTAATGTAAGTAAAAAAAAAAAAAGGAAGTAAAAAAGTCATCACCAGAAAATGGTTGTCTACTGAACTCAAAGACACGAGTTTGTTTATAAATTTGTTGTTATGGAGAAACTAACTTATTCCTTAACAATTCAAGAGGACATTTTTAATCAAATTTGGTTTAGATGGCCAGACTTTATAAGACCCCAGTGACAAGAATTCAACTCAAGTGACCTTCCCACTCAAACCCTTAAAAAAAAATCTTAATTAATTATCTTAATAGTGCTTTTTGTTTGTAACATGAATTGTACTCTTGCCTTACAATGCTTGAGACAATAACTGTGACACTGTACTTTGTTCTAAGTGAATTACATTTCCTGTTCTTTAAAATATATTTTTTTCAATAAAAAGAAAATGACAAAAAAAGAAACATGCATGAGCAAGGACTGCCTGTTGTTTCCCTAGAAAATACATTTTCTTGTACTGCCAAGAGCTTTAAGAGGAGATGTAATCTTAGGTTGTTTTCATTTTGCTTGAAATATTATTGCAAAGGGAAATGGAAAGGGTATTAATGCTGTGCCATTAATGTGTGTATCAAACTCTGTAGCAATAGCTTGTTGACTTAAGCAATCCCACTGTAAAGATCATGTGATCTACAAGAAACCACCCTAACAGAGTTGTTTAAGAAGTAAATTGTTCTCATTCCCAGTTTTTATACCAGCAGAAATATAACCTGTCTATTTCCTTTGATGTTAAGCCAGATCACTGCCTACTAAGATATGGCTCTCTGTGTTGACATTTGCTGGTGGCTACAACTAGCTTTTGAAACTTTGACCAAAAGAGGAGACCTAAACTTGCCTTGCCCAGCATCACCGCGGTAGCAATGCTAAGGCTGCAGTAGCAAGATAACGCTGTGTTAGTGCGCTAGCCACCAGCCTCCTCCAGTATCACTACCACAGCGTTATCTTGCTACTGCAGCCTTAGCATTGCTACCGCGGTGAATGTTGGCCTCAATGTTATCACGGCATTATCATTGCAATATCCCACTTTTATATTTTATGTTTGATGTTGTGCAGTTCCAAAAAGACCCTTTCATTTTAATAGTCAAGTTTTAAACAATCATCCATTGAGTTTAGGGAACCAAACGTAGGTCTTTTGTGGCACTGTACTTAGAAAACGTTTACTTTTAAGTGTTCCAGTTGATGTTAGTTCATTTAGGATAAGGTCGCTGTGGTGTGGATGATTCTTGCAAATAAAACCTTACCCATGAGAGGACACTTGGCACTCTGCCATGGCTGCCTGGTCTGGTTTGGACAAGCAACTGAAACTGCTGGGTTTCACAGGAAGAACTCTGAGGAAATATTAAACCTGATCAAATCCAAAGCAGAGATGGGTGGATTATCCCAAACTCATTTTCAAGCAAAAGTATTGTTGTTTCAAAGGGGTTATTAATCACCTATGCAAAAGTATAAGTACCACTGGAACTGAAATTTATTAAGAGCTATATGTTAAAACCTTAGGATGGGCTGTGTAGCTTCTGACAGGATAGCTCAATATTAAAAACTCTAAAGTTAAAACACAACTAGTACAAAGATTCACAAGAAATTGATTTGGATCGCACTACAATTGTGATGTACACAACAGCATGATACATCAAATTCTACATCAACAGCATGATAAACCAAAAAAAGCAAAGTGAAACAAAGTGTGAAACAGCCTTATTTGGTCTTAAAAGATCATCTAAATGCATTACTTACCTTTGGATGTGGTGTTTGTGCTTTTTGTGCTGCCAGGCCACAACAGAGAACTACATCAGGAAGTTTGATGCTTGCACTTACATAAACACTGCCACTGTGAAGATCACGTGATCTTCAAGAAACCACTCTAGTTGCTTGGGACGTCAGTTGTTCTCATTCTGTTTTACACCAGCAGAAAGATGCCCTGCCTCTTTTTACACTGTAGAATGCTGGATGTTAAGTTGTAGTGGCTTGTAGCAAGAGATACAAACATGACATCTCAAAAAATATAAGTAAACACACCTGCCTTAGAGCTCAAATTACTCAAAGATAAAACAGTGCAGGGTTTTATTTGATATCTTAAACTACAAATTTGATTGTTTGCACATATTTCCTGTGATTTTAAGTCAATCACTGCACACTAAGGCATGGCTATCTGTGTTCACACTTTCTGGTGGCTACTTTAAAAGCTTTTGAAACTTTGACCAAAAGAGGAATTCTAAACTTTAGATTTGGCCAAGTGTTTTTACTTTGTGTGGTTTACGAGGTTAATGTTTTCTACGATGCATAATGTAACTTGGATCTTGAATGTGAGATACAAGTCAATCAAAAAGACTGTTAGAGACAACACATAGTTGGCATACTGGTCATTTTAGATAGTGTGTTACACCAATTTATTACATCACAGGATTTACTGGATCAGATTTGTTTAAATGCATAAAATCAAAAAGTATATTGGTGGTCGATAGTTGTAGATAGTTGCTTAAATGTTTAAAGAATATGTTTTATTTTAAGGTGAGCTTTTTACTCTAACAGTACAAAACAGACCAGTGACCACTGTAAATATGGCTATGTAAATATATGTATGTAAATATATGTATGTAAATATATCTATGTGAATATATCTATGTGAATATGTCTATGTGAATATGTTTATGTAAATATATCTATGTAAATGTATCTATGTGAATATGTCTATGTAAATATGTCTATGTAAATATATCTATGTAAATATATCTATGTGAATATGTTTATGTAAATATATCTATGTAAATATATCTATGTGAATATATCTATGTAAAAATGTCTATGTGAATAGATCTATGTAAATATATCTATGTGAATATGTTTATGTAACTATATCTATGTAAATATATCTATGTGAAAATGTTTATGTAAATATATCTATGTGAATATGTTTATGTAACTATATCTATGTAAATATGTCTATGTGAATATATCTATGTAAATATGTCTATGTAAATATATCTATGTAAATATATCTATGTGAAAATGTTTATGTAATTATATCTATGTGAATATATCTATGTAAATATGTCTGTGTAAATATTTCATAAACAGACTTTAAATATTCACTGATGGCTGTGTCTTTAAATGAATCTTTAATAAAGTAATTAAAATGACAAACTTAAGACACAATAAATAAATCCATTTAATAATAGGATACGTAATTAGCCTACTACACAGTATACATAGACAGTAGGCTAAAAGCACCAATCTTCTCTTTAAATATAATGAAATTTAGAGCACAAGTTCTAAAAAAGTTCTGTAAATCCTTACAAAACTGAACCATGCAAGCACCAATAACTGCACAAGTCTTCTGATGGTTCATTTTAAAACACTAAAAGCTTTGTCACACAAACTCAAACACTCACATCACATCACAGTACTATGGTGTCTATAAAAAGTATTCAACCCCTTTAATGTTTTTTTTTCCCTTTTATTGCTTTTATGAATGGAATCATGGTAAATTTACTTTGTCTTTCATGTCAAAAGTGAAATGTGAAAGTGGAAACATATTTCTACAAAGTAATGTCACTTCATTAAAAATACACTGCTCAAAAAGGTAACACGCTAAAATAACACATCCTAGATCTCAATTAATGAAATATTCCAGTTGAAAATCTTTATTCATTACATAGTGGAATTGGTTGAGAACAAAATAACAAAAATGATCAATATAAATCAAAAGTATTATCCCATGGAGATCATACTCAAAATAAAAGTGGAAAATCCAAATTACAGGTGGATCCAACTTCAGTGGAAATTCCTCAACACAAGTTAGGCTCAGTAGTGTGTGTGTGGCCTCCACGTGCCTGTATGACCTCCCCACCTCATCCGTGAAGAGCACAGGGCACCAGTGGCGAATCTGCCAATCTTGGTGTTCTTTGGCAGATGCCAATTACCCTGTACGGTGTTGGGCTGTAAGCACAAGCCCCACTTGTGGACGTCTGGCCCTCATACCCCCCTCATGGACTCCTGGTGTACTGGCCTGTCTCCTGGTATCTGCTCCATGCTCTGGACACTGTGCAGACAAACACCAAACCCTCTTGCTGCAGCTCGCATTCATGTGCCATCCTGGATGAGCTGCACTACCTGAGTAACTTCTGTGAGTTATAGACACAGCCTCATGCTACCTCTAGGGGTGAGAGCACTGACAAAATGCAAAAGTGACTAAAACATCAGTCCGAAAGGATGAGAACGGAGAAATTATTTGTGGACCTGCAGAACCACTCCTTTAAACTACTCCTTTCCATCTTTCTAATTTTCTCTCATTTCTACCTGTTGTCAGTTCTATTTGCACAACAGCAGGTGAAATGATTCACAACCTGTGTTGATTCCTAACTATACAGGTTGATTTCACAGTGTATAAACTGTAAAATACATGATTGCATCTATACTTCCATTGTGTGTTTATTAAATTATTATTGTACTTTCCATTTAATGTGTTAATGTGATTATATTACATTTTATTTTAATGATCTTTTTCTATTTAACAATTGACCCAACTAACAATCTCACAATCAATGTTTGGAAAAGACATTACTACAGTTATTTGAGCTTCACAAACCAGTCAGTTCCTGTAATGTTGAAAGATTTGGAATACATCATACACATCTACTTCATTCCTGACAAGGTTATTGGCAAAATGAACAGTGGCACATGCTAACACACCTAGCTAACCTAACATAGCTATTAAATTGAGTGCCATAACAAAGGAATCACACAAACACACTAACTTTACAATGTTACAGCTTGAATTATTATTACTTTAGCCAGGGTTTGAGGTGTATGAATACTGTAGCTACTTTACTGCATCTAACATTATCTTGCAGTTACCACTTTATTAATAACATTAGCATTCAGAACTTTGCCGGATCACAGGTCTCCTTGATGTAAGTGATAGAACTGATCGAGAATTAAGGAACAAATATGACTTCCAATATGATCTTGTACTTATCTTGACCTTTACTTGCTGCAGCAGTGGTCAACTTTACACGTATATGATGTTGCCATGGTAAATGTGTTACTTTAACTGTTCTACCGGGGAAAGGGGGGTGGGGGTGTAGTACCCCTGTGACACAACAGCATAAAAACACATTTTCCAGTGGGGGCCGTTCAGGTGAAGAACTGAGTTTCCCTCACTGTGATGTTTGTATAGTATTTGTATGAAATATGAGAATCTACAGAATATCATACAATAAAATGTGATTGAAAACAATATAAATATAATGCATATTTATATTTGAACACTGACATTTGTCTCTTCTTGTCCACAATGCACAATCAAGTAAAAAAAAAACAACATTGACTGTTCACACACTTCAAAAACTGATAGAAATCCTAATCAGTGGGCATTGACCACCACATACACCTACTGGCAACTTACTTAGTAGGGTTGTAAGGGTTAGTCAAACATGGGATTATTCCATTATAGTCCAAATGACTTGTATCAATGCTGTCAGGAAACACAGGCAACATTATGCTTTGTGCTACAGCTCCATTGGAAAACCGTATTAAATATCTTGGTGGAGTAAGGCATATGTAGTTCGGAATATACATTGCATTACATTGTCTTGGAAGGTAGCCTCTCCTTCTTTTACTCTCAGGAAGCAGTGCAGGTGAGGCATTTATTACTGCTGAGCCGATGGCTGTTACAAGGCTGCCGAATGCTCGGAGACACGAAAATCTTCTGATGGTTACCTTTGCTGAAAGGAGCTGACCCAATTACCTACTGCCCTCACCCCATTATTTATGCAGTTTATCTAAAACTGGGCTGCACTGTACTGTAGAAAGCATGCAATTATCAGGCAGAATCATGTTCAAGTTTGTAGATTGTTTGTGACAACCAAGTAACCAAGTAGCATTCTGATCACCATGATAGCTCCTCAGAGCTGAACAAAAACTAAATTCACTCCAGTGCTACCAAACACTACAGATGTCATTTTATACTACTACCCAGCGTGCAATACTGTACTGTGGTGGGGGTAAAATCTGACTAGGTTCTCTTGTATTTGTTCACAGTAGCCACGTCAGCCAGCCTGCACATTGACAATTCAGTGATAACTGGGCGTCTCACCATCATTACAGCTCATTATACTGCAGACGAGAATTGCCTTTGCTTACATTTGTGGCCAACTGGAGGATTTCTGGTGACCAGGTGTCTGGTTCAGCCCAAGTCACACCCAGCTAACAACGCGTTAGTAGTTCTGGATCAGCGCAACTGCTAATTGCCAAACCAAAAATAATTTAAAAATAGAAATCACCACACATTCATTAATTACCAAAAGCATCCCATAACCCAATTAATCCAAACTAAGCTAAGGAGAGTCTGAAAGAATGACATGGGGGAATTCACTCAGAAAAAGGTACTTTTTTTGGGTGGTTTGTACAAAGCCAAAACTAACAAGAACAGTTGCATATTATTGCTTTTATTGAGGTTCTGGAGAATTTCCATATCTTCAGAACAGGGACAACATCCACTCCATGGCTCCCCAACAGAAGTCCCAATTAAGACATATGTACAATTTATATCAAATGACATTACATTTCGAAAGCTAGCTCACTTATCAAAAACACACAAATTTAAAAAACTAATTTGAGAGGTACCCACAGCACACAGTCACTTCCATGCTCATATATAAAAGAGTACATTAGGAACAGCAAGCTGTCCTTAGCATTTAGCAAACTTGCTCATATAGTTTTGTTTTACTGGGAAACATCTGACAGCTGACTAAAGCATAACATGTGCAATAAAAATAAAAAAAAAGTGGGAAATAAAGTGAAATTCAAAAGTTAGTACATTAAATAGTTATATTATGCCATTTATTTATGTTAAATAAATATTGAGAAATGATCCATTGCTTATGGTAGATCCTCATTAATTCACCTTCCTAAACAAATGAAAGCTGTTTTAAAAGCTTATGAACTAAAAACCCATCTTTCTCCCATAATGGGGGGTATTAGGGGAGACCGGTATTTTTTTAGGATGCAGTTTTCCAGCCATTTTCTTCACAATTTGACAGAACTTTCACCCTGCATTAAACCAATGCATGTAATATCACCATTTGTTTTTGTGTTCCAGAAGTAAAATATCACAATAATTGAAACTTCATTGCAACCATTTTAAACCAAACTAACAAGTTACTATAAATCAACCATAAGACTGAATTCACTGAACAGACGCAGAGGTACAACAGTGTGTAATGTGGTTAGCATTAACAGCTAAATGTAGGTTGACGGGCAGGTAATGTAAAAGAAGCAGACAAGACAACAATCCAGGCAGCTGGTACAGCCAAGTTCTGAACATTTACGGTACTCCAAGACACATACAGACATATCCCAGCTTCTTGAAGGAATAGCACTGGAAGTGTTGCGTAAAATTCCAAGTCACTTTTCCAGTTAGATCAATGCAAACAGAAGAAAACGCCCAACATTCAAGTGGACTACTCAAATAGCGTGAAATATGGGGGCTTTACAAGGCATACGACTAGGGAACCAACTTCCTTTTTGGAAATCAAACCAGTTCCTGTACACTTGCTTTACCTGTCAGGTTTGAACTCAAAAACAGCCCCCACATCAAACTAGAACATGCATCAGGCTGCAACACTGGTTAGCTGAAAAGGCCAAGACAAATAAAGAGAAACTTCCATGTTGAACTCATGTGTAACTGCTAAAGTAAAATGCAGTCAATGACACCATGTGGCCCAAAAGCGCAACTACAGTTTTAACAGATTAAGAACTTTGTCCTTCAGAAATGAAAGTTTAGGGTGATCACTTCCAGAAAATCTGATTGGTGCTGAAAAAGCAAAAAAATCATTATGAACGAACATGGGGAAGGCAGTATCTAGTGCTAAGGGTAAAACCAATCAGGAATATATTTGGCCCAATAACATTCGCCCCACAACCTGGCCAATCAGTAACAACCCTTATTCCCATTGTTCTGTAAGCTTTGTACAGCCATTGGTATTGTTAAAGAAAAGTTTATTTTCAGAGGGGTAGCATTTCTAAACTCATTCTCTCAGTCACAAGGCTTTCAAAAGACTTCAGAAGCATGATACACAACTTTTACTTTGTTAAAAACGGAGATAATTCCAATCACAGGACTAGAGCTCCAGGTACTGTAGGTTTCTCACCCATTCTGTACCCAGGAACTCGACAAACATACATTAACCGTTCATCGATCATTAAAACTCCAGATTTGAAGATCTCTGTTCTTTAGACTTGGCTCGACCAACAGAGCAGAGTGGACTTTTGGTGTAACTGCTTCATTTCCAACTCAACCGGGCTGAAGGACCAAGCGCTTTTTTGAATTAGGTCAAGCCTAAAGAAAAAGTACCACACCTTTTACACATCAATGGCTTCAGTCAAGGACACCTGCCTTGCATTTTAAGTTGATCAAGCATCACTTAGAAAACATTTAACACTTTTAAACAGCACAGCTTAACAACAAAGCTTCCAATGACAACCTAAATGGAAAAAAAAAAAAAGAAACAACCCACACAATTGCAAATACCAGTAATTTCCCTTCACACAGTAGTCCCACAAACAATAGGAAAAAAAGTCCAGTCCATAAAATTGCCCAGAACTGATTTTCTTTTCATTTGGATGGTGGTACAGTAAGCATACATCCAGGAAAAGAGATCTAAAGTGCACTTCCAGAGTTGAAATGGAACCGGCCACTGGTGCAAGCAGATCCCTCATTTCTAGTAACATCAGTTGGTAATCCTGCCAGTGTCCGAGCATGCAGTTTCTCCATGAAGATGAATGCAGCGCCATTTTGTCCTTTGGCCTATAAAAGTCATTAGTTCCAGACCAATATGAATATTGGGCTCATATGAACAGGTCACGGATCAAAAGGGAGTGTATGAATCTGCAACAAGTGCAGACAAGGTATTTCCACAGAAGAGTCCCCTGATTAAAAAATGTGATTGAGGACCACAGATTCAAGCTAGTAGTATTTCATTTCTATACAAAGCAGAGCAAGCTGTGGAAGTGCTGTGTAGTTCTACACAGCAGCTTACTTTCTCCAACTCACCTCTTTAGTGAAGCGATCCAGAGAACTTATTTCCAATAATTAAGTCACTACTGATGAATCATAAGGCCTCTTGAAAGAACGATCTCATTGAGGACAGGAGGAGGACATCCTGGCAACCATTCGAAAAGCAGGTCCTATACACACACTGCTAAACAGGTAAAGGTATGCAGACTCATATCAAGGTCATGTGGAAGATGCATTTGCAATCCAATGCAAGCACATGGTGGATCCTAGTCACCTCATAAAGGCTGGGCTCCTTGTCTGAAATTTCTGAACCCAAGATGGAGTCTCAGAGACCCATTCACTCTTAGTTGCAGAGGAGGTCATCCAGGTTTGGAAGTCTATCCAGGTCATCAAAGAGGTCGCTGATGCCCTCCCCCTCACCCAGGCTCATGAGGTAGTCCTCGCTGAGAGGGGGTGAGCCCAGGCTGACGAAGGGCCCATCAGCATAGGGGATCTGGTCTTCTGTCTGCTGTAGCAGGCTGGTGTATGGAGATGTGATGGGAGACAGGCTGGTGACCGTTACTGCAGGACCAGAACAGCCGGAGATGCCATCTGCAAAGAAGCAGCAAGGACAGACTTATCACAAAGTTTAACCCTTTAGAATCTGAAGCTTGAAAACCATGAAAAATTGTGGATAGTTTAAGCTGTGGATCGGACACAGTGCAAGGACCAGAGGGTCACAAAGACGACGCCTCAAAGACCATTTTGGTTTTTCTATAAGAACAGTGCTCAGTGTGCATTTGAGGCCTTTTTTGCACAGGTGCAGAGAGCAAGCATGGTCACTCAAGCTTAACCCATTATATGGCTTCCTTTTCCAGAACCATTCCTTGGCTGATGGCCCCAGCAACACACCAGTGTTACAAGAGTAACAGGTGGAAGCTGGGAAGCCTACTAACATCACTGACAACCCAGAAAAAAGTTAAATAAGATGTCAGTAACTGAAAGGTCACCCATCGTATTCCACAATTCTCCAATTGCAGTACAACAATGTAGCATTATCAGGGATGCTGCAATCTAGTTTGGTTCCAGATATATTCTAACTACCTTAATGCTTAATACCACTGCAAGCCACAATTCTAATTTCTAGATTAACTGAACTGCCAACAAGACACTTTATGATCTGAAGATTTAATTACCTTTAAATCAGTCAACTACGTATCTATTAATCCCACTTTCACTGCAAAATGAGAGCACTGGGAACTGCCACTACTGCAGTAATGTGCATTTATGGGGTCAAGAGGGTATTAGAGGATGAAAGAAAACAGGACGGGAACTGAAACAGTCCGAAATTGAAACTGGCACACACCCGCTCCCTTAAAATATGCCCGGATTAGCCCTGGTGCCAATCCACTAAAACATTGAAGAAAAAGGGGACTGGAAGTGATGTTTAGCACTAAGGAGGGAGCAAAATACATAGTTACTAAATACAGTAAGCACAGAAGCACAGTGAAGACATTTAGACATGAATTAATGCATAATGCACTGAAAGCAGCTCCAGTTTATTTGGAGCACTTGCGCAAAACCTGGGAGATCAGGAGATTGCAGGAGGCGCCAGATCAAATCTGGGAGGCACCTGGAATGCACACATTTAGAACTGCATATAAGGAAAACCAAAAGGCAAAAAGGAGCCTATTACAGTAAACCCACCGTCTAACACTTTCATGAAAGGTGACGAGTCTCCATTCAAGCGCAAGCCTTCATTTTTCACTGGACTGTCAGGGGTGTTCTCATCCGGACAAAGGAAGACATCTATAGGACCCTTTGTACTGGTGAGGTGTACTTGTAGGCCCTGTAAAAAAGCAAGCAGATAAGCTGTTAAACACCTGCGAGTGCTTCCTACACTAGCTTGGTCAAACTAAATTCTTAAAAGTTTGACACTCCACATGTATCATGCTTTACTTCTCCCAATAATTTCATTTAAGTGGGCAAATTAAGCCAGGCCTGGAGGACCACTGCACTGCAGACATGGAATCCAACCACCAGTGATGTTTAGATTGAGGTTATGGCAATGAATATCTATAAGTCCATCAGACAATTCACTTCAACTGACCTCTTGTGGATCAGGCACCTCCAGCTTGGTCCCAGACGGTGCCTTGACCACGATGACAGTCTGATCTCTCAAGCTACGGTCCCGTCGCAGGTCTTGATACGTCACATAAGCAAATGTGAGGGAAGTTAAGGAATCACACTTGCAGTTGGAAGGGTTCAGAACATTACAGGTAACAAAGTAGGGAATCACCCATTTAATTAGTAAAATAGCAACACAAAGTGCTTTGAACAAAAAACAAGTAAATAAACCACACAAGAACACATTTTCAACACAGGTTTTCTAGATCACACCAAGGTCTGTTCGTTGCAATTCCTATATGGCCCAAGTGTACCAAATATTTTAAGCCAATTTGAGAACTACAAAAACCTGTGGCCAGATTCTCAAAACTACTGTAACTTCCAAGCCTGTCAAAACTTGTCAGCAATTCTCAAAACATTCCAGCTGCAATAGATGGCTCTGTTGGACGTCACTGTGCTCGTCTGTAGCCGCGATGTAGTAAAATAAAGGACCTTGCCAGAGCAGTTCAACCAGTGAGCACACATCCCCTTATTGTACACCACACTGCAGTCAACTGAAATACCACCAAAATGAGAACCGACGTCCTGACTCGATCTAGTGGATCTGGTCTGATGCAAGCATATTTGAAACGGATCAGGTATTGGATTATAAGATACACTAGAAGTCTTAAATATTTAGTATATTAATAAACCAGAATATTACTACTAAATGCAGCAAGCATAAAAATAGCACAGTTAATGAAGTCCTTTAGACAAGTGTAGCTAAAATCCACAACAATAAGGGGTTTACTACAAACTAGAACCTGGAATAACAAATTTAACGCCAATTGGCATCTCCCACCACTGAGGGATTTGACACAGAATGCACTGGTAAAGCAGCTCCCTTAATATAGGGGATCCAAGTTAGTGTCCTCAGATTTAATCAGACCACCTTCATGGCTATTTGTTGTGTGGAGCATGTGTGAACTATTTTATAGTGGAGTGTACATTTACGGCATTTAGCAGATGCTCCTATCCAGAGCGACTTACAAAAGTGCTTTGCTATTTACTCAAGAAAAACCTCAGCTAGTTCAAATAGGCTAAAAATTCAAAGCTACTTCCACGTTTAGAGACTACTAAACAGTCGATATGGAGACCATAGTACTCTACTCTTCACCCAAGTACTCTCGGAAGAGGTGGGTCTTCAGTCTGCGTTTGAAGACAGTGAGCGACTCCCAGGAGGAAGTTCGTTGATTGTATTAACTATATAGAGCACCACGTTTTTGGAACTACAGAATATGGCTATAGTTTATTATTGCCATAATATGGACATATAGTTTATTAATGGTCAATGCTAACTTCTGCAACTGTGGCTGCAACTTCCACTGTTTTATGCTCAAAGAACTGTGTATATGTATTTGTAAACAAACCGTGACGCAATAAGTTCGGTAGACCTACACTGATATTTTACATGTTCATGTACAGAAAAAGGCTCAGCACAGTGAAAACCCCTTTGCTGCACATGTTTATAGTCCACTATGAAACAGATTCACATTATTTGTACATTTATGAACTCATCCAATCTCCATTCATCTGAAAAGGCTCAAGACTGGCACCTTTCATTTCAAGCCATGTCATCTGCTACAGATTAGTGGTGTGGATATGGATTTACTACAGTACAGCAAAACGCTGAAAGGCACTGCTGTCTCTGGCAGAGTTGTGTGATGGTCTGCAGTCATTTTAATATCTAAATTCATGTTTTACAAATTCAACAGAACACTCATAGCTACACAAACACCCAAAATGGCCCAAAAGCCCCCATCCACCCAAAAACAAACAAGCTACGCACACAATGCAAGTCCTTGAACGCAGCCCTTGTCTCAGCGTGAAAGGATATTTTTGACCATTTGATGACTCCGTCATCTGCTTCACCTCCTGGGTGCATCTCTGGATCAACTCATCCAGCCGGCGTTCCTCCTGCACCAGCTGAGCCACCTCACTGCTTAGCGTCTGCTTCTGGGTTAAAACCCCACCAACCTCTGACAAGTTACAGCCCCTGATGCAGAGACGGGGAGAAAAAAAAAAAAAAGCTAAGCATAAGTAGAAACGAGTCACTTAAACACATCAGTGCTGGATCCATGTCATCCTGGGAAAAGCAAGTGCCATCACTGCAGCATTAGCTCTACTGAGTTAAAAGGTTCAAATTCCTACATTAGGTACATTGCTAAAAATAAATAAATAAATAAATAATAATAATAATTTAAAAAGACAACATACTACTATTGTATTTGCCTGTCAATAAACATTTTCCCATCATTTAGCAGAGCATAGAATAAGCATGGGACTAAAATCAGGGAAACAGTTACAATAACCCAAAACCCCCATGTAAGACTAAGGCTGTACGAATATCAAATTTTATCCTCCCATTTTCTGCCGTTTTCTGCGCACGGCATGCTAGTGGTTCCTAGCTACGAACATTTAAACAGTATTCATGTTGTACTGTGCAGTCTACAGCCATCATCAATTATCCTGCTGCAGCATTAGTCCTAAAGAACAAAATACCCAGGCTGATAGTCATGGCAAGGTATCTTACAGCCTGATACGCTTGAAAGAAACATTTCCATATGTGACTTCCTGCTTTTCTTCACAGACACTGTTGTATTTGCCAGTGGCATCGGTGCAGAAACACTTTAGGCACCATTCAGTCGTTTTGTTTTGCATTTTCTACATGCAAGTATGCCTCACAGAGCATGCACACAAATGTGGATTTTAAATCAATTTTCCACAAACTGGGCTTTCAGTCCAAGTCAGAGCATAAAAATAAAAAACTTTTGGGTCGACAAGGTACAAATCCACCCATCAAAATTAAAATACATTTGACTGTAAGGGATACCAGGAGCAAGACAGCAATTCCTTGCATAATTCTCTTTTAAAACTAGAGTCATTGCATTTACCAAATTGTGCAATCCTTTCGGTATCAAAATATCAGTTCTTGTGACCTAATACAGCTCCTCTATATTACAAAGTTATTTAAGCTTGGCCCAGTTTAATATGAAAAAGAGAACAATCGCATGTCTCACTGTTGAGTGTTTATGCGTGTTTATCAGGGTTACCACAGCAACAATACTCTTCTGGGTCTCTGTATATGAACTTCATGCATACGGGCAAGCAGGATTACCACAGGCAGGAAAACAGCAACTTCCTGTGCGCATGTGTGCAGAGAAGTGATGTGTATGATGTGCAAGGTGCTGAAAAAGCACTTTCACACACGTATCTAATGGTCTATCCTTCAACACGAATTCCCCAAATATGCAGTGACCACTGACGAACAGTACCACTGGCCTCAAGTTTAGATGCACTTGCCAAGTTATGTTGAAAAACCCACTCAACCTCCCGCCTCAGACACTAGATACAACATAGCATTGTGTAAAGGTACACAGTACGTACATCCATTGTATGTTGTTTTTCGATTTCTTCTTGATCAGATGAACCCCCTCCAACACATTGGTGATGTCATAGAGACGTCTCTTCTGGACATTGAGGACCTCAGCCGCTTGGTTTAGGTCCACCACTCCATCAGAGGACTGGCCTAAGAGCTGCACAAACTTCTTAGTCAGGAGGCCCAGAGAAGTGTCATAGCGAGTCTTTTCCGATGGAGACTTGGGAGCTATACAGAGAGTTTATAAGAAATAGAAAGACGTCTCAGCACATTCAGGACAACACACCAGTCAGGCATTTCATACAGCCCTCATTTCAAATCAATCTGGTAAGCAAACCTTTAGCTGTGGGACTCATTTATCCCCCTTAAGACCTGCCTACTTTTCTGTCCCAGTTCTCTGCACCAATCATTACACAACTAGGGAGGTGTCAAATAAACAGATACAACCATACACCATGGATAAGCATGTGGAGTAGACCTATTAGGGCTGCAAAAAAAGCAAAAGAAAATGACATTGGAACTTTTACACCCCCTGTGATCTATATTACAGTATTAAATAAGGCGGAATTTGCACCAATTGTTACTAAGCAACTTAACATTTATATATTTACATTTGCCAGATGTATGTGCAATCTATGCTGCATTCAAATACAAGACTGCAGCATTTATAACCCAAGAAACGCAGCACACTACTAGCAGCTGGTCTTGCTCTTTCAGGGAAAAATGTGTCTCACACTTGGGAGAAAGAGAACAGGGTGAAGTTTAGCTGCTTTCCAGGATGTGAATGAAGTACTGTTGACTAACTGTAGTTAGGGAACGTACAATACTTTGTTGCATAGTCTGAATTCAGCTCTTAGCAATTTGGCTAAATGTTTGACGAGCTGCTTCATGTTGTAATGCTGTTAAATTAGTTTTGTAAAGTTTTGTTCAACCTCTTAGAAGCCATGTCTTGCTTACTTTTGTTGCCCTTCAGCACAGCTAGCGGTGCTCCATTTTGTGTCTTGGGAGTTTTGGCTACTTCGGTCGTATACAAGTGATCTGCATCATCCAAGGCCAAGCGTCTTTTCGCCTGTGGAGAGGGTTCAGAAGACATTCAGAGCACGTCATGACACAAAATAAACACATTTCAGCTTATCCAAGTAACTGACTAAATCCAGCTAGAAATATGAACATTTAAAGCAAGGTATTAAAGGATGGGTAACTGACCCACAAAAGGAGACCCCTCTCCATTGTTCTTATAGCAATATAGTATGGTAGAAGGAGAAAAATTATCAAGGCAGTCATGCACTGGACCAGATATCAGTCTTTAAAGAAGGGGGGGGGGGGGGGGTTGTCCTAGAGTTAAAGTACATTACAGACACATGCCTTCTGCAAATATACTGATAGTGAGTGACTGCTGCCAAAGACAACCCCTTCTTACTGCTGAACATGCAGCCCACCATTCCCCCCCCCTTCTGCAATAACACTCGATTCAACTGATCAATTAATTATTAAGCCCCTCATGAGCCGAGGCGGCAGGGTTGGAGCAGGGACAACAAAAGGAAATGGATTAGGAAAAGCAGTCTCATCAAAAAAAAAAAAAAACCCTTTCTGGTGGTCGTGTTAATCTGTAATACAGATCTGCAAGTGCTCCAGACCATCTGACATGGCGAAAAATGTTCATAGCCAAGCCAAAGAAGTGCATCCCCCAAAATATTTGGAAAATGAAGCAGTCAGGGTGGACGTTTGGTGTTTTTCATACTGGAGCTGCAAAGCTAAAGTGGCTAACAAGGTGATCTTTTAAACCTGTGTGGTTTTGGACACCATGACCGCAATCTATTAAAAAAGGACAAGTAGGTGGCATGGCTAAAAACAGTCCCAGCAGCCATTTTGAGGCCTGAGCTGCTTGTCCTAGTCCATATTTATAGAGATCAGTATCTCCGTGCATTCAAATACAAGCGCAAGCTATTTTCTAAGAATATTCCTCATATGCACATCAGCTACAGTTCTCTTCCGTTCTATTTAGCTCTTCATCATCTGGCACATTCTGCTATGTTGTCAACCCCTGGACCGCCTTACATGCGTTTAAGTCTCTAAAAGATGGACTAAAAGATGGTGCAAGCTCAATCAGCAAATCAACAGCAGTTCTATAGGGAGCTTGGTACTTTGCCACCTTTACTAAAGACATTTGACCACCACCTTTTCTTCAATTGGATACTTTGTGTCTGCAGAAAGAAACTTGAATGGATAACTCCAGGTTCTCTCACACAATTGACAAGTGGACCTTTACATTAGAGACTTCTGTAGGAGTTCAACCTGGCTAATAATGATCACTTTCTAGGCTCAGGATCAGAATGTAGGGTTTTCTCCATTGCAGCCAGCACTTATGTGCACTCACCTCCACTCAGCTGCTCAGAAATGATCATGAAATCAACCACAAACACAGGCCAGGACGTGAAGCCTGGTTGAGCAGGGAGGAGGCTAAGGGATGGAAGCCCTTTAAGGAGATTAGCTCTACTAGCAAAGAGAAAAAAAACACACAGAATAGCAGATCCGTTTTCCCAACTCTGCACCCTTCCCCCTCTGAACAACAAGAGCAGGGGCCTAGAGCTCCTTCCCAGCCATGAACACACACATGTACCCACAGCACATTCGCTTATCTTCAGGCCAGACCCAAAGAAAATCGCCCCTGTGAAGCAACTGCCACTTCCCCGTGTGCAGGACCCCTTAGACGAGCAGCGAAATACAAGAAGTGTCAACAAGACGCATTTACAGCAGTGTGAAGCTACTCCCGACCCCTAAGCCCCCCTGACTGGAGGTGTAAAAGTTTGAGTAAAGTTTACCGTGGTAAGCGTGTCTGTGTGTGTGCTGTAAGGCTAAGATAGCGAGCGAGGAGCCCCTGAGGTGTCCACTAACGCTCTGCTACGCTGCTAGCAAGCCACTTAGCGTTAGCATGCGGCGCTCCTGAAAATAAACGAGCTCAGAAAGTGAGTTTCTGTTTGGGTTTATTCGCTCTTTTTTTTTTTTTTTTACCGGAGGACGTCCCAGGGCAGGTCGTGGTCCGGCTCCGTTGTTTCCGTGCGGGGTTGTGTACAAACTGGCAGTCGGAGGCTCGGACAGACACACGGCGGAGGTCTGAGAAATGCCCGGCGGCGGGGTTATTATTTGGATATAAGCTGTGGCAGGGAGATGAGAGGTCAGGCGGTCGGATAGGGCCGTCAAAACAGCGTTTTTGTCCAGCGAGGAGCCACCAACCCCTGCAATTATGACTTTCTCCGGGGCTGATGAGATCCCTCTTCTCATCGTCGTGGACTCAAGTAGGGGGGCCGTCCTTTTGTCCCTCCTTGGTTTAAACTCTCTTTTTGCACCTACACACCGCGCTTATATCATCAATATCGGCCTCGAACAGCAGATGAGACTCTTAACTGTCGATGTGGCCACGTTTGGGATTATATTAGTCCCGCAGAAGCGCAGATGGTTTGGATTTAAAACCGGAGTTGAAGCGCTGCGCCGCTCGCTGGAAAATGGCTCCAGGAAGCTGACAATGAATGAGGGGGGATGCAGTTTTACCCGCGAAAGAAGCTCGCGCGAAACTCAGAATTCCCGCGAATATTTTCAAACTAAATTTGCATACACTCGCGTATTGGTCCGCTCCACAACGCAAAGCCACGCCCTCTATTGAGTTTGCGGCAATGGAGGCGCGAACACGCAGAGACCAATTCTCTGATTGGTCAGCAGGAGCGCATGTGCCGAGACGTCACAGAAGCGTATGACGCCACGGGGTAGTGTGCAGCCAACGCTGTTGACGTTTTTCTTTATCAGTTTATTTTATTCATATTTTATTTATTTTATTTATTTATGTATTTTTGTTATACCGAGTTTTGTCACAAATGGTGGCCATTAATATACAATATAAACAGAGCCATATCAGGTCATGAGCCACAGTTAGCCCTGATCTAACTTGTTCCTGGTCAGACGCTAAAAGGAAACCATAACACATAGCGAACAGCTTACAACAACAAAGACCGCGCAGGACATGTCCATTAAAGCACTTCATCTAAAGCATAAAGTCAAAAAAAAAAAAGCCCAAGATCATTTGTATTTGTATTCAGAATAAAAGTCACTCTAAACACAGTAAAACTCGACAGAGACGTTATCCTGCATAACATGAAGCACAAAGGGGCGAGTAAGGAGGGCAGTGTTGCACATACTAGCTGGCTATTGCGCAGGCACAGTGCAGTCTGTCTGGCAGTACAGGCGCAGGTAGGCTGCAGGAATTAAGTAGCAAAAGTCAAATTCATGTGAGAAGAGGAGTTCTGTAGTGCAGAATACAGTGTACAATACAACGGTACCAAATACAAGTCCCTATCTTGAACTAAATCCTATGTATTTATTTCTATTCATTTTAGGCCTAATTTGGGTGGACCTTGCACTTTGTACAGTGCTTGAAATTCAAGTGGTTTCAGTTTAGTTTCACCTGTTCCCAACATATTCAGCTTATTTATTAAACACATTAACCCTGCCACACTTTCTTCATATGAGATTTAACGGATATACTTGTACACTTGTACACTGGGTGGTCTAAAGCACTGCTGAAATTCAGGCCTAATTCTATTTATTTGTAAACATTGCATTGAAAATGTTGATAACAATGATGTTTAAAGCTTTAAATTGTTCGTTTTATTTCAGTTTCACCACCATACAGCCTTAGTTGTAGTATAACTGGCATTCAGATTATTATTACAATAATTGTTGAAGAATTAGATCGGACTTGTCCAAGCTGTTATATGTTATATGGCCATATGAAGCCAGTTAGATCATTGCTCATGGGCCGCCAAGGTCATAAGAATATTATTTCCCATGCTCATTAATTCATCATCCAAACTAGTAGCGGGTTACTGCGCTGTAGTAGAGACTGCACGTTATTACCATTGGCTGCCGGCAGGTGTCGCTCTGCGCTAAAACAATAGCAGGGCGACGCGAGTTTCTGTACATGAGCCTAAAGCATAATCGGTTTGAGGTGACAAAGAAGTAAAACTGGGTGTCTATTTTTATAGTACTGAAGATGAAATTTACAGCCAGTAAAACTGTAAATAAAAAAACTCACAATAACGAAGCTTTACGTGTTCAAAATAAACAGATACAGCGGTCTGCTTACAGTGTGGCACCTATCATTCATATATAGGAGTTTTTCTCTTCAGTTCTCTTCTTTTATGTCGATATTTGATCAGATCTCTCAGTAAAATCTCAGTAAAGTTGGTCTTATGTGTTTACTGTGTCAACAAAATCTCACAGTGCAAACAAGGAGACAGGAATGGACAGAGCAACACACAGAAAAGTACACAGACACGGATGGCAGATCAGTAAATATAAATAAAAGGAGCAGAACTGCAGTATTGATCCATTAAAAGGTTGTTAAAAGTGGAAACTGGCAAAAAAAAAAGAAAGTCACAGAGCCAATAAAATGTGCGAATCCACGACGTTGGGCGGAGCCGAGCGCGGAGGCGCGTCCTGTGTGGTGGGCGGGCCCAATAGAACGCGAGGAAGGAGCTCCTAGTAGGCGTGGCCACTGTTCGGAAGCGGCCGTTCAGTGCTGCACCCAGCAAAACAACAGGCTGTGGGCGGGGCCGATAGAACACATGGAACCGCTACAGCGAGTGTAGCAGCTACGGTGGGAGGGGCAACTAGAACGCGCGGAGGGGCCTCGGTGGGCGGGGCTAGAGCTCCACTGCAAGGCTGGCTTTCCCGCGCCCCGCCTTGTTAAAACACACGCAACTTCTAGACGACCGGCTGGGCGTGCCGATGAGAGTGTGAATGAGTGTGTGAATGAGTGTGAATGAGTGTGTAAAAGAGTGTGTAAAAGAGTGTGTAAAAGAGTGTGTAAAAGAGTGTATGAGAGTGCAGAAGACCGGAGGGAAGATGCTGTTGCTCTTCGCGGCTCTTCGCTGAGATTCTCCTCGAGCAACAGGTCGCTGAGTCCGGCTGGTGGGTGAAGGAGGGACAGTGGATGCGGAATGGAGGACCGATCCGACAGCTTTACCACCACGGGCTGCGCATGGCTGCGGCCTCTCAGCGACCTTACCGGAGTCCCTCTGGATCAGGTAGGACCAAGAGCTCACCCCGACGAGGAACACTCAGTGGATCAGTGGAATTGACCAACCTGGTGATCCCCAGCATAGAGCCTCACAGTAGCTGAGATTTAGAGCTTTACTAGACATGTAGTTATGTAGTGTGGATGCTCATCTCCATCACTGAGCTGATGAGCATCAGTTCAGCCTGCTTCTCTCCAGCTTTATCAAGCAGTCGTCTTCCTTCAGATTTGAGAAATTATTCACACCAAGTATCTGAAACTTCTCTGGACCCTGGGAAGACCTCAGTTCATCCTGCTGCTAGTTGTGCCACATCTTAGACATACCACAGCTTGCTGTGACCATACGAGAAGCAGCACCGTTCCTGAACAGTTCTAGGCCCTTAAAGAGGAGTTTGTGCATGACTACATCTTTAAGATGAAAACAGTCAGAATTGTTCACAGTGGTGGTGATAGGAACCAGTCGTCTGATAACGGAGACATTGATTTACTGATTTATCAATTTTTAGTTTTGAGAAGGTTTTGGCCAAAAAAAAAAAAACATTGGTAAGAGACTCTTTCAGGCCCATTCAGGCCCATTCAGACCCATTCAGGGCATAGCTAGACAAAGTAGGGCAAATTTACCATAATTAACCAGGTTAACCAGGGGTGCCACCAGGGATTTGGGGCCCCATTAAAAGATATTACACCAGGCCCCACAACAATTCTGCCAAAATACTATATAATTGTATACTATATTCGTATAATATTATACTATATAATTGTATAATTAATACAATTTTAGGGCCCTTGTCAATCACAGGCCATATGGTATCCCTGTGGTAAACCAGTGGTTTTGGTTAGTAAATAAAATGGCTAAATTTATGTTGTAGGCATGGCGACCCCTAGTTTTTATCACCACTGCTAATAAAATCAAGCGCTGGTATGCAGACATTCAAAAAATTAAAAAAATCTGTGGGATTCCCTTTTATATTCATGTCTTCTCTGCAGGTGAACTTCATAATTTGTCAGTTGTTTGGCCTAGCTGTCGCATTCTGGTTCCGCCTGAGCCTCAGCCCTCAGCGTGTCAGTCCGGCACTGCGCCATGCTGTCGCCACCCTCCTCGGGGTATCATTCGTCATATTCTGCTTCGGATGGTAAGGAGGACAGGTGTGGTGGTGGTCTAACCTGTTCACATCTCACCGCTGATGCTTGTGGTGCTTCGTTGCAGGCCTTTACTACTACTACTGCTACTGCTACTTCAGCTGTCTTACACTGGTGTATGGGGTTATTAGTATACTTCCATACTGCTCCTGTTTGTGCTGGGTTGTAGTTGCTCCCACACTCAGTAACACTCTGTAAACACACTCGGAGTAATCAATATAATCCCAAGTAATCACAAACTGGACTTCACCGCGGCTTATATGCAGCTTTAGGAGGGCTCGGCCGTAACTCTGCACCTTCTGACAAGAGGCGACTCCCACGTTTTTTCCCCCATCGAAAGAATGTGACCTACTGCACCTGTCCCACCTGTTTCACCAGCAGGCAGGTGTTCCTTACCTGACACCAGGGCTTCTGCAGTAGCATATTTATAGATCTTACCTTCTTGTCCCATAGGTATGCATCACACGTCTTGATCCTGACGCTGGCCTGCTATCTAATACTGTGCACAGCAGGTGTTCACAACGTCCACTGGTAAGCCCTGGAAACTTTGTCTCTAAACATGCTCTGAACACACACTGGACGCTCCTGACTTGCAGGATCTTCGCACTGGCCTGCCATGACAGGAAACATTAGCCTGCATCGTTGTTAGCCACACTGAACTGTCTGCTAAGGTGATACTGATTGTGTCACCTGTTTTAGCAGGGGGTAAGCGGGCTTCCGGTATTGCCGTAGACTGTTATAGATAGGCATTTTCGATGAACCCGTTCGGCTATTAAAAAAATAAGGGACTACAGCTGCACAAAGTATCAGAGATATTTTATTTAAATAAGCAAAAAAGAGATTCAATACACATGTATTTCCAAGACCATTGAAGACTAGACCAAACCCATTTCCAATGCTATTCCCAATGTTATTCACCAGTGACACTGCAATTTAGTCCAAGACTAGGCTTAATCAATAGCGTAATAAAATTCGACCCTTGGGCACTTTGCTGCTCTTTCTTGCCCTCATCCCTTCTTCTGTAGTTCTTACATTTAACGAACAGAAAAAGCTCTTAACTCCATTATTTTCATTCTTGAAAAGCTCAGGCTTAACACAGCAGAATGGGTTTGTTAAGAATGCCATATAGTCCGAGACTAGACTTAAACAATGGCTTAATAAAATCAGATACTTAGTGTTCTGCCTTAGTTCTGTTTATAACTGTCTGTGGTCTGCCACACAGCTCCAGGGTTTGGGGTTCGGTGTTCACTCTGGCTTCTGTTTTTGTGTCCGCATGGATTTCCTGCGGGTACTCCAGTTTCCTCCTACCAAAAACACACATTGTAGGTGAACTGGCCACGCTAAATTTCCCCGAAGTGTGAGTGTGTGTGAGCTAAGGATTGTGTGTGGTTCCCTGCAATGGACTGCTAAACTGTCTAGGGGGTATTCCTGCCTTGCACCCAATGATTCTGGGTAGGTTTATCCCCCCCCCCAAGCACTGGTAGCAATATGTTTGTGAGGCTGGGAGACCTTCTGAAACTTGGAAACCATGACAACCCTACTTGGATCATCTTTTGCAGATGGCTTTTACTTACATTTGACTGGTTACACTTTACTAAGGTCTTACTAATGTGTTGCATGTTGTTTGGCCTAGGTATACCATGCTTGCAGCAGTGGGCTATCTCACGGCGTGTCAGGTCAGCAGGGTCTTCATCTTCAGCTACGGCATCCTGTCCACAGACTTCTCAGGGTGGGTCTCCAGGCATTGCGCCATCTTTTCTCTGTAACATGGTGATGACAGGTACTCATCCTAGCCGGTTCAGCCCGAGAGCGGGGTCAAAGAAGAACAACAGAAGAAGGGGTGGGGGCAAGAAAGAGCAGCTAAGTGAGTGGAAGCTGTGCTGTCGTGCTGTGAGATCATGAGCCAAACAAGTTTAGCATGATCCAATATGTTGCTTGAGACACTAAGCCACTTTATGAACTTCTACCTTTCACCTACCCACCCACCCATTCACCAGCGCACCTATATACACACCCACACGCACACTCTGACACAATTAGACCTCTGTTAAGCTGGCCACTCCTTGGAGGTAGATTTTGTTGCTTATCTGCTGATCCTGTTGGTTCCCCTTCACCGAAAGTTTGCAACACACCCTTGAGCAAACAAAGGTGTGAGATAATGTGTGGCTGGCTGCTTCACCTGCCTGTGCAGTCGTCCTTGCTGGACGAGTTTGGCTCCGCCAGACTGCAGGGCTGGTTTCCAGCAGGGTGGGGTGGTGTATGACTGGGCTGTATCAGCTTAATCTCATTATGCTGCTGCAAAATATGGTCACTTTGATACAGTTTGATGTTCCATTCATGGCTTGCTATCATTCCTCTGCCAGCACACACCCTGCATCTTTAAGCTTTACTTTACACCTTTCAGTCCAGATAGCCGAGCCTGTAGCCGACCTTCCCAAACCAACTGGACTGTCCCATCCACGCTTTGCAAGCTTGCCATCGTAAACTATTCATTAAAAATCAATGATGCTTTTGAGAATCGTTGCAGTATTCCAAAACATAAAATCACGATACTTCGATATATCACTATTTTCATACACCCCTAGAGTTTACCAGTACTATAAAGCCTGGATGTGCAGCCTCTGACCAACTGCCATATCCCACTGGTCACTTTTTTCACCGTACCTTTCGTCCCCTGACAACGCTACCCCGTGTCTAATACGACTCTCGTCACATGAGTGGTCCGAGCAGAGTCTGCACAAAGTCAGCAGTATGCTGGCCAAACAGAGAGTGTTCTATCTGCTGGACAAACACAGAGCCAGCAGCACAGCTACACCCGTCCGAGGCAGCCCAGGAATGGGGCCGTCACAGAAGAATGGCGTCGGGTCTTCTCCTATTGTCTCCCCTCTCGCAGTGTCGGGCTAGAGACCTAATTGAATCAAACTGCCATAAAACTGGCCACAGCAGGGCTGTTCAGTCGAAAGCAAAGAATGTACGGCATTCTAATTGTAATTAGAAAACCATATGAAACACTGGTCGGGAAACTTGACTCAGCAAAGAATTACCGGAAGAGCAATAATTACTGGGAAACCAGTCCACAGTAATAAGCTCTGGGCTTCGAGTGGCTCAGTGGTCTGTTGCACTGCCACTATGGTCCGGGGGTTCCAATCCTGAGCCGTTGCTTTGCCATCAGCGGCCAGAGTCTGAGAGAGCACAATTGGCTGTGCTCTTTCTGGGTGGGTATATGGCACACTCTCCCCTCATCACTCTTAAAGTGTTGACTGGCATAGGTGCCTGTTAGCTGGGGTGGTGGAGTTGGGGACCCAATGCTTCTCCTCAGAGGGTGTCGGCTGCATGGTAATGCCGCATTGGCGGCAGTTGGAAAAGAGACGGTGTCTGGCTTTGCATGTATCTGTGGAGACATTTGTGAAGTCCTTACCCTCCAAGTGTTGGGAGCATTGCTAGTGCTAGCAATGACAACAAATTTATATAAAAACTGTCCAAAATGAGAAGTTGCTATAGGTGCAGTTATCGGATGATGCACAGTGAATTTACAATTTATATAATTTATTATAAATCATTATAAATAATTTATTTATATAATAATTTATTAAATGTTAAATTAAATAATTATTAAATAATAATTTATTATAATTTATACGCTAAGCAGGGTAATGCTGGTGAATTCATTTTCATGCTTTACTCTAAAAAAGCCTGCACTGATTGCATAGTGTACAGCTTCATTCCTTTAGTTTCAGAGAGGAGGTGCCAAGTCTGTCGTATGTAATTTAAAAAGTTCTGATGTAAGACACTTACTGTAATATCCAGCATGACTGAAAACATCCTGTTATTCCTTTTTGGACATTGTTTACTCAGCAGTGTCTTTTTTGTTGTTGTTGTTCTTTGTAGGCCGCTGATGATGGTAACGCAGAGGATCACCACTCTAGCTTTTCAGGTCCATGATGGTAAGAAACAGGATTGGGCGGTATGGCATGAATATAATTTCATGATGCACAATATGACACAAGTAAAGCCTGATTTACTCAAAATGTACTAAAGCCATACTGCTGATTGGTTGGTTTGTTTGATCTGTATACATACATGTATATACAGGTATGTGTCGCGAGCCAGACAAGCTCACCCCGGAGCAGAGACGGCTGGCAGTCATGTATGTACGGTACACTTTTAATGTCTAAATAGATAACAAAGTTTCCTAATTTCAGTAAAGGTATAAGTGCTCATCTTCATCCCCTTCAGCTTTCACTGTAGAGCAAGTGTAACAGTTGCATCTTCATTACCCTGCAGAACTGACTTGTGTTACTGACTTGTGTTTAGTAGAGTCTAAACTTAGAGGTATCTTTAAATTATTAGTCTATTCAAACTAGCTGAGGTTTTTCTTAAGTAAATAGCAAAGCACTTTTGTAAGTCGCTCTGGATAAGAGCGTCTGCTAAATGCCTTAAACGTAAATGTAAATATAAACTATATAGCAGTGACAGCTGAGCTGTCCAGATGCAATACAGCAAAACGAACTATCAAAAAAGTATCCCTGTCTTGCGAGCATAATTACGGAGCTTTTCTATTGGTCCATTCTTTATGAAATTTGAATTCAATGTAAAGAACAACTGCTACATTTACATTCTATCAAACGTGAATAATAATAGAGACACAAGTAGCTGCATAACCTTTCTGCCTCTACGATCATTTAAATCTTCCTTATATTGCATCCACGTTTCATGATAAATGGACCAATAGAAAAGCTCCATATTTTCTGGAATAAAACCTTTTAGTTTTTCCTTCTCATGTAAAGTTGGAATTTTGGAGATGCAAGGTTTTTGTATAACAGTGATGTTTAACTTACCATTATGAGCCACAATAGTAAATGTGGGTTACTGCTATGATATGAATGTTCTGTTCATGGCTGACGGCTACCAGCAGTGAGTAGTCTGGCAGTCTGTGTGACATTAATGCATATGTTAAACTCTCCATCTGATCTCTTAGTAAGAAACAGAGTCTGATGGACCTGCGAATTCAGATTTTTAACTGGTGAAGTATTTTTTGGTTTTGCACAGTTTGTCAATGCTTAGTTATGTTTAGCATTTGGCTTAAAAAAACAATGTATTTTCATTTAAATTAATCAGCCTTGCATCTTCAGTGCAAAACCAAAGAATTATGGCCCATAACGATAGCTCCAGTGCAAGTCTTACCTGATTCTCTACATTTCAGTAGAAGTGAATACATGTGTAAATGTGACTTTGCCCTGAACTGTTTCTTTAAGAGAATTGGGTGGATGTGCATTGGCCAGCACATCTGGTCATGAGTGTGTGAGTCAGGCCAGACCAGTTAAATATCCATACCTTCACTTGTTTGGGCAATAGCATGAGGAATGTCCATTCAGTGCTGGGGCATGTTTATGTTTAAGTAAAGATTAGGCCTGAATTTGGCTTTGAAAAAGGAGAAAACTTTCCAGGTAACTTTCTAAAACTTCTGCTGTAATTCTATACTTATTCTCACATGCACTGACAGGAGAGGAGGAGAGGAACAGACATGTGTGCAATCCTATCTGACCTTATTTTATTACGTTTTTAAACTGTGATTGAAACAAGGCCCTTACTTTCCACTCACCTGCCAATGAAAAAAAATACAGGGGTCAACTGCAGTACAGGAGTCAACTGCAGTACGGGAGTCAATGCTAAAAATCGGGTGTATCACATACCTGGGATTGTTGCTTAAAGCTTAAAGCGTTCACCCTCTGTTCAAAATTTGTCTTTTTTACTACTGAGGCCCTGCAGCATTTTTATCATATCTATTACATAGGTAATAACACACTTATTTTAACTTGAGAGGGGCTTGTTAATAAGCTGCCAATTGCTTAGTTTAGGTGTGTATACAGCAGAGAAATCACCAAAATGCAGGGCAGGGCAGAGGGTACTCCAGGACCAGGCATTGAAATCATTGGCTTAAAGGGGCATTCCACAGATTTTCAAGATTCCTATGTAGTTTAATTAGCTTAGTTACATAGCTCATTGTAAAGAAACATACTGAATGGTGGTGATTGGAACCAGGGGTCATAATGACTACAACACCAATATAGGCAATTTATTTACTAGCCAACCCATCAGTGAACCTACTTGAGTCTTCTGAGTTTAATATGTAATGTTAAAGACATGTTTTAATCTAAAATCTAAGGTAAAGCAATGTCTCAAGCTGCATGTTTATATATCTGAATGACTTTGTTCTTAACCATTTAATATTGCAGAAATGTTTGAATGAATTGAATTGGTGGAATTCCACTTTAAGCCTGTAAAATGTGAAATTCAGTGTATATCAAATATGATCTATTTTTATTCTGTAGCTCCAAACCTTCCCTGCTTGAATACCTCAGCTACAATCTGAACTTCATGAGCATCCTGGTAGGGCCGTGCAGCAACTACAAGGACTACGCAGAGTTCATTGAGGGGCAGCATGTGCAGAGCAAGCTGAAGAAGCTACGAGAGGGCAGCCCGGAGCAGAACGGCTGGGACGCACTCTCTGAGCCTTCGCCTGTGGTGAGACACAAAGACGGATTCAAGGCTCCATTCACACGCACATAAAAGGCTCATCACTCAGGCTAAGACTGGCAAAGCAGCATAGAAACAGCCTAGCACCGAACAGGGCTTCTGCTAGCTGAAAGATTTAAGGTGGCTTGTGGATTAAAGGAACAGCAACGACAACAACAAACATCGCTAATAATGTAGGAAGGTGAATGAGGGGATGTTAGTGGTTTAGAAGCGAATGGAGGCCAACTACACTAATTGTTCGCTCTATGAAACACCACTACCTTGTACCACTTTAGAAGCTTAAGGGTCAATATACACTATAGGGACTAAAGTATTTGGACACCTGCTCTTCCGTTGTTTGTTTTTTACTGAAAAAGTTATTGAAAATGAGTTTATCCTGCTTTGGTTGGAGTAACTGTCTCCACACTGTCCAGGAAAGGCTCTACTAGATTTTGAAGCATTGCTGTGAGGATTTGATTGCATTCAGTGACAAGAGGTAATGAGGTCAGGATGTTGGATGATCACCACTCCACCTCATCCATTGGATGGAGCACCAACCATCATTCCAGAGAACACAGTTCCACTGCTCCACAGCTCAATGCTGGGGGCTTTATGCCCCTCTATTGGCATTACTTCTTTACAAGGTGTGTTCAATTGCAAATTTGTGTGAGCAACTTATAGCAACAATAGCTAAATGAATTCATTAAAGGGGCGTCCACAAACATTTAGAAACGGTGTAGATGTACATCATCTTTGTTCATTCAAAATAAATCAACCACTCTTTACCCAATTCTTCAGTGGACAGTTTTGGACCACAGGGCCGCGACACTACACTGATAAATTAACCAAGAGTGGAAACTGATCACTGATGAAGTGCTAAAAGATCAGTTGAGTGCTAGAGTTTAGGGCTGAGGGCTACATTAGCCAGGTGGAGCTACAACGTAAGAGGTTTCTAAAAGTGGACGATAATTGAAGCTTCAGTTCTTTCATAGTAGTAGCACCTGCTACCTGTCTTCGAACACCAAGCCACTCTTTGGTAACATAGCACTTTATGTATTAATACTGATGTCTTCCTCCGCTCCTCCTCAGCCGGCAGTGTGCCAGAAGTTGCTGGTGTGTGTGGGGTGCGTGTTCTGGTTCTTCACAATCACCAAAGCGTTCCCCATCACCTACAACGTTGACCCTGACTTCATCAGCCAGGCCTCATTCATCAACAGACTAGCGTATGCCTTCGTATCCATCCAGGCAGCCCGACCCAAGTTCTACTTTGCATGGACACTCGGTGAGTGAAGTTTCACACGACACAAGGTATTCACTGACCTTCACTGAGCCTATTGTGTGGTAAACAATGCTAACTCCAGGCTATCATTAGTGAAGTGGTGGGACCAGCCCGTACCCATTTAGTAGAAGCCAATGAAATTGCGTGTAGTTGCCATATAGCTGCACAAAGCTTGTTTTGTGTGAACGCTTTGCAAGGTCCATAGAGTGCGACACTATTGGGGAGAACTCCCACTACATGTTTCTTGTTACCATGCATACCCCTTTATTGATCTCAGTGAACTGCATGTTCTTTCCATCAGCGGACGCCATTCATAACGCAGCAGGGTACGGAATCAGTGGAGTGGACAAGAACGGCAGAGTGTCCTGGGACCTTGTCTCCAATATCCACATTTTGGAGATAGAGGCAAGTTCAGCTGCTATCAGGATTACACCCGATAGTGTGTTCTTGTCTTACTGGCTGTACGTAGCAGTTAAACATAAGTGGTTCTCAGACTGGTCCCCCGGGGTTCCTCCAGACTCTACATTTTTGCTTGAATCCAACTTTCAACATACTTTCAGCAAATATCAAGTCAAGTCAAGTCAAATGGGTTTTTATTGCCATTTCAACTACATACAGAAAACACAGTGAAACAAAACAATGTTCCTCCAGGACCATGGTGCAACATAGACAGTGCATACAGAACACAAGTGCAACACAGTACAAGTGCAGACAGACAATACAACACAGTACAGACAAAGAATAATAAAGAATTAGGGGTAGTGTGCCAATTATGCAGTGTGCAATAAATATTGAGTCCAGTGAGGCAGAGTGGGTTGTCTGTGGGTTGATTGAGGACCTGTTTGAGAACCACTGGTCTGAAACACTTCTGTCTGGTTGTTGGTTAAAGAATACGCCACCAGTTTTCAACCTAATATCTAGGGATGCACGATGATCGCATCGGTATCAACAGATAATTGCTTAAAGGTGCCCTAGAATAAAAAACTGATTTTTTTTGGCATAATCGAATGACAAGAGGTTTGTACATGGAGGTGACAAACACTGGTGTTTACTGACTAGAAAATACTACATAACCAAAACAGAGCTGCAAAATGGACTAATTCCACATCTCAAAACTGGGTCATAACAGTCTTTACTCACTTTGTTTACACCCTTGAAATTTGCACAAAGCCATTTAAACCAGCCAATCAGAGAAGATCTCTTTTTTTTGCCCGGAGCGGTGGGCAGCCATTGTTGTGGCGCCCGGGGAGAAGAGAGGGTGAAGGGCTTTGCTCAAGGGCCTAACAATGGCAGCTTGCCGAGCCGGGTATCGAACTCACAACCCTGTCATCAATAGCTCAGAGTCTGGGGACTGGACTGGACACTCTGGAGTACTGTGCTAATACAGCTCTGGTAAAAATGAAAAGATCGCTCCACATGATCAGTGTCTCTGGTTTCACTATTGTTGTTTTATTCTATTAACCACTGATGACAATTCCCTCAAAAAGATTATCTCCGAATAGAAATATTGCTGTTTAAAACATTTATTTGAAAAAAAGGACCCCACTGTTAAGTTAATATTCATATTTTAAACAACACACTACAAAAGTTTTTCACTTTTAGAGAATTCAGAACGTTTGGTGAAATCACAGCTTTTATGCATTGGCATGCTCTCCACTAGTATTTCACACTGCTGTGGGGGTGAGTTTATGCCATTCTAATGTTGTTTTATAAATGTGGTATAAATGTTATATATGTCATCATTTGGCTTTTATTACAATTGTGTTTTGAGACACTGGGGTTTCTAGGCACTGGGTGTCATATGAAACTAATTGGCCGTGGTAATGATCATACAGAGATTAGGTTGAAAAACACTGAAGTATTCCTTTAATAATCTCACAGAGGCTTCCTTTTTTATATGTGTGGATTCATCTTTTTGCGAGTTTCTTTTTCTGAGGGTAAAAGCCTAAGCAGGCTGGTTTAACCTCAGCAAACCTGTGTTGAGCATTCCATTTCTTCTCCTCTGTTCTGTGAACAGACAGCAACCAGCTTCAAGACGTTCATCGATAACTGGAACATTCAGACTGGGGTATGGCTGAAGAGGTATGTATCTGTCCTGTCACCTGCAACCCACAAGGCATTTGGTGGGTTAATATATCCTTACTGTTACACAAAAACCTTGTATGTCCAAAATAGCAACTTTTCAGAAGAAGGAAAAAACCTTCTCAATGGAAGTCAATAGAAAAATGCTTTATTATAAGGCATTTTGGAGCGTTTCTATTGGTGCATTCATTGTGAAATCGACACAATATAAAGAACAACTGTTAGATTCTTATTATGTTAAAAATGGTATACAAGGATACAAGGTGCTTGCGTGACACTGATCATATGCTGATAGCCCTGCTAACATGATGCAGAGTTTAAAAAATAAATGATGAAGAATCAAATGTAATAGTAAAAATAATGAATAATATGTGAGTAAATATGTAAGAAATGGTTTCTGAGGGTGTGGGTGAGGAGGAAGGGTCAGGTTTGGCTCTCATAGTGAACATGGTCAGGTGGAGTTATTGACAGATCAGTGTCTTTCCTTTGCTGTTTAATCCTGATGTGTTCTCTGTGGTTCGGTCCAGTGTGTGTTATGACCGGGTGCCGTATTACCAGACACCTTTGACCTTTGTGCTGTCAGCACTGTGGCATGGAGTTTACCCAGGATACTACTTCACCTTTCTCACAGGCATTCCCATCACCCTTGCTGCTCGCACTGTGAGTCCACACTCCTACATACACATCATGGTCTTTCACACTTACACTCACCATCTACTTTATTATGTGCTAAAAACACTGGTCAGTCTCCGAACACTGGACTGCTGCTGGCCAGATATAATTTGGTTGGAAGCTGTTCTGGACATAGAGGTGATGCATTTGTGGTAGTGTGTGTGCGTGTGTGTGTGTGTGTGTGTGGTACTACTACATAGTTGTGTTTTAAGCTCAAGAGTGGTCCACCACCCAAAACTATCCAGCTAAGAGCAGCTCCGTGGTCAGAAACAGGCGCTAGAGGATGACTTACACCAATTATGTATCAACAGATGGTCTACAGCAGGGGTGCACCACTCCGGTCCTTCTCTTCCTCACATCCCAGTGAGCACAAAGACGTTTAAAAGATTTTTATGAGATCCCAAGATTTGTCCAGAGGGAGGTTTTTAACATGGACTTTGAGAACATAGAAAAAACTGTTGTATTGGACGTCTCGGCTGGACATAGAAACATCATTAAGGACCGTTTTTTTCAGACAGGGATCTGTGTAGTCCAGGACCAGACTTCATCCCTGTTTGGAAAACCAGTCGATGGCTTTGGAGGCCAACAACACTCTTGAAAATAAAGGTGTGTGTGTGTGTGTGTAAAGAACCTTTACTTCCAGAACCTATAAAAGGTTCCTCACTCACACGCCCTTTGTACAAATGTGGTTCTTCTAAGGCATCGCTTAAAGAACCATTCTAGCGACTATATTTTTAGAGTCAAAGTAACTTGATGATAGCAAGATTAACTGGTTTCCATATTTTGGCCCGAAATGTAAATAGCATAACATCTTGTGTCATTTGGTGCTTGCTGGGAAAGTCTGGAAACCTAACAGATGAGCTGATTCAGCTACGTTGGAGCCGGGA
Source organism: Salminus brasiliensis (assembly GCF_030463535.1). NCBI lineage: Eukaryota > Metazoa > Chordata > Actinopteri > Characiformes > Bryconidae > Salminus > Salminus brasiliensis. The sequence continues at coordinate 29,491,982 of NC_132882.1, forward strand.
AAATGGCAAACTCTGCTGGACCCTCTAGGACTAGAGTCAACACCACTGAGCCAGAAGGAAGGGGTTTCTAATACAGAGACCAATTACACACATACAAACCCAAAAACTAGTCTGTAAAACACACCACCGATCAGTGTCTGTCCCCTCACTGTGTCTCTTTTGCTTCGTGTGTCCAGGTGCGCAGGAACTTCCGCCAGTATTTCTTGGTCTCCCCCACTGTGAAGTTTGCTTATGACGTGGTGACCTGGGCGGCCACGCAGTTGACCATCTGTTACACCGTCATGCCCTTCTTACTGTTGGCCGTGGAGCCCACGCTGGAGTATTACAGGCAAGCCCTAAGTCCTGCTGACCCTTGCATCCTTCCAATCAGCACCGGCTGATGAACACACCAGGGGCAAATCTGTGGCTTTAATGCTGAACTAAGGCCATGTTTTTGTTCCTCTAGAAAATGTATGCTAATGATGCTAATAACGAATGAATGCAAATGGCTAGTATGCGATTGGCTCTGAAAAGTGTTTAAGTCGTTTAAGCTCTGGCAAAATAGCACTACTAGGATGTGAACCAGTCGACTGCAGTTCTCCTTTGAGGATCTTAAAGCAGTAAATGCTGGTAGTGGTTTCATTTGCCTCTTTCTCTCTCTCTCTCTCTCTCTCGCTCAGGTCCATGTACTTCCATGTGCACATCATCAGCATTCTGGCTATGATCTTGCTGCCCGGCAAACCCAGGAGCTCTAAGCCTGAAAAACATGCCCAGCACTCCAACAATAATGTGAAAGGAGAATGAACGCCACCATGGTGTGTGTGTGTGTGTGTATGCGTGTAAAGGGACAGGCAGAGCAGAGGCATGGATCTGGACAAAGGCTGCTCTGTGAACGCAACAAAGAAAGCTCGACAGGGCCTTGACCAGCTGGCTGGTCGGCCCTGTGCTGCCCTCTCAGCCAGGACGCTTGCCAGAGAAGCACTCCGTGTACACACACACGCACACACACACACACGCACACACACACAGTATCTACAAAGTGAACATGCACCCCAAAAGGCCTGAGCTGCAAGACTCCGACTGTAATGGGGAGACGATGAAGCCAGAGTATCAGAGAGACCATTTTCTGGAAACAGCAGAATGAACACATCACACCTTTACTAAGTAAATTAATTCTACCCTTGTTAAGGGTTTTTAAAAACTGTTAAACTCTGGGTAGTGAAGAAGCGGAAGAGGAGAGGAGCCTAATTGTAAACTAATGTCTAATATATATTTATTGTCTATGTAGCATTGGCATTGCAGGAACCAGGATTATTGTGATATTACCGTTTTAAAGTGTTTTGGATAAAGAATAAAGCAAAGTTTCAAATAAGGGTAGATTTTTTTCCTAATTTATGGAAGACTGATTTAACCAAGGTTCACTCAAGCAGAAGCAGAAGCAGAGCCTGACTCCACTTATTTAATCACTTTGTCACTGTTCAAAAAGCAACGATCAGGTGTGCTTGTGTTTGGTTGGTCTGAAAGCCTGCCACCACTCCAGCCTTTTAAGGATCAGACAGGCCCTAAATTAAAGCAACATTATGTAATAATTGTACCTTAAAGCACAGAACTGGCATTTATTGCTCCTGGGCCCCACCTACAGTCAGGAACTGTCATTTGCACTTTTGAGCCATCCCCAGAGGACATGGCAGAGTAAGGGAGATTCTCAATACAAAGTACGCCGGATTGTAAGTGTGGACTGGTCTACTTGGTAGTGCTGACTTGGCAAGTTCGACTTACGAGGACAAACTCCCGAGGACAGGAGGACAGCAGTGTGGTGTGTAATGCATTCTGGGATATTTGTCTGAGCCAAGTCCACACAAGTCATGTCCTGAGGCATCCTCGATAACACGGGCGGATCAAGAACTCATCCGGGTGTTCGGACTGTACTTGGCTGGATGTGAACTTTTGAATGGAGCGGTACTTGGGCCGCAACTGGTGACGTTTCACAAGTCCAGACAAGAGCGCAGATTGAGAATCTGCCTAATATTACAGGATGTTTGTATAAAATCCTGCACTATTACTCTACCATGTCGGTCCACATGCTTCTTTCACAGTGACGGTTCTGTATCTCAGCTTGTCAACAAATGCGTGTGTACAGCTGCTTATAGCACAATCTGCAATTTGTATTTACTGCAGGGGTGTAGAAGTGAATTACACTCCACAACCATAAAGGGAGCCTAGGAGCAAAAAATACCAAAGGCCTTATTTTAGCAATCTTTAGGCGAGCCGTCAACGGGGGCCCCACACTGTTTGATTTAGGGGGACGTGTAAGTGTGTCTTTGCTATCGTAAGGGTGGGAAAAGTACACTTGCGCTTCTCGAAAAGTGCAAAAGGCATGCACTAAGTCTCTTAATTAATCATGGGTGTGTTTTGGGCGTAACGTGCAATAAACCAATCAGCATGCCATTCCTTTTAAGAGTCAGGTGCGGTCTGATTTTGGCGGATTGCTGTTTCAATGGCGCATCGGATACAGTCTGGGGAGGCTTGCTGACTCTGGCCTCGCCTCTAGAATAATGTTATTTTATTTTTTATTCTGTTTATTGTTGACAGCTGCCAACTGGCACGCACTATGGGTTTGTGCACCTGCTGCGTGAAAATTGGGAGTGTACATACATTTGGCACCCTCCTGTGTTGACAATGTACTGCCAAGATAGCAATGAATGTCTGACTGTTGACGGCCGCCTAGGTTGTTTTCACTAAGTGGTGCACCTGTGTTTTCCATTTTTGACCTGAACACACCTCACTTCAAGACCACCACACCCATCCGTGTGGATATATTCGCAAGCACTGTTGCTATTTAAACGTCACAGGTGGAAGGCGTGAAAATAGGCTGTTGGAGGGGTGTACACATGGTGTAAGATAGGGCCCAAATTCTCACATTGCTCCTTTAAACAGTTTCACATGGTGCATGAAACAGCATGAAACCTCTTGAATCCCATCATATCATTTGAAATGGTAACAATTCTTATTTCTGTGTTGAATTTGCCATTTTCTCAAGGATCTACAGTTACAATCCTTTTATATTTTCACCATCTGCACAGTAATCAGTCATAGCACTGGTAATAACTGGCAATAATACATTTCAGGCTATTTTCTTAAGCCTGTTTTTCTTTCAAAGCAGAATGTCCATACAAAGAGTCCTTGTGCACAGAACCCATTAAACATAAAGACTGTGGAGAAAAAGCATGTTCAGTATATTTTAATAACACTGCAATAATATCAAAAAAGCCACTGACCTCAGGATGGGGCAGCTATACTCGTACCATTCCATCCCCAATTAAACGTGAGACAGACTGTTACTATTACGATGCAGGAATTCCTGCCCTGCTGCCTGGGTCTAATCAAATTTAAAGTATGAATGTGTCTGATTCAGTCTTAATGAACTAGCCAGGAGACAGAAATCACTGTGTGTCACATTGCAGATGGGAATCTACACTTTGGAACAATTCCATGCTATTCTGACTGATATTTAGTATTCGTGCTGGGAGTTCCTGTGAATACCACCACCACAAGGACACAAATCTATACGCTCTAGTAAAGCTGAATGCAACTAAAGACGGCGTTAAGCCCACATTTCTGTAAATACAGGCCATGGCTGTGGGAAATGGTTGCATTCTGTTAATCGGTAAACAAGCAGGCCCAGGAACAAGCTAGAATAACCAGCTCAGGTTGTGGGTGAATGTGAGTTTGGCTCTGACTAAGGTCACTGACCCAGAGTAACAGCCTGTCAGACCTGTGCTGACTTTTAGCATAGCGGAAAAGACAGTGGTCTTGTTTCGGCACATTCCAAACACTGCTAGTCATTCTCAGTATTACGTAATGGAGATGGTGCTGGAAAAACGAGTCTTGGGTTTGGTGAGATGTTGTCTTTATCTTGGCTTTGTAAAAGATTTTTGGGGTTGGGGAATTCTCTCTCGTGTTACAGGGAGTGATTGTGTGGAATAACAGCATCATGCAGCTGTGGTTTGATTCGACAGCAGAGATGTTTAAACAGTAGAGGGAGCTCTTTACTTTACTTCTCTGTGCAAGGCCTGCCACATGGCCGGCCTGGCCATCACACACACGCACACACTCACACACACACAAATCTATACTCACACCAAGAAATAGATTCTCAGTTTTGTGCACTTTCATTCTGGACAAATACAGGTTTATTAAAGAGGCCATTCTCACAGCCTAACAGCTTAATCCGCTCCCATTCTGCCAAAGGGCTTCATGCTTTAGCTGCCCTATTCACAGCATGATCCGAAAAAAAATAGACCCAGATTTTTGCTTGATTTCACAAGTTTGGGAACCTCTGGATACCCATAGGCAACCCTAGATTCCTGTTACCATGAAATTTTCAGTGAAGTGAGGAGAAAATGAACCGATCTTGGAAAAGATGAAGTTACATTTTTTTATGTAAAATTACTGTATTATTTTAGTTTTGTACAAATTTAGAGTGTAAACAAGGAGAACTATTTGAAATTTGACACCTCAAGAGATTTGAGCTTGAGATTAGGGCAATGGTTTGTTTACAGTCATCGTTAGGAATAGCCAGGTAATGCAGATGTAAAACCTTAATAATAATAATAATAATAATAATGATAATATATATATATATATATATATATATATATATATATAATAAATAATAATTTATAAATAAAGCTCTTCAAACCTTGTTCCAACAATCAGCAGGTGTCTAGGACCCACAAAGCAGGAGCAGGTTAGAAGGAGATAATAAAGCATTCTCAGGCAGCTTCCTCAGTTTATAATGGGATTGTAATGCCAGTGAACAGGAACAATAAAACAAAAACCTTCAGGAAGATTTAACCAACTCTGGAGTGGTGGGCACTGTTCTACTGGGCAGCGATATCTGCACAAATATTAAGGAGACCCCTTAATAATAGTAATAATAATAATAATAATAATAAAACCTTTCCTGTATCCACACTACAAAATTCAGCCTCAAACAAGCCTGATATGTTTTCAAAAAAATCTCCTGTGGACTGATGAAGTTCAAACCCCTCTCCAACTGTTAAGCAGGACTTGACTTGATCACGCATCCATTTCACAGGTGGCAGAAAGAATGGATTCCAATCAATACCAGCAAATTCTGAAAACAAACATCACACCAGCTGTAATACAAAAAAAGCTGAAGAAAAAGCTTCTACAGCAGAATAATGATCCTTAACACCCAAAAAATCTATAATTGGTGACCTTAAGAAGTGCTAGCTGGAGGGTTTGTTGAGCTTGATCTAAACATCATCCAAAATATGTGGATAGAACTCAGTAGAAGTCTTGTTTCCAAAGAAGTATGGTTGAAAATCCCTCAAACGGGGCACTGAGTGGTCCGGAGGAATAAGGCTCTTGTTACTATGACTAGTTCAAATCCTGGTCATGCTGCTAGCCATCGGCATCCAGAGCCTGAGAAAGCACAATTCGCCTTGCTCTCTAGGGTGGGTAGATGGCACATTCTCCCCACATCACTCCAGTGCAATGCTGTGATCAGCACTGGCGTCTGCTGGCTGATGCGTATGGGTACATGGTGCTTTCCTCTTAACTAACGCGTTGGTTGGTTGTCTGGTGGCAGTTCGGAAAAGAGGCTCTGGCTGGCTCTGTCTTCACCCTCCCAGTGTCGGGAGCATTGCATGTGATTGTAGGGGGAGAATATGTTTGGTTTGGGGTGAACTTAAGGACTTAAGGGGGTGTTACTAAGTACTGACCCTGCAGGTGGCCCATACTTCGTTAAGGTCCTTTTCCTTTTTTGTTATATAGAACCCGTTAAAGAGGATGAAGATCAGGTCAGGCAGGACGATGTGATTTATTACTTCACCTGGGACTAGTTTACTCCTCTGTGCTTTGTGTTTGAATGCTGTGGTTATTGATGTTTTTGGAGGAACACAGGTTACTGGCAGTACAGCCAAAATACTAGCTACGCTGAAGTGCTTTTACTCTGTGTGAAAGGGTCATTACGCATTCCTTTGAACACTGTTGCTCTATGGCCCGTGGAAGCCTATGTGGGGTGATTTGCACCATATCCTACTTAAGAAACTCTGGAGATCTGAAAAAGTTTTGTTTTTCACAAAGAAAATCCTTCATTCCTCATTGAATTCCCATTCAAATAAGCCACTGCCAGATTACCATCTATTATTAAAAAGTTTATTTCTTTGGCTCAGAAGCCCATGCTCTCAAAGGGATCGTCATTTTGAAGACCTCATCACATAGAAGCATTTCTGCCAAGACGTCTTTAACATTTCATAAGTCTAGCCTCCCCTGTAGGCTATCATTGTCAGTGTCAGCAAAAGATAAAATAAACACCTTTCATAAATCTGCAGATGCTGCTGTGCTTGTTCCTGTACAGTCAGTCAGGCCTGATTTGGGCATTAGCCATGTTTAGCAGAGCGAGTCATTCTAAGCCAATATTGCAGTTTAATTTGCATTTAATTGTTTTTCATAAGAATCAGCGTCCAGGCTTTCGTTTGGCGGCACTTGTGACTTTAATTTCACTTCGCAGGAATTGCGCCTCAACCCAGGCCTCATGTCTCAGTGTTTAATGTGCAGGAGATTAGCTGCAGTTTTCTGAAGTAGCGAGTCCCCCTGAAGGGGATTTAATCTCACCGGGTGGCGCTCCTTGCACTTGGAGAAATGTTCAGGGCAGGAGCACATTAAGTTCTGTATTATGTGCAGATTGCTGGAGCTCATGTTCGATCCTGTTTCCTTTGGGCAACACAGGACTTAGCACTAAGGCGATGTGATGCAGTTTCTCTCTCTCTCTGCTCCTGCCAAGAAAACAGAAGAGGGGTCTCTCATCACACCCACACAGCATTAGGTGCAGACAGAGGTCTCATTACACCAGAGACAGAGACCCCTGGCGCTGAAATCTCTCCGCTGGCAAATAGGGATGAGCCATATGGTTCAAAAAATACACTGAAAATTGGAAGCGTGCAGAAGCTGAGATGAAGTGGGATTGAGCTTTGAATTCATTATTTTTATATTTGTATTTATATATTTATACTTTATTTTTATGAACTTAGTGATTTTGCTTGGTATTGTTTCAATCATAATTAGCCATTTGTTTAAGTGGTAGTATTTGCCCCCTTGGCATGGTGTGCTAGGCCAGACCAATATGGGACGAACATGGTTTCAAAGCAAGGCAATTTATAAACAAGAACCAATCGAGGCAAACAATGCAGCAACTAATGGGTACAAACACAAACACAACACAACAAGAAAAACGAGAGGGCGAACCCAAAAACGGGGTAGCCAGAGAATCTGGACTGTGAGCGAGCGAGCCTCGCAGAAAGCGTGGACAGCAGGGTGACCTGCTCCTGAATGAGGACACCGAGCAGAAGCTGACCTCAACACACCTCTAACAGTTCGGGAAACCTATTGGGGAACCTCTCGGGGAACCTCAAGGTCCCAAACGATACAATTCTCGGCCCCGAATGGCGGTGTCGAGGCTCCTTAAATACCCCCCAATCCCAGGTTTGAATTATGTGCTGTATATGGTGGCATGTAAAAGTTTGGCCATCCCCGTCACAACGTCTGTTACTGTGCATATTTACACACTCTAGTAAAACATGACCTGATCTCCAGAGTTAAGAGCTGAAGACAACACATTTCTTTGATATTTGAACCCCCTTAACATCATATGGGTTACTGGCAGGCTGAAAGTATTATAAACTCATATTACCATAGATTAGCCCCACAAATTTGTGCAGAAGTGTCTGTAATTACTGAGTAATACGTGTTAAGTGTTAAGTGTTAACATAGCAGTTAAGAGTCTTTTAGTCTTTGAGTTCATCTTTGGGGGATTTTCACCCTCCCACCCACCCACCTTCCTTCCAAAAAGCTTCCAGTTCTTCGAAATTATTGGGCTGTCTTGCGTGTACTGCTCTATCTTGCGGTCCACAGATTTGCAATGATGTTTAGGGCATGGGATTGTGAGGGCCATGGCAAAACCTCCAGCTAGCACCTCTTGAAGTTGTCCGTTGTGGATTTTGAGGTGTGTTTAGGATCATTATCCTGCTATAGAGGGCATCCTCTGTTCATCTCCAGGTTTTGACAGATGGTGTGAAGTTAGCTTTCACAATTTGCTTGGACTTTCGCACAGTACTGTCTATGGTGGAAGGCATTGTTATTGGGGAACTGCAGGATATACACTATAAAAAAATAGTAATGTCAGATACTTTACTGTACTTTTACAGTATTCTGATATACTGTAATATGCAAATAAACCTTTTGACAAATTACAAATTGGGATGAGCTTTGAGCATCTCAAATGTTCGTCAGATGTTCATCTCAAACATAATACTTTTAGTCAAAATAATGAAAGCTGAGCTTTATTTCTTTAATCATGTCAAATCAAGGGTTTGCCAATGTTATTTCTAGGCGTATATCTGAAGCAAAGTGGTATTTTGTTCACAGCTGTGCTGGAAATACACCCTGTACTGTACTTAAAGGAAAACAGAAGAGTCATTTTTGCTTTAGCAAGAGACGATTCTCTGCCTATAAATGTTAATCCCTGACAAGAACATTCATTAGCCTGATGATATATGAGCCTGGTATCACAGCTGCGGAAGCGCTAGTTTATTAGTAATTAAACCACAGAAATCCCAGCGGCCTAACTTAGCACAATTATTGAGAAGCTTCAGTTCATATCCGTCAGATATCAAACAACTACTCGACCTGCCTGACGTTCACTCTGACAGCAGATAATCTGACACAGGTGAGAAAAAAAGTCAATATTTCCCAACAACTTCATTTGAGGACAAAAAATACTGTCTAATGCATGCAAATCTATGCAAATGTAGAATAACGCATGGCTGAAGTAGTCCTCCTTTTAAGTCTGAAGGGACAGAGCTGTGTGTCACCAGCAACAAGACGAACCCAGCACAGCTGTTTCTGGACCCTAAACCTGGCATAGATTTGCATGTACTGGTTCTTAATCTAGAATCTTTTCACAGATTTCACATCTATTTTTAATAACAGCAGCCTACAGTTCATATGGGAACAGAAAACTGATGGGATTCAAGTTGCGCTTCTGTTGTTACTTTAAATGTATATTGTGTCATATTCCAAACATGCTGAACATTACATACAATGAGTGAAGAAATATTTTTCAAATGATAATTGAATTTACTAAAGGAAAATCCATGATAATCCATCACCTATTGACCTCGTGTGAATTGTTTCTCAATGAAGCCCCTAACGCAGCAAGGCTTATTACACACTAAGGCATATTACTCAGTAACTACAGGGACAGTCTTATACAAACTGGTGAGGCTATTCTTTGGTAATAGAAGTTTGTAAGAACATTTTTAAAGGGCTTTTTAAGGGGTTTTAATGTAGTTAAAGCAACATTATGTGAGAATTGGTATTTCTCAACCCTCAAGAAGGGCATGCTTTACAAATGCATTTCTTGTCAAGCTAATAGATGCAGAACTGTTGCTAAAAGTGAAAGGTCATTGTCCTGCCCGCTTCACCAGAGTTACATAGTTCAGTTAGCAGTGCCTGAAGTGGTAATGATGGAGAGCATCAGTGATTTATGCCATTCTGAAGCTGTTATTTTAAGGTTAAAATGTTGCCTTAATAATTGAGGTCAATTAAACTAGACCCAGATGGACAGCCCTGTTGAATCTAAACACATTCAGAGCAATGTGAAATTCTGAGACGAGAAGAGTTATAGAAATCCGTCTGTCTAGAGATAGTTATAAACAGCAGCATAGCTATATGGATGGCTACTCTGGCTACTCCTGAAAACCCACTGCTGAAAACCCTGGGTGCCACCTCGAACTGCTCCTCAGTGAGAAAGTACACAATGTTACATGCAGTCAAAACACCAGTGAAGCAATACTAAATTGGAACAATCTCAAAATTCCTTGTGAAGTGAAGTGACTGCCATCTATATTTCAGTCACATGCTGTAAATGGGACATGCAAATGTCATTAAATCAACTACAACGATTTTTTATTATCAAAGCTACTGATAATGTTGATTAGTTGCTGCAGCTCTAATAAGAAGAACACACCAACAGTAAAACATGGGGGTAGTAGTGTGATGGTGAGAGGATGCTTTGCTGGCTCAGAGCCTGGGTGACTGAAACCATGAATTCTGCACTTAACCATAAAAACCTACAGATGAATGTCCATTCTTCAGTCTCTGACTCAAGTGCTCAAGCTCAAGTGCACTTGGGTTATGCAGCAAGACAATGATTCAAAGCCCAAGATCAAGTCCACCTTTAAATGGCTCAAAAAAGAATCCAAATGAAGGTTCTGAAGTGGTCTACTCAGAGAAAGAAAGAAGACACAAAGCCAGAGATGACCATTTATAACCCTTTAATTTACATGGAGCAAACCATAACATAGGAGGGTACATATTCAGGTAAAGTACATTACTCAAGTCTCCTAAAACAAACAATAAACAGAGCAACAAAATCATAAGCATTGTAACACTGATTTTAAATGCACTTACTCATAACTCATACTCATACCTAAAACCCGTGCTGTTGGCATTAGCTGAGGGTCATTCATGTACAAATGCATGAACTGAACAATTTATAAAATAGTGCTACAATAATCCATCATTCAGGGGCTATTACAGCAGATCACACCCGATAAACAAGGCTTTAGCTCACTCTGTTTGTGTTCAGGCTTCTGACTGGTGTGCACATTGTGTCTTCAAATGAAATTAAGCAATTCAAGATGATGAGATTGAAATTTTTTTTTTTTCATTGGAAAAAAAATGGGGAAAAATATATATATATATATATATATTTCATTGCTGTCCAATAAAAACCATGTATCTCCATTTGTTTAAATTTTTTTCTCGTTTTGAAACCTGTAGCTGTACTTGATATTACACAGGTGGTAATAATGTTATGGCTATTAAGGATATAAATAAGATGTAGATCTAATCCTTGAGATCTAAACACTTACAACGTGGAGCCCATTACATGCTTTTCTAGAAAATTCCACATGCCAGTAAGTCACCTGAATGTCCCAAATCAGATTCCGAAAAGCTTTATTAAAAAAAACGCAGCCTGCTGCCTAAACCCAGAGAGCATTGAGATCTCCGTTCCTTAGAATAAGAAATCAACATGAAAAAATCTCTCATCGTTAAACTGAATAAAGAAGTAAAAGAAACACAAGGCAAGACATGCTGCTACATGCACTTCTCCATTCTGCTCACTGGTCCCATTCAGCCATTCAATTTTTTTGCTTGTTTGTTTGTTTGTTTTTTTTACTTATACTATGATTGCACACTTTTCGACTTCTATGTAATGTGATAGGAGTCTAAAAACAGCCACTTGATTTTTCATTCCAAAAACCAGAAGAGCTATAAATAAACTATAATAAATAAATTAGTAATAAGTAATAAAATATAATTACACTGATATAATTAAGGGTATCAATAAGAAAAAGATATCTTAATGTGCTCCCATCTCATTTGATCGTCAGGGCCACCTGATGTCACTTTGATTTTATAGCCTTTTTCAATTTAGCAAGCTAATTTAGGCAGCTAGCCCTAGCTAGGGTGTTAACTAAACTCTACTAAATTCTCCCCTGCAAACACCTTTGTGTGCATTTATTAGCATTGGCAATTTGTGATCGATTCTAAGCAAATTTGTGACAAGTCTTACATTTTACAGCATGGCCCAAATCAAAATACTAGCGATGCGTGTGGCGTGGAAAGACGGCTCAGACAGGCTGTTTAGAAAGCAGAAGATCTCACATCCTGTGGCGTGTGGGTTCAGCTTACCTTAACCTCCTGAGACCCAGACTTTTGCTTGGTGTGCATTTTTAATTTCTCCTATTTGGGATCAGTAGGACCTAATAAGTAGAAAAACTAAACGTAGTTGTTTTTGCAAAATATGGGGTCCTCATATGGGGTCAAAGGGTCAAAGCTTTAAAAAAAAGAAGTATCATGGTGCAGAGAAGCAGAAATGTAACGTCCCCCTATGAGGACACAGGTTCTCACGAGGTTAAGCATCAATCTGTCTATATGGAATCGAGACCATAGCTTCGTAGTCGACTCTCAGTTTCCAAACAATTGGAATTAGAAGAGCCTTGCGCTGCTGTAACAATAGGCTAATGCTAATATGCAAATCCAACAGCTCTAAGATGCAAAGACTGAACAAGGCAAAAAAAGTAAAAAAAAATTAGTCACCTGGTTGCCTTAAGAATCAGCATTAAACAATAACAGAAGAATCCTACGTGTCTTACATTGTGCTGTGTTACTGTTCCAGCTGGAGCGCTATGCTCAGCAGTAATCATTATGCCCATATAGGTGGTCCCGCAATTGCAGTAATAATGTACTCAAAGTAATTTGGGAGCTGTTTAATTATTCAACACAACTGCACATTATAACTTTTCTTAGAATCCCGCTTCACACACGCGTGCACTTAAAGTGTTAAGTGTGTGATTATGAGAAACGCTTGATACACAGAGGGCCAATATAGCTACTATTCTGGTAATGAATCTGACCTTCCTGGCTTCTGTGCAAGCTACAACCACATAGCACTTATCACATTGTGTCTAATTACCAATTCCTCTTGACACACACAAAAAAATGAGGTGATTGGTCTACGCGGCAAAAAGTCATTTCAATTTATTCTAATGTGTCCAGGCACCCAAATTCATTACAGCCAGAGGCCATTGGACACAAAGAGTGATTGGCTCGGGCCTTCAGGCGAAATGTTAATGAATTCATGAGTATCCCACAGTCAAAAGGCATTGCCTCTTTATTAGGATCTATACAACAGCTTAGCCCTGCAGTTTCTCCACAACAACAACAACAAATAATAATAATAATATATAGAGGAGGAAGTTCTTTGCTGCATGTACTGGATGAGAAAACCTGTGGATTATCTTTTTTTAAATAGAACCAATCAGGATAAAAGCTTGTACACTTTATCCAGACCCCTGATGGCACTAAACGAATTGGCAAGCATTTCATGAATGAGACTTGAGGGAAGGCCTGGCCCAATCTAACACAATGACTCATAAAGTCCAAATATAGCAAATCAGCTTCTTGCTAATCTACACTGTGTGTAGTTGAGAAGAACCCTTACACTGCTCTATGCTGAGACTGTGGTGTTTCTTACAATGTATTACAATACATAGAGGAATCCCTGAACCACTGAAATTCATCTGGAAAATCTGACCTGGCCGGTCAGGTCAGGATGCTCACAGCACAGTTAGTTCAGACTCATTTGCATATTTCAAACTTCTGCTGTAGCCATATTGCGGTTATATTTAAACGATACATTGTGCAGCCCTAATGTGGAAGGCTAGGGCATTTGGGTCTGTTTGGTGGATGGAGTAGAGTGGAGTGGAGTCAGTCACATCTCCATCCATCACTGTCACACGTTTATCTCTCGTCATTCAGACAGGAAGCTTAAAAGACAGAGTCAGAGTAAAAGACACTGCAGGTCTCCATCACTCTTCCTCAATGCAGAAATACAGCCAGACACACACATGCTTGAAAGTCCTCACAGCCTCTATTGTCTCCATCCTACACACACACACACACACACACACACACAGATAGACTCCTCCACAAGGCTACAAGTCCCATCACACTGCCAACCCATCCTTAGAGAGCCCCAGCTGTCCCTGACTGACTCTAAAGTTATCCCGGCACACCGAAAGGAACCTGCACTTCCTGGCTCTCACAACCCAACTCATGACTACTGCTAACATCCAGTATTCACTGACCTGCCAGAGCATGTGCTGAGGACGGACATGTGGAACGACTTAATGTGGGTTTTAAATTTCAGGCTTAGGGAATAAAATGTATGTACATTTACAAAGGAGCCAAAAAATGATGACCAATTACAGTTGTACCAAATATGCCCAATACAATGCCTGTGCTCGTCATGTCCGGGGGTATACGTGTTTGGTGGTTACTGAACAGTTGGTTCTTGCATGAAGACACTAAGCAACTTTGACAAGGACCCAATTGTTATGGACAGACTGGGTTGGCTCATTAGTGGTGTTGGACAACCAATGTTTCTCGGCAGACCACGTTAATCCCTTCATGGTGATGATCATCCGTGGTGGCAGTGGTGGCCTATTTCAGCAAGATGGTTTGCTGAACATGCCGGAGAGTTCAAGATCTTGCCGTGGCCTCAGATCTAAATCCTACAGATTGAGCATTTGCTGAGCCCAAGAGGCTCCACATCACATCGTGCAGGACTTAAAAAATTCTGCTGCTAATGTCTTGGTGCCAGATAACACATAGTGCCTTCAGAGGTCTTGTAGAGTTAATGTCTCAGCAAAAAAAGAGCTGGTGGCTCTGTGGAGGGGCTGGGTGGTAGAGCCATAACACTCTGAATATGGAAGAACAGCACAATTTCTTTTACAATAAGCTAAAAGGGGCTTGACAGCTGCACTTATACAGCTGTACAAATGTCAAATAAGCATGGCATCACATTATGACCCTGTAGTGGGAGCTTGTGAACCACATATGCTCTAAAACCAGAGAGTATCTAACAAATCTCCTATGTAACTGTAACTTGTTGGTTGTATTTTAGAGTCTCCAAGACATCAATATCTTGTATGTTGAATATGACTGTACTGCAAACCATCCTTCACTTTGGATCAGGGGTCAGAATTTATCTTGGTTACTTAGTGTGACTGCTGTGCTTGAGAATGGCAACTGTAAACCAACTTATTAAATAGTAAGGGTATCAGAAAATATTGATAAGTTATTATTGTAGTTAATATTGATAAATATTGATATTGTGATATTATAATTAGCAATACGGTATCAATTCTCCAAAAGACAGTATTGATCTTAATGAATAGATTACATGTAAAGATTGGAGGCAAACATTGGTTCATATTGTGGTGTGTTTAAACCTTTTCAGTTCTGGCTGTCGGTGACGGCCCGCACAGAGGGAGCTCTTCAGACACCAGCAGAGTGGGGAAATCTAGAATATGGCATCTGTAGAGCAGTGTGGGGAAACAACAGTGCAACTAGGGACCAGCCATGGTTGAACCGTCCCTGCTAAAGCAGGGGTGGGTTATTCTGGTGCTGGAGGGCTTTTGAGCTTTTTCTGCTCAAGCACCCCTGATTTAACTCACTTGTTAATTGGCAGGTTTAGGAAGTCTGTTAGAGTTGGGAAACCAGCAAATCGGCTCGTTGCACACTAAAAGGTTAAAAGGTTAAACCCTGACCGCTACATAGACAGCAGTGGTTTACTCTGTTGTCTTTAGATCCCACTGTTCTGAATGGATAAAAAGTCAACTTTTCTTTGGCTCAGATTTGATGCACATATGGGTCTTTTTATTCTATGACAGTTTTCCTAAAATTTGCTACATAAAAAAAGGTGACATATCGCTTTGCTCAAAATATCACAGTATATCGAAATATACTGAATCATAACCTCTGTATCGTGACACATATTGTATGGTCAGTCCCTTGGCAGTACACAGCCTTACTAGGTAATAGTAGGTGTACCTGATAAAATGGCCAATATGTGAGGATACAGAGCTAAAACCTTGGTGGTACATTTACCTTATTCCCTGCCTTAAACTTCTGAGCCTCAGTAGGCTGTTCCACATCTCCAGACCCAACACCATCACATACACACACACACACATACATACATACATCCAACCACTCTCCTCTCACACTCAACCTGAAACCTTGCAGACTCAGACACTGAATCTACAGTCTCCTCACACGCCGATCCCGTCTCTGATGCCCGTCTGACTCCACACACACACACTGCAAATGCCAGCTCAACAGAGGCAACAGCATTCGGTTCTATCTGAAGAAACGCAACAAACAGGATGAGAGGTAATTAAGCTGACACAGTCACGGCCCGGAATAAATAAAAGCCTCAAATGGTGGAAAAAAATGGGAACCAGACGTGAAAATTGGAAGCCATTATGTCTTCCTCAACAATATATAAGTAGAGACACTCAAAGTGGATCCAGTAAAGCTACGAGGTTTTGTGTGACTTCAATAAATACGTCATTATTTTCTCCTGACCTGCTTAATATAGTGCTCATCCAGTAACTTACCAGACAGCCCTGCGTTTGCTGAGACGCGTGTCAGAGAACTCAATTTTCTCTAGTAGTTTCTGCAAACTCATTGATCTGAATATAAAGGGAAAAAAGGAAAAACAGAAGCTGAAGGCTCTGACAATAGTCAGTACAGGGTGCACTTAACAGCAAAAGCATGAAATGAAATGAAATTTGTGAAATCTAAATCCATCCAAATGTATCTAATTAGACCCTCAGGACAAATGCAGCCGTAACTGTGAGCAGCTGAATATAGAACAATGACTGCTACTGTGGAGGGCCCCAGTTAGGTGTTCACCTTGCCTACTCATTGATCTTTTTTCAGTAGAATATTGGTTTAACTAATCCAGTTAGTTCTACATAAACTCCAAAGTCCTTCTACTAATCACTACCCAGTGAGCTTTATCCCTGCTATTTCTTTTAATTCAACCGAACACAGAAGCTAAAGTATTAGACAGTATGTTGGTTTGCAGGGTTTAATGTGAGCAACTGTCTCAGTATCACATGCAAATTAAAGCTGGACTTCCCAAACAGAAAAGGAAAGTTAAAAATAATTACATTGGTACAAAGCAATCCATTCAAAGAGTGTTTGAAATAAATAACTCAGTGTGCATGCAGGTATAAAACTCAGGTCTCCTCCTGTACTTCTGTGGCTCTAAGCACATTTTCATAATGCATAGTCACTACAAGCCAGAATAAGTCTCAAATATTTTAGTGCACAGCAATCAACACAGAACACATCTCTCATCCGCACGTTGAGCTTTCCACACACATGTATAAATATATATATATACAGTACCAGTACACAGGGCATACCTGACTGAAGGTATGTTTTCAAGTCATTTTGACCAAAATGAGGTTACAAACGGGTAACATGTGGCTCCGAGTGGTCCAGCGGACTATGGCGCTGTCACTATGCCACTGTATCGCTGCGTCAAATTCTGGGTCATGCTGTCTGCCATCAGCAGCCAGAGCCTGAGAAAGCTCAATTGGCCTTGCTCTCTCCAGGTGGGTAGATGAGCTTGAGTGTGTCTGCTGGCCGATGCATTAGAGCCCGGTGCTTTCTTGCAAGTGTGTTGGTTGCCCGGTGACGTTGCATGTTGCCCGGCACCAGTACTAACGAATGGGTTGGGCAAACTGGCTTATTGGGAAAATTTGTATTTGTACAAATTGCAGTATTTGTAAGGCTGCATGAGACCTACGTAAGACTTTCATGACTACTAACCTAAACCTACAGGCATTTAGCAGTTGCAGCAGGTGGAATTACATCAAAATTGACAAAAGCAGCATTTACGACAACTGATGCCTATTTGAATAAGCCTTTATGCATGCTTATGAAGGTTTATGTTAGTGAAAAGAATATTAGAGACATACAGATTGCATTATGTAGCCTTAAAGGTGTCCTAGAATAGAACACCGTATTTTCCTTGGCAAAAGAGATGGAAGTGACATAGCATAAACCTCAAATAGCCTAAATTGTTTGGTAACAGTCTTGACTCATTTTATTTATACCCCTACAATTTACATACACCAAGCCTGTGTAAAGTCTAAACAAAATGGTTACTTAGGGAGAATATGGAAGCGAAATACCGGGCCTACCGGGTAAAGCACCACTAGATCAGTTGGGCTGACTGGAGCAAGCCCCACTGTGGGTACCTGCGGGTATCTTCGGCTAGCTCGATGCTATAAGAGGATGAAATCTAACCCTACCATACCCGACTACAATGTGATCAGCTTGCTAACTGCAAACTGGACACAGAGAGGACCCAGAGAGGACAGCACTCTCTGGGAATAATTACAGAAAACGTGCTTGTTTTAATTTGTTCATGTTACAGTGCTAAGCTAGGATACGCTAAGATATGCTTAGCTGCTGTGAGCATAAACCAGACAATAAAATCAGTTTTTCCCCCACAAGCCCAGCATAAAAGCAAAAACAGTATTTCACTCTGAGGCAAAATAACAGCATTGTAAACAGGCTCATAATAAAAATGCTATGGCACTTTTAAAAATCCTTCCCAAACATATAGTTTTCAGCATACACTATATGGACAAAAGAATTGGAACACACCTCAAACATTGATTGATGTCATTCGGGGGGACCAACTCCATATTAATGCCTAATAATGTCTACAATGGGATGTCACAAAAGCCCAAAGTAATATAGAAAATGGTCAAAATAAAGAAAACCCTTCTACATGTAGATGACTGGTACTGTATATGTACATATGTATTCCAAGTAGAAACAGTTGATATGGCTTCATTCAACCTCGACTATCTTGGATTTCACAATGAAAACTCTACACACACACACACACACACACACACACACACACACACACAGTGAGTTTGTCATGCCACCTCTCTTAGGCCTGTACGTTAGTGCTTGTGCTTACATCTTTTTTCTCCCAGTGCGACCAGCAGCAGAGGTCAATGAGATCCTGTTGCCCAGCTTCACGGTTAGCTGTCAGTGTATGTGCCTGACACCGCGTAAAGCTCTCTACTCAGGAGATGGAGGCAAAGCGTTTCCATGGTTACAGCATCCCAGAATATCACATCGGTAGAGCTATGCGGACACTCCAGGTCGACTTATCTTGATCCTATTAATGTTCAAAACACTTAACAGTCTCAACACTTCATAAACAACACAAAGCAAATGAACAAACACAAATGAGAACTGAAAAACTAGTGTGCAAACATTCTGCAGTGTTACTACAGAGATCCATATACAGATTGCCCATGATAAAACAGATGTTTACCGGGCCAGGTTCCCGTTTATAGTGTGTGTGTGTGTTTGTGTTTACAGTGTGAGTTAAGCCAGGGTTGGTCAAGGGAGCCAGTCAATGGATGCTTAATTGACTCTTCTTTCATACGGCCCTTGTTGGTCAACCCTGCATTAAGGCACATAACAACACAGAAACATGGCTGAGGTATATGTAGTGTGTGTGTGTGTGTGTGGGTACATGAATGTGTTTTTGTGCATTGAAAGTGTTCTGATAAACCCTTCCAATGATACATGAGCAAAGCTCATATAAACAGAACAATATCTGAACATGGATATTCAGCAGGGAGGTATGCTGAGATTCCCCATGCATTTTTTCCTTCACTTCTACTTCTGTTTCAGGCCTCTCTCAGTACTGCCCACTGGTGGCAGGGTGGAGAGATTATGAAGCTAATCATCGGTTGGATTTCGGATGGATGCCTTCACAAAAAGAAAAATGCACTCAGCAAAGTCCTTCAGTCCAAAGATTTCCAGTGCACACGGTCACCACGCAGGGAAGAAATGTGCTGATCTTTAGAGGTCCGGTTTCTAGTGTAAGATGATGATACAACAGTTTGTCCAATGGCAGTATCAGGTTCCGAAGCAGGTGCAGACCCACTGAATCGAGAGGCCACTTCTATACAAGACACTTCAGTTTGGAGGCTGAAGTTGCTCTTTTACGCTGACAATGTCATGAAGAAGCTCGAACTGAGCTCAAACTGACACCTCAGTCCATCAGAATTAACAGTACTAATTCAATCCACAATTCAAATGACCCAACAGTACGTTTCAATTCAAATATTCCAAGAAATCAACTATCACAATCAAACTATCACAAATCAAATCCTGCACACTTTAAAGGAAAAGAATTTTTTTTTAAAGAAAAATGAAATAAATAGAAGATACTACGTGCCAGCATTACGCAAACAAGCTCATGCTAAATGCTTCCCAATTGCCTTCATTCTTGGTTAGCCATGTTAGCAGCTTTGACTTAATTGGCTGTGTCTCAAGTGTCACAAGTTCTGCACCACTGCTGGCCTGCTGGCTGTACAGTTTCTTACCAACTCCAGATGACATTCAGGTTATGAATTTTGATGAAGGGGATCACGAAAAAATAAATAAATAAAATAAAGCGCCAGCTGGGATGACTGAAGGAAGCTCATTCGCTTAATACCTCAGGAACTCTGTCATGAGGACCTCAGGGTTTCAGAACAATGACGTCATTGAAGGAATCCATGCGCATGGTGTTAGTTCGAGATGGAGCACCTGCTGCAACAGGGCAAAATGATGCTGCAATTGGCAGCTCGAGGAATGGTCCGATCAGGGGTTCTATCATTTACAGGAGGAGCAGTTCATCAGGGAGAACCCCTCTGGGCACTCCTTTCTCCTCATGCGCTTTTGGAGGTGGCGGCAGGAGGAGACGTCTGTTCCTCCCCTTCTTCTGCTTTCTTCTCCTCGTCGTCTTTGAAGAAGAGCAGGGGAAACATGCCTAGGATGCAGCCGATGCCCACTCCAATGGCTTTGCCCTGCAGACAAAGCCACAAACAATCATGAGATGCAGTTCTTAGCTGGGAATTCCTACTTGAGCATTTGGCCAGTCCTGGCTTTTGTAATCACACACACCTGATGCTATGCACCAAATTATCATTATCAGCAGCTCAATTAGCCAGAAATTGCAAAACCCAGACCTGGAAACTGGACTCAAGGTCCGTTTTTGAAGACCTCGGGACGATTTTGGCCAACAAACTGTGGATTTACAGATGAGCTAGCCTCTAACTGTACACCAGCAAGAAGGAGCTATAAGCTGAGGGTCTATATGTATACTCACAGATTAAGTCAGAAATGTCCCCCATATTTTGGGAAACAGCAATCGTTTTTTAGATTGTCTGCTGGGTTTGGACCTTTCTCTTTCCCCAGCTCTGTTTTTTGCTTGAAGATGATTCTACTCTTAACATAAATATCCGTGACACGAAAGGTAGAATAGATGCTCGCAAGGCAGTTAAAAAAACAATATTGTAAAATGTAGGGTCAAGCCCTGTGTACTCCTAAAATCTGTGTTTTTGCACCTGTGGACGTTCTTATGCTGGAGCGAGCCACTGCCAGACTACATCACTCAAGGTCAGCCACTATTGAACAGTGGTCTGAAGCCATTGATTCTGTTAGATGCATGTCCAGCCAAATGTGAAGTTGTGTGTATTCTATATATATAAATGAGTATTTATTTAATTATCATTCCCCTCATTTTCATAAGTACTGCATCTATATGTCTGTCAGAGGTCTTAGAATATGCTCTACACAAGGCTGGAAGTCCATGCAGCAAATTGTTGATGTTTGGAGTATAAAAGTAGTCACGTATCACAGCGAAGTGCAGAGCAACAGATTAGTGCCAGTTTAACATTGAACCTTTTTTCCTTCATGGATCTACAGAGCTTCTAACATTGTTATCCACAACAGCTTGTCAGCATCCTGTGTGATGAAATAGGTATGAAATAGGTTGTAATATGACTCACCTTTCCATTCAGAACCCATTCGTATAAACTAGAACATGTGAAAAATGATTTTTTGGGGTTTTGACCATAGTGACCTATTCAACGTCAAACAGAGCTTTTGGGGACAAGTGTTTGGTTGTAATCTTACACTCCGGTCAGCTTATCGTGCTGGACATCAGTCAACTTCTCACTAATAAATTACTGTGATGTGAGGAACGTTTGAGAAGCTGTTCTTTCTCAGGCTGGCTCAGTAGACCACTCAGCAAATCCATCGTTTTTACAGCTGCACTTGCCATTATCACCTCCTCCAGGGACGGCACAGCCAGTTCTCATAATCATTGTTTATGCTGCAGAGATGCACAGCACTGCATCTGCTGCTGTCGTCTAAGAGGCACAAGACATTTTAAGAAGCATTGAGAGTTGACAATTCCATTTCATGTATTTTACATTTTTCTGGGTTTTATTTTTTACCCTCTGAAGTCCACTTATAATGCTTGTGTGGTTTCATGTAACACAAAAAAGCTATTTTCCATTATCTCTTTTATCCCCTAGAGTTAAACAGGCTGTTTTGTCACAGTGTCATTAAGATTAATATAAGCAAATCATCTCTGTTCTACCCTGATGAGCTGTATTATGACTCCTTTAGGAACCAGCCCAGGCTGAAACATGCAAAAACTGTTGGGTCTGGACTGAAATGAAGCTCAGGTTTGCTGAACAGAAGCTATTAATTTCAGATGCCTGGATGCTTTTTGAAGGCTGCAGAGATGCACTTGCGTCCTGACAGACAGAAATGAAACAATTGTGTCCCTCACATCTTTTGCTTAAATAAACTCAGACTGTCTACAACAACACTCTTCATGTGAATGAGTGGGAAAAGCTGGTGTGGGCTGAATTGACAGTGCAGTGTAAATGCGTTCATGCCTGTGGAATCACAGCCATGATGAATTCAAACCTGTTGTTTTGTAGTGTACACATCTTCTGTTACTTACTAGATCCTAGTCATTAGTAAGATCCTAGAAAGTCAAAGGTTAAGATGAAGTGTCCTGTTCACTAACCCCTTCACTAACCATGAATGTACTGGACACTGTGACTCCTTCTCGGGTCCTGTCTCCTGGCTTTGTCTATTCTTATTCTTCCAGAAAAAATGAATATACAGCAAATGGCGTAGTCGGCAGGATGGATGGATCATCACACACAGCACAGGTGAGTGAGTCCTCCAGAAAAAGATCTCAGAAAAGCAAAACCAGAATAAAGAGTAAATGTGTGTTTTTGTCTATGTCTTTGTTTGTGGGTATCCCTAGAGGTTTTGTTCTAGGGTGGAGGTGGACGTTTTTAAACCTATGTCGGTGACAAGTTCCTAGTCAGGGATGAAGGGTGTTTTAGACATCCTGCTCTCTAACGTTATTATTCATGTGGCCAAACAGCAGTGTTCCATTGTCAGGTAATCAAGTAATCATTTCTGGTCCGTCTGTGTTTTTGTCTCAATGCAGGACAATCAATACAGCCTCACCGAGAACCTTTAATCAGATTTAGCATCTGTAGGGACTTAATGCAGATGTTAACTTTTAACATTCCAGAAGAATAAGAATGAAGTGTAAGGAATGTTCCCCTGTTTTGTAAAAGTGTAAAGAATCCCTGCCAGTATGTGTGTAGTGTTCAGAGATTCTAGAGGCATTCTATCATTACGAAGGAGCAACAAGAGCAAATTTAACAGGAAACAAGCATTAATCATCTAAGCATTGCACAGGAACCATGTGATGATGCCCAGAATTCTCTTAATGTCCTCCAAGCTAAAGTTGGGTTGCTGGAGGAAGAAGAAAATGAGCTGCTAAATCATGCTGAGGAAACACAAAAGAACTGATGACTCTTTTGAGTGCAGGAGTAAATAAATCTAAAACCCTCTAAAACTCCTTTAGAGTTGTTGTCTTCCAGTGACAGCCATGGACCATTCTCATTCTGCGAGTTTCACTGAATGGTCATTAGAGCTCCATTCAAGGAGATGATAACAGAAAAAGAATCTACGTCTGTGTACAGAGTAGGGCGACTGCATGGCAAACCATCCTGATTGCACTTCTACTGAGGATGTAGCAAACAGCAGTAGTGCCAGCTGCTAAATTGGCTGATCATTTGCTTTTGTCCACAAAGTATAATGTGTAAGTCTGCCTATAAGGCCTAAAAAGCACCACAGCAATCAGTAATGGAAAACTAGGGGAAAAAAAACATTTGGTGCAGAGTTTGAAAGTCCATGTCTCTGCTCTGAGGTGGAGGGGTTCAGGTTGCACAGCGAGCCATTTCCATAAGAAGAGAATGGATTAAACTAGCCATGTCTTTTGGGAAAGCCTAGTTACAGCCAGTTACACATAAGCAGGACATCAGGATGGGTGTGAACATTACTGTGGATAATTATGATAATTATTATGCCACTCTGATGTTTAGCTATGGTTAAAGATTTTTGGTAAAGACTGAGTAGAACTCATTTGGTCTGCTCATGGGGGTCTGTAGCCTGAGCTGCTATGATTTATGTCTGCAGGCCATCATTATTCAGCCTAATTAGATCGATGTTGCTTCAGTCAGTGTTATGGTTCACATGCTGCCTTCACATCTTCTTGTTTTTTGTAGTTAGGATTATTGTCCAGGGATGGGTGAAATAGGTTGTTGCTCTCTCAGTTCCAACAGCCCTAAGGTTGCCAAGATCACAGCTTGGATTAGCTTAAATTTAACCATAGAAAATTAAATATTTTAGACTATTTTGTCTCATTATGGGAGAATACGTTGTCTACTATGTGGTAGTTATGGAAAGGAAATCCAGACATGCTTTAGATGATGGCTCAGCACATAACAGCATTGCTGTAAATGTGCAGGTTTTCTGATCAACTTTCAGCTCAAGCTGCCAAGCATGTAGGCCTGATTAAGGTCTGTATTTTAAAATCTACTAATTACTTCTTCTTGTATGCCCAATAAGCATGCAGTCCAGCCAGGAAGTCTGGACACACCTTTTACTTTCTTCCTCAATTATATTACAGACTTATTCTACAATAGATTTTCAGTTTTGGCCTTAAAAATCTACACACAATTGCCAATAATTACGAATTGAAAACATGTTTTTAAAAAATTCTGATGAAAATTTTAAATGTAATTAGATTTTTTTTTGACAAAATTAGGTCATTTAGGTGTTACATATCTGTACAAACCCTTAACCTATTACTTGGTTAATGCACCTTTTAATTATTTCAGCTTCAAGGTGTCTTGGAAAAGAAGCTACAAGCTTGGCACACTTGTTTCTGGACATTTTTGCCTCTTGGCATATCCCTGCAACCTCCATCAGGTTGGATGGGGAGCGTCGATACACAGCCATTTTCAGCTCCCTCCACAGATGTCCAATTGGACTCAGGTCTGGGCTCAGCTTGGGCCACTCAAGGACATTCACAGACTTGGCTGTGTGCTTCGGGTCGTTGTCATGTTGAAAGGTAAACCTTCACCCCAGTCTGAGGTCCAGAGCTCTCTGCATTTCTTCAAGGATCTCAGTGTACTGAGATTGCATTCATCTTTCCCTCTAACAGGACTAGTCGCCCCGGTCCCGCTGATGAAAAACATCCCGACATCACGATGCTGCCACCGCTATTCTTCACTGCTGGAATGGCATTAGTCAGGTGATGAGCGGTGCCCGTTTTTCTTCCAGACTTGAGGCTTGGTATTCAGGCCAAAATGTTCAATCAGACCAGATAATCTTGTTTCTCACCATAAACGTGAGACTTGTGGAGTACTGCCTGGATGGTTGGTCTGAAAGGTTATCTCATCTCCACAGACACATGATGGAAATCTGTCAAAGTGACCCTCGGTTCCTGCTCGCCTCCCTGGCCAAGACCCGTCTTCTCAGTTGGACGGCCAGGTCTAGGAAGATTTTTTGGTGGTTTTGGTGGTGGTCTTTGGGACCTGTAAAGATGCAGCAATTTTTCTGTATTCCTCTCCAGATCTATACCTTGACCTTTGACTCCATAGCTTGCTGGGAGTTTGCTGTTGGACCTCATATGGGCAGGTGTTGGAAATCCCCAATCATGTCCAATCAATTGTATGCACCTCAGCTTACTTCTGGGTGTGCACATGTGCGTAAATATGCCAAAATGCATAATAAAATTAGTACAAATGTTCTAATTGTGGGCTATTTTGTGTAGAATTTACTGTAGAACACGTCTGTTATGTCCTTAAACGTGGAGAAGGTGCAGACTTTCTGATTTGACCGTATATCTGAGGCCTTCTTTGTCTCTGATTTCTTGCCAGTGTGTAAGCTTTCAGCATGACTACTGACAAGGCAGAAATCACTCCTTAGACTGATTAAAACAAAGGGTCGTTTTTTAATGCGGATGCTGCAACCAAGCTACAGTAAAGTGTCCCACTCTTTTAAATTGCTGCCACTGAAACATTTCAGTGTTTTAGAGCCCAGATTTCTTGAGTTAGGAGGTCATAGCTCAGAGAGTGGGGCAGGACAGTGGCCTCACTGCAGAAATGCCTGAGGCAGAATGAGAATAAATTGCTCACAAAGTGAACTGATGCTAGATTAATATAAATATGGGTGAAACTAAGGAGGAGAGCTTTGAGGAAGAACAGATGATATTGAGATCAAGCTGTCTTTGCTCCCCATTCATCTTCAGGACCCTTTTGGTTAGGTAGGGAGAGTGTATAAAACAAATGGCTGTGAAGCAATTAATATCTGAATCATCTTTGTGATGAGTATGAGATGCTCCTGCATTTCCATTTAGTCATGAGGCTGTGATGAATGACAACAATGAAGATCCAGCAGACACGACTTGACCTCATTCAAATTCACTGGGCTGACAAACACCTGGATGGGCTTCACTGCATTATCAGTCCTGGACAGCACAAAGACTGAACATCACGTCTTTTAAGATATACTAACATTTAAGATGTGAACTTTATTTTCAGAACAAAATATTTACATCCCATATAATTCTGGTAATACAGCAGGATAGAATATTTGTGATCAGAATTCATGAGCACTACTCCACTAAGACGTTTCTACGAACTGCTGAGGTAGATATTTTCAGAAATAGAAACCTGTCTTCACAGCTGAAGTGATGAAAAACTGTAGCCATAAGCCAGGTCTATGGATGATTGATTTAATGAATTTTGTCATGTCTCTGTACAGATATGTAGGTTATGTGGAAAAACAGCTTGTAGCAAACTGCTTGATTAGACAAATGATTGATATCCAATGATTTATTCACTGCCAGCAGTAAGAATATTTCCTGCAATTGGCTGGTAAATCTGTTTCAATTTCACCAGGTGTAAAATGTCTAGTATAAAGGCACTGCACACAGATCTTTTTAGTAGAAACTAAGAAAGTAAAAATGAATGCAAGTGTCACATTTGAAGTTCGAGGTACAATGTGCTGACATATATTACCACTGGAAAGATAGCCCTAAACAATCCTCTCAATGCTTAGTCTGTGTTTCAAATCACTGGATTGAACACTTTAATATAGGGTATGCTCTAACGTCAACTTTCCGCCGGAACACGCCCTCTTTAGTCGGACTGAGTGGCAACACATTCTGCAGCACAGCTGAGTTTATTAGGGAACACAGAAATCAGGGAATAAAACAAGTGATTATTAAAGTTAAAGTTAAAATCAAGTTAAAGTCTGCCGGACTCAATGGCGATCCATCCAAATGACTAAAGAACCAATGGTTCATCGACAGTAAGGTGTAGCCAGGAACCTCCAGCTAACTGAGGCTCAAATCACACCAGTTTAGAGGATACAACCTTAAATCTGAGAGCACAAAGTCGAGTGAATGGTCTCAGGATTGTGTTCCACTGTTTTCAGGCTTATTTAGTAGACTGGTTAGTCTAGGTTAGTCCAACTTTGCAACTACTGTGGGCTTGGTTTATTCCCACCTGTTTTCAGAATGTGACTTCACCACTCTTCAAATGTTTCAGAGCCTGGATTCCAGTTGTTTCTGTGAATTGCAGCAGTCCATTAGTTTATCTTATCTTTAGCTTTCAGCAGCCTGTAAAAGAAGAGCTCTGAATTCCTGCTGAATCTGTTTGTACAGTCAAACGCACAACAGCTCTTTCTCATTTTTGTGAGAAACTAGGTCAGTCTTCTTGCCACTCAGTGGGCGTGGCTGCAGTGACTCCTGCCACCTTTGTGGCCAACCTTTGCAAAGCAGGTTTTAAGTGCTCTTCTTCATGGTGTAGGACAGCTTAAGTAAAATCTGACCCATGAAGGAAAAAAAAAAACTAATGTTAGATTAGCTGTCTTTAGATTTTATTTTCTTAAATGCTACAATAACAAAGAATAACACAGAATTATGTCTGCTTTGGTTTGCTCATGGGTTTTAGGTTTTTATGTTTTGTTAATATCTTTTGTCCTCTTATTAAAGCCTGTAAAGATGCTTTGTGACAATGGCAGTTGAAAAAAAAGCATTATACAATTAAAATTTGATGATAATGATGGTTATAGTGCAACAAAACGTTTAAGAGAATAGGAATATTAGTGAGGTTTAAGTGGTTTTCTAATTTTCCAAACTTCTCTTCTCTTTTCTTCTCACATGAGATTTTACAAAATATCCACATAAAAAACTGATCACATCTCAGCATTACTGTTATTATTCTCCTCTGCTTCCCGGAAATATTACAACAATGTGTCCAGGTAAGACGGGACCTCAAGGTTAATGCTGGTGTTGACTCTTATGTTTTGCAGAGAGGACTATTTTGGAGAATTGTCAATCTTTCTTTAAAACACTGTTAAAATCTGCACATGCTTTTTTTAAACAAGAGAAAATCAGAGTTCTTTACTTTCAATTTGATGCTAATCTTATTTTTAGCTGTTTATTTTTTTATTTCTTTGATGTATTTGATGTACACTATATGGGAAAAGGTATTGGGACACCTGTCATCTTCACTGTTTTATTTGAAATCAAAGGTAATAAAAAAGAGTTTATCCTGCTTCTGTTGGAGTATCTGTCTCTACCAGAGTGTTAGTAAGGTCAGGATGTTGGATGTTCACCACCCAACCTCATCTACAACTCCCCAGCTCACCCTAAAAGTATTTCCATACTCACAGTCACAGTCATCAGCTCAATGCTGGGGGGCTTTATACCCCTCTAGTCCACACCTGGTATTAGGCAAGGGTTGATGTTTATCTGCTCCAGAGAGTGCTATTCTATTGGCAGTACTTATCTACAGGGAAAAGACAAGCTGTGTGTGTGTGGGCATTAGCACATCTGTGTCAGCAATGGGTGCAACTTTAAGAAGCTGAATGCAATTATTAAAAGGGTGTCCACAAACATTTGGGCATATGGTGTATGTATTTAATTGATGTATTTTTCCCTTTTCATTAAAAACAATAATAATATAACTATTAATAAAAATACTATATTTAGTATCTTTTTATTCTGCAAAAGATCACTCTGTTTAAAATGCAGCAGGATGCATGTCACCTAAGGGTCACCAGATGCAGTCTCAGCAGACATCCTGGTGGCACTCCTAATTAGCCAGATCCTAATTACCCAGGTCCTAGAGGTCAAAGGTAATGACCAACCATGCTGTTCTTCATTAACCACGAATGCACAAACCATAGCTAGAGAAATGTGTGGATTCAGACTGCGAACGCTACAAATAAAGAGCACCTTCTCTCCTTCTTATTCTTCTGGCCCAGAGAAAATGAATTTACAGCACAGCTTACTTTTAATGTTTTTTTTTTTTTGTTTTTTGTTTTTTTGTTTCTTGTACTAATTCTCATTGATATTTCCATCATTCTGAGACTTTCTCCAGATAGCAGCACTTTCGCTTGAAAAAGAATCCTCCCAGATTTCTGATTGCTAAAACAACAACATAAATCCACAGGCGTAAGGATGCTATCCCAGTGGGAGCGTTTACAATGCCATATGCCTCCATCCTTTTCACACAATTGTAAGAGGACATTTATAAATGGCGTGTGAGCATGTGAGCACTTATCTGAGCCATGTTAACACCTAGAAAAGGCTACTACACATAGCTAGAGTAGGCAGTAGTTGACTGTGGTAATGGCAAGTAACATTCTGGTTATGGTCATGAAGGGGTCCCCTTCTCATTACGTGGCTAGCTGGGTGTTGTCATCCTCACAATAGTGACATAACAGTAGAGTAAAAGACTGGCAGATTGACCAGCATACTAATATTTCAAAGTGAGAGAGAGAGAGAGAGAGAGAGAGAGAGAGAGAGAGAGAGAGAAATAGAGAGATTAATTACTTACGGCATGAGAGCTGACTCTGGTTTGCCACATATCAGCCTGCTTGGGACTCAGGTCTGGAATCTGCATGCCAAGCCTACAGGCCAGAGCTTCCACATAACCTGCAAGACTATATGCACACACAGACACACAGTCACACTTTAGAAAAGTTTTCTTTTGAATATACATTGTTTTATACATTGAATTTACATGTCAGTGATGAATAAAGAAAAGGTTGTTTCGATTTCCAAGTAAAACAATAATGTTGAATTTTTTTTTTTTTTTACATATTTCAGACACAGAACCTCCATAGACTGTTCATTAAAGCAACCTTATGTAGCTTTTTCCACTTAAAGTAACAGCTTAAAATCAAGCTCCACTGATGTAATAGGGACAATGGCATCTCTATCTTTGCTATTCCAGGCCCGGAACGCGGCTAACTGCACTATGTGACTGGTGAAGCAGGCAGGATAACGCTCATGAGAACTCCATAACGTGGTGTAATTATATTTGTGTAAAACTAATAATATTACTATATTGCCACACTCTACATGCTTCTTTCCTTTTGAGTGACAATTCTGTATCTCTCAAAAAAAGAGAGTCTTCTCTGCAGTAAAGTAAAACTGAATTAAACTCTTCACCTGTAGGGGAGCCCATGAGCAAGAAATACCAATTCTGCATAATGCTGCTTTAACACAGGCTGGAGATACAGGTACAAATGACAAACACAAACTCTCACAAAAACACTTCCATGTGGTAGAAGAAAAAGCTTCTGCAAAACTTTTAGGAACTGATAATGATCCACCATTTTTGGATAGTGAATTCCCAGCTCAATTCATCTTTGGGAGAACACAGATGTCACCTAAAGCTGTCAGATTGATGTGATAGGCTGAAGACGCTCTCACTCAAAATTTCTTCCTCCTCTTCGTTTCCCTTAACCAATCATTCTGTCCCAGAGAGACAGAATGTGCTTTGATTCCAGACGCGATGGTGGAACTAATGACAACTCCGACTGAGACAAATATGAGAGACAGTAGTGAGCTAATTAATAAAATCACTTAAGACTAATGAGAAAATCACTGACCTGATTTCTGCTAAAAGAATCATATTGCACTTCAGCTTTACTTCAAATGTCATTATATACTGATGGTGTTAGTGGGTAACACAGGTAGGCAACTGCTCACGTACAGCAATTCATACATTAAAGTAGGTGAATAAGTTTTATTTTATTCTCATGAAATCTAACTCCTATTTGTAAACAGTAAAACACAAAAACGTGAGTAATCATCACATACGTTCTGATATGTTTTCTGCACAGAAATAGTTTTAAAGTCTATTCGAATTTCTTTCCATTGTCTGTCACTGAAAGAAATCTAAGAAATAAGTCTTAAAAAACTAAAATTGCAACATATTAATCATAATGGCATAGAAAACATGTTTGTCAGGATTCCATTTGTAAACAGAAATTAGGGCAAGTTAGGGCTTACTGCATTTTAAACCACATATATTTGGCTTTAGAGTTATATATGTATGAGAATATTTAGCATGTGTAATAGAGCACAAAACTTATGGTTTGAATTAGGTTTGAATCATCAGATTTGAAGTCATGGATCAGACAATTTTTGGATCACCAAAATTTGAGAGACAATTCTGTAGCTTTCATTTCTGTTTGGGACGTATTTTGTAACAGTCTGTTTCAGTGACTTTTATTTTGACGTGGTCTGTTAGTTTGTATTACTGACAGTTTGTACTACCACTCTTTTTTTATGTGGTCTGTTAGTTTGTATTACTGACAGTTTGTTCTACCGACCTTTATTTTGACGTGATCTGTTAGTTTGTATTCCTGACCTTTATTTTGACGTGGTCTGTTAGTTTGTATTCCTGACCTTTATTTTGACGTGGTCTGTTAGTTTGTATTAGTAATCTTAATTTTGAAGTGGTCTGTTAGTTTGTAATCCTGACCTTTATTTTGAAATGGTCTGTTAGTTTGTATTAATGATTTTCCGTTCAGTTCAACATTAAAGGTTAACAAAGGAGTCCGTCGTTCTGAGGCGTAAGATTTCTCCTCTCCACACACAGCCTGTTTACAGCAAGTGTTTACAGCTGCTCAGTGTGTATGGTTTCACTACAGCTCTGCATCAAGCATTTAACTTAAGAATTATTATCATAGGAAGTAACCACGGTAAAACTGTATTCCACATTGGTATGGTTAAACTTGGATGATTAATCAGCGGTTCACGTACAATCCATACAAATTATCCGTAAACTGCTAATTAACAGTAACAGTCTGACAAGCCTCATGTAGGTGATCTGTAGCACCATGAATAAAGGGTAGTAAAGCTTAGCTTCAGATCAGCTTGGCTTTTTTGCTACTGTTTACTGGTTTACAGTAAGGCACTGCCACATAGCATAGCATAGCATAGCTGACGGCTTGCCTAAAGATCACTACAGTCCTTAGTGTTTAGTCTAGCATGGATACCCGTATGCTTCCCTGTCTTTTATGTTGTCTCTCTTTTTTGACACTTGCTTAGGAAAATCCACAATCACAAGACCTAGTTAGCCATCAACCCATTTTCTGATAACATGCAGAATCTGGCAGTGATGTGCTGCTCCCCAGTGTTACCAATGCACAACTCTGGCTAAGATTGCCTTCACAAACTGGCTTCAAGTATCAAAAATACTGTATTCTCCCAAAGTGGCTGTTGAGAGTTACCTTGTCACAGCTTTAGCTAGTGGGCTGGGTGATAATCCTGATAATGGCAGAGTGTCCTTCTGTTTCGTGTGGTGCTACAGAAAATTGAAAAACTGACACAAAATGGGAAAACCTGTGCCAGCAATCATCGCGGCTCCCCCAGCTTCCGCTACATACGTCAAACCGACCCTTTCAGCACTGGACAGCCGAACCCTCCTCAGGGCCATTTCATCACAGGCAAATAACATCTCATTACACTTCTCATTAGCTCTACCAGTGAGAGCTCCGAAAACACTGGCTGCTTCCAGGATCCAAATCCTCATCCATCATCTGCGTGCAGATGGGCCGCGCCACGTGGAGCTGCAGCCATAGAAAATGAACAGTCTTGGCAGGAAACAGCCGGCTGGGTCGCATAGCTGGTCTCCCAGGCCTGTAATGTATTAGAGTTAGTGATGATGCTCGGCGCTTGCAGAGGGACTGCTGGGTAAGAGTGATGAATTGGGCCGCTCTGGGTGAGAGGCGGCTGCTGCGGCACGCTAGTACCAGACCGGGAGGGTGGCGGGAGGAACCCAGAGCTGTCTGCTCATTTGCAACCAGAGGCTCTGATGTACTGCATCTGCCCATTAGGTTCTCCTGAGAGAAATAAGAGCCTCAAAAGCAAACAACCAATTCAGGAAGTATAGCATTGCAGAAATCCACAAATCTAGACTTAATGCCACTATTTACAGAAAGGCACTCATTACCATTATTGATATCACAAATGACTCCCAGCCACTCCCAGCTCCACCATGCTGGTGTACACTGTAGCACACCCGCTGCCATGCAATGCTTCTTCTGATAATGGCAAAGGGGTCAAAGATCAGGGAGTTCTAAAGTCACCAGATCATGCTAAATATGTAAATACTCAATTTGCTGTATCTACAAAAC
The DNA here is from genome assembly GCF_030463535.1 of Salminus brasiliensis. Classification (NCBI taxonomy): domain Eukaryota; kingdom Metazoa; phylum Chordata; class Actinopteri; order Characiformes; family Bryconidae; genus Salminus; species Salminus brasiliensis. The sequence goes on from NC_132882.1 coordinate 29,525,114, forward strand.
ACTGACAACCCAAAATGACAAAGCCAGGCCACCAATATATGCTGAAACCCTATTTCAAGGGGGTTCTTTCCTCCCCAAAGCGTGACCTGCTGTAATCTTGGCTAAGTTACAGTTACTAGTATATGACCCCTTGAATGTAGATGCACACAACGTTTCTGTAGACTTCAATAATAATAATAATAAAAAATCACAATCCTAAATTTCCATTATCAATTTGGAATGGATGTTTTACAGGACATTCAGAACATCTTTCAAGCTCAAAATGATGGGATGATTTCAGTGTCATATAACACACTGAATGGTTTAACAGTTAATGGCAGACACAGTGGACACCCGGACACCCCCAATATATAGTCCCTTAAATCTTTTGACTAGCCAATTATCTTTGAGATCTCAACTGGAGGTCTTTGAAACACCAATCATAGACAGATCCTACCCAGACTTTCGTCTCATTAGTAGATAGAACATGCATGCAACGTTCTGGACTTTAAGGCACCCCTTGCGACTGAAAGCTTTGGCTGAGCCTGTATGTCAACAGTCCCAGTTCAAACGTTAATATAAAGCGTAATATTTCCCGCTTTTCTCTTTACAATGTGGCGTGAGTATCCCGATGTACGGAACACTGTGGAATACACTGTACTACTCCTATATTTTACCTACAGTTTTGTTTTTACACTTTATGCATGCCATTCTGAGACTGATTTGTCCTGTTGGACTAATGTACCAATATAAGCACAATATATTAATTAGTAGTAACAATCTCATATTGCTCATATTCCTACATTATTTGGTCGTGTTGCTTGAGAAAAAGGTCACTTATAGGTTTGGTATCCTGTGGAAGGTAAAGTCCCCCATGTGAGGACCACCAACATTTATTTAGTGCCCTACATAAGATCTCATAAACCAACACTTAATTTAAAGCCTTCACAGGAGAGTAGAAGCTGTTACTGTATCAAAAGGTGTCAAAATGTCTATTAACACCCTTGATTCCAGAAGAAACAGGTGTGCACAAGCATTTTGACATTTAGGGCAAGATCTAGTAGTGTTTGCACTTCCTAAAACCAACCCTTTATTAATACAATGGTTTAAACTGCTGTTTCGTAATATTTTGGGTAGATTATTTGCTCAATAAAGTGTCTTAGAGGCAGGTTTTGTCAGAATGATGACTGATTGGAGCTTTTTGCCTGTGCATTACTAAAACTACTCATTATTTTCTTACTTCAGGTTCACTGTGGCTTCTGCTGAAGAAATGTCACAGCCAGTGGATGCAATTATATATATTTTCTTCTACCTTGTGGAATAGGAATTATTATTGCAATGCTACAAGGAAAGTTAAGTAAAGTCTTAAATTGACCACCCTCCCCAGCACAAATTGTTGGTAGCGAGACAATAATTAGTGTCTCTTTTTGTAAATCTGCTCTCTAGTGTGTTACACCTAGACTATGTACGGGTCGTTTCTCCATATTTAAGCTTTATTAGCTTTAAAACTTCATTAACGTGCAAGACACTTTCAAACAATACATGTCATGGACAGCTACTTCGCTTTTCTCATTATCAGGTTTCACAGGCTGGTTTACACAAAGATTTGCATAAGATTTGCATAGATATTATTGTAATGAACAGAATTTGTATGCAGGTGCTGTAATGTTAGCTGCTTTGTGTGATTTGAACTGTTAAAGGCCAGCTGAATTAAGCAACTAAAGAAACCTTACAGTTCACTTCATTGTACAGTGCAGTAAAAAAGTGTAATGGTCATAACATATTTTTTGGTTCTTTGTGGATGATTAATAAACTCCACATAACAGCACAATCAACATAACACATCAACAACATATCAGTGCAGTAGCAGCAGTGAAGCAGCAATACACTGAGGTAAATATCCTGTACATGATCTGTTGATGCATCACTGACAATGTAGATTTACTGTTGATCTGATACATCAGACCCAAAACCTATCCCTGGCCCTAATCCTGACTTAAACTTAAACCCAAACCCTAACCCTGGCCCTGATACTGACTTTAACTTCAACCCAAAACTTAACCCTGGCCCTAATCCTGACTTTAACTTCAACCCAAAACTTAACCCTGGCCCTAATCCTGATTTTAACTTCAACCCAAAACCTAACCCTGGCCATAATCCTGACTTTAACTTCAACCCAAAACCTAACCCTGGCCCTAATCCAAACCTTAACTTCAACCCAAAACCTAACCCTGGCCCTAATCCAAACCTTAACTTCAACCCAAAACCTAACCCTGGCCCTAATCCTGACTTTAACCTCAACCCAAAACCTAGTCCTAATCCACATTCTGATTCTGATCCTACCCCTAGCCTCAACCCAAAACCTAACCCTGGCCCTGATCCTGACTTTAATGTCAACCCAAAACCTAACCCTGGCCCTAATCCTGACTTTAACCTCAACCCAAAACCTAGTCCTAATCCTCATTCTGATTCTGATCCTACCCCTACCCCTAACCTCAACCCTAAACCTTATCCAAACTCCATCCTGGCCCTACTCCTAACCTTAAACCCATATCCAAAACCTAATCTAAACCCTCATTAAGGCCCTAATCCTAGCCTTAATCTTAGCCCAACCTCTAATCATAACCCTCATCCTGCCCCTAATCTTAACATTAACTTTATCCCAAAACCTAATCCTAACCCTCCTCCTGGCTCTAATCCTAACCCCAACCTCAACCCAAAACCTAGTCCTAAACCTCATTCTGGCCCTAATCTTAACCTTAATCTCAACCCAACTTCTAATCATAACCCTCATCCTGCCCCTAATGCTAACATTAACATTATCTCAAAACCTAATCCCAACCTTCATTCTGGTCCTAATCCCAACCCTAACCTCAACCCAAAATGTAATCCTTCCCCTCATCCTGGCCCCTTTATCTCAGCCTAATCCAGTTAAGATCCAGTTCTGTAGCAGCTGGTTGAGGATGTTGAGATGGTCAGTATTAGAGCTGTTATATGATGCATGGTTTCTCAGGTGAACATCTACAGATCTGAACCTGGACTCTCCAAATAAAATGAAGAGCAGCTGAATTCAGCAGATGCTAAACATTTTATTTATGCGGTTATTGACAAGTCTCTTCATGTGTAACTGAAACTGTCTGTGTGCTAATATGTGGAAACTCAGTCTTGAATGTAGAACTTTTGTCCTCTGACCTACTGGCCTGCTCACAGCTCCGGATGATGGACATGTGGTTAAACAGGCCTGTTGGCAAAGCTGGCAAATTGCTGAGGGTGGTACAGCCACACAGCTAATCCTTTAGACAATGAAATCAGCAAACCAAGCGGCTTGGTGACTGCCAAAGTTTGCACTAGTTAGCCAATCATACAGGCAGCCAGAGCCTCCTTTAGCTCGAATATTACAGTCCAACTACACTATTTGTCCAAATGTTTGTGGACATCCCTTCTAATGAATGCATTCAGCTACCCTAGGTTGCACCCATTGCTGACATAAATATATATATATATATAAACCTACTGGCACCGTTCTGGAGCAGTGTACTGTCCTGTGTTCTCAGGAATGATGGCGTTCCATCAAATCATTTTGGAATGAGTTGGAAAGTTGGGGATGAGGAGGGCTGGTTATCATCCAACATCCTGACTTTACTACCGCTCTTGTCGCTGAATGCAATCAAATCTTTACAGCAATGTTCTAAAATGTAGCAGAAAGCCTTCCCTCAACAATAGAGACAGTTACTCCAAAGATGGAAGAACTCTTGAATTCCCTTCATTTCGAAAGAAAGAATGAATGGCCAGGTGTCCAAATATTTTTGTCCATATAGTATAAAACATCCATGATGTATCAGGGAGTGGTACAGCATGTCTTTCTATATAGTTGTATGGGAATCTATTGTAAATACTGTAGGCCTTAAGAATACTGTGGATATATTATTCACTTGAGGGGTGATATTGAACACATTAGTGAGGATTTGATTGCATTGAGCCACAGGATAGGTACTGAGACAGGCCCTGCTGTGTGAATTTTAATTGTGACTGTTTAGAGCTGCTCTGCATTCGCTTGTGTTCAGTGACACACAGGGATCCCAGAGGAGCTCCTGTGTGGCACAGCGGTAGGAACACTGCACAAAGGGTGTGTCTGTCAGATCCTTTCCGAGGTCTCTGGAGAACGCCACTGTCTGTACGGCAGGAGTTACTCTCCCCCACCAAGTGAGCCAATATGGGTGATTAAGCGGCAAACGTGGGTGAGCACCTTCCTGAGGGACTGAGCGAATGGGTGAGGGAGGGAGAGAGAGAGGAAATAAGCACTAACAGAAGAGAAAGGTCATTCGGGGTTATCTTAACGCAGCCTAAAGCACACGGTCAGCTTTGCAGCTCAAATGCTGAAGGAAAGTGAGCGGTTAGGTGGTATTTTATATGTAAGTGGGGAGTGCTGCTGAGCAGGCTGGGAGTTTGCTTTATGATGATTCACTGCCTAAATGACACACATATTAGATAGCTGGGAGAGACAGACGGAACTGGAGAGGGAGGAGAGAGTGAAACATCGCGGATAGAAGATTACTGGGGCATGATATTGAGCAATTGTCAGGCCAAATCATGTGCAGATGTGCAGGTCCCCAGTCTTCAACGTAGGACCTCACACATCAAAAACACCATTGATTTAAAGCACCTTTCCAGCAAACTGCTCCTGGCGTAAAAGGCAGGGTGTTTTCTGCTCTGTATTGATATACAGTGCCGGTCAAAGTTTTCACAATTTTAGAGTAATGCTGAAGACATCAACACAATATAATAACTTATATTAATGGGTGCAATTAGCCAACAAAACAAAAACTTTATTTATAGGCATAAACACATTATATATTAAATGTTGATTATCTGCAAACAGCGAGCCATGCCAAGGTCTGGGATATATGGCCCATTCTAGAAGTGCAGGGTACATTTCAAGTATGGAAAATCTGACTCAGTCAACTCTAATATTGATAATCTGCTTAAACCATTTAAACCATTATCCACCACTTTGCTAACCCTAAACTAGATAAAAAAAACTATGGATTTTCAACAGATTGAAAATATTATGTGAAATATGATATATTGAAAACACATATTATTAAAAATTTTATATCACAATAAAGTATTTGATCAATAATTAAGATCAGTCTTACAAAATAATGAGGTTAGAAGTTTGACATAACTCACTTCCTTCAAGGGCTGCCGCCTGAAAGTCGACAAGCCAAATAAAAAGTTGGAGACCTGTAGGCCTCTATTTTTATTTTATTTTTTTACAGACAAAAGCTTACAAAAATGCACAAGGACTACATTGTAATTTAGAATTATACATAATGAAACTTAAATAATGATTATAAATATATTTTATCATGTGCTGGTGGTTTACTGTTAAGACAAACTGAAGCCGAGACGCTGAGGCAGAGGGGAAGATAAATTAGGCTACCAATTTTTCAGAAAAGCTCTAAAGTATGGAGCCATTTTGGACATTTGAAAGAAAATCCTAACAAACTTAAATGCAACTGAGCAAATTCTGAGTCGGGTACAGCCCTACTGTCTTGGATATGTTTTCTGGCAGAGGAAGTGACGTCACAATGTTTTTTATTAGAAAAAACTGTTTGCAGATCTTGTGCAGTTGTATATTAGAGGTAACAGAGAGTGGACTGAACATTGGGACATAATTAAATGTAGTTTTAAATGACTAAAATGACATATGCTACAGAAAACAGATATTCAATGCACTTGGTTTTTTAGAGCACACACAAAAACTGAAAATTAGACTTAACTAATTATTAGACCTAAATATTTTATGCAAAAATCAGGATGAAAGTATAAATCAGTCAATAATTTAGTTCAAACATTTAGTTAACATGTTGTGTATAAATTGTGCCTAACATATAAATCCAGCATGAATAATAGAGAAACAATATTGTAGTTATTTTTATTATTCAAAACTGATTCAATAAAGATTGTAAAGACAGTAACTGGGCAATCAGTTGTGCTAGTTGATGAGGTGGATCTGGGAGAAATAGATAGGCACGAAGAACTAAGCCATTTTGAGAAGAGCCAATTCATTATGGACCTACAACCGAGTCAGAGTGGGGTGTGGGGTGTGGGTGCTGCTGGAAACCACTGCAGAGTGCCTACTGACAGTGGTCCACTAAGACAAATCGGCAACCAGGTTTTGGGCACTCGAGACTCCTGTACAGGGAAAATACGGCTATCCCATCTGGGATATGAAGGCTTTTGTGGCACAGACCTCAGAATGATATATCTCAGTAAAGTCTCAGAATGTGTTGTACCCCTCTGTGTATGGGGCTGCAAGACTACGCACAGACCTCCCAGAATGCCCATGCTAATCAGTCATCAGTCAAAAGCACCTATATCCGACACACATGTCAGAACTGGACCTTGGAGCAATGAGAAGGTTTTAGCATTTAAGCCTAAGATAAAAAAAACCCACACATTTAAATAGATACATTCAGTTTGTATGTATTCAGTTTTCACTGGAACTGCAAGATTCTCTTTCCCTTTTAACCACCCTCAGTGTCAGCAGGTCTCTTGCCCTCTCAGCGCATTTGAAAAATGCATGTTAGAGGCTTGATAACAAAAGTGAGGAGGCGGCGAGGAGCTAGTAGGGTAGAACAGAGGCAGTAAACTGAGTTTCTCTGAAGATTCGACAACTGATCAACGAAAGAAATGGAATTTCACTCTCTCTTATGCCTACTTACATTTCTACTAGTAAAAACTCAATTTTCAAAACCCTGTAGATATCATAGATATCTAAGATAATATTACTGAGATGTAAAACTGCACATATCCTAAATGCACATTACTTCTAATCAAAACTTCATTAGAGATATCTTGAATTAGCATCTGTACTAGTCAGAATTAACTGACGGATATGTGGACCTGGACTTTTCATTAGTAGGACATTCTAGATGTATGGAACTGCAGCTTCTACTAGTAAAGTAACTGTAGATATCTGTAACTGGAGCTTTTCCTAATGCAAATGTTATTAGAGACAAGAGAGAGTAAATATAATGTCAATCCATCATGGTGTAATTCAGAACTACATTAAAGATACATCACCCTGGAAATATGACTAGTCAGAATTACATTAAAGCTACGTCACTATGGTAATATGACTAGTCAGAATTACATCAGATTGAGATGACATAGAGATACTGCCCCTCAGCCGAATGCAATGATACTGTGGTCTAACTTTACACCTGACTATATTTTGCCATGGAATTTTATAACATAATCATTTTATAAAAATGTTATTTTACTGGATGATGGGGTGGGGTTAGGGGGTAGGGTTAGGGGCACTTTCTGTTGAACCAAATCAAACATCCTCATGGGCCACACTTTGAGCAATTCCGCTCTAGACAGAGCAGCTCCCATGGCAGCTCATTATCTACTCTGCATGTCTCGCTTGTCGAAATCTCTTATCTATGAATGCAATGAATGCAAAGCCGTTTTGAACAACCACAGAAAAAAGAACAATCACAGGACGACAAGCAAGTCTAGCCTTTGGCCAGCGGTGGTATTTCATAGAAACTGTAGAATGCTCTTAGAGCATTTTCTTAGATGCTCTTAGTTTTTACATACAGAATACAGACTTGTATGTGCGATGGTGGTTCAGTGATTAAAGTGCTGGGTTATTGATCACAGGGTGGTAAGTTTGATACCTGCGCCCACCTACACTGTTGGGCCCTGGAGCAAGACTCTTAATCCTCTTTTCTGCAGGGGGCCCTCAGCTTTCCAAGCTGGGATATGTGAAGAGCAGTATTTTGTTGTAGTGTAAATGCATAATGACAATAACAGCACCTTCTTCAATCACAATTATTAGTATGCCAGAGCCACTAAGACATGTTTACTCGAACCTGTATTTGTGATTATTCTGACTGTACATTTTCTTGTCCCTTTTCATTTCAATGCCATCCTCATCCTCATCTCTTACAGAACAACAGACCTAAAGACGAAGCTGACCTGACATCTGCTCTTCTTTTCGGTGTGTTAAGACATGTGCAAGACCCGCCATCGCAGTTGTAACTGACTGTGAAAGTAATCGCTTCTGGCAGCAAAAGCTCAAAAGCTTTGGTCAAAACGTTCGGTTTAAGAAAGGCTCTTACCCAAGTCCAGCCAAGTCTGATACCAGGTTACCCAGAGCGGCAGCTGCAGAGAGAGACAGACAGAGATAAGAAGGAGAAATAAATGAGGATAGAACAAATGATGTGTCAAATGATGATCAAATTAAGTACTTATATAGGCTTCACTGATTGCAGCACATAGAACAGATGTATTCAGAACTGTTTGTCCCTTCCCAGTCCCAAACACACGTCTGCCGCATACACCAATCTGCCATAATATTAAAACTAACCAGCTTAATATTTTATAGGTCCCTCTCAAGCCCCCAAAACAGCTCTGACATGCATAGGCATGGACTCTACAAGATCTCTGAATGTGTCCTGTGGTATTTGGCACCATGGCATTAGCAGCAGATCCTTTCGTTTCTGTATGTCGCGAGGTGGGGTCTGATCTATGCTCTGGCCCAGTCATCTACCATCACAGCCATGACCCTTGTCAAAGTGGATAAGCTTCAAGAAATGAGTGTTAGCCTATTATGTATATCCCACCCCTTGACAGATGCCACGGAAAAAGAGATGATCAGTGTTTTTCACTTCATTTATCAGTGGTTTTAATGTTATGGCTGATTAGTGTTTATGTAACCAGACCTGTAATAATTTTTGTCGACGATTGTCCCAGAAGCAATTGTAATAAATGATATGTAACCTATTTTTTTCAACTGATATAACAGCATAATAATGCAATCACACTCTTTTTTAGAGCAATGCATTTTCAAATTAATCTAATTAAAAGTCTTTTTAAACATAAGATTTTTTGTACTGCCTGTCAAAGCTATTAGCCTCAAGTTACAAGCATTCACCAGCTGCAGTCCACTCTGTGGGTCTGAAGACACTGTTATTGATGTATTGGTCATTGTTCGTGCGATACTGCTGAGGTCAGCAAATGTAATTATCAGGACAGACCTCATGCAAGAGGTCTCATGCAACCCTAAATATAACAAATTATTAGCTCCATAAAATAAACCAGCATTACATTACACTTGTGATAAAATTGAAATTCCAGATCATAAAATGCAAAAATAGTCTTTTCAACATTACAGATTACAGTCAGACACTGATGGTAAAATAATATGGGGCTTCTATATTAAGGGCAAAAAGAGTAAACATAGTCATCATATTGGCAAAGGTCAAGATCAGTGAGAAACATAACCAAAACATCAGCAAGAACACTAGCCGAGGGACACCTAGAGAGTGAAACCAGTCAAAACCAGTACAAACCAAAACATCAGCAAGAACACTAGCCGAGGGACACCTAGAGAGTGAAACCAGTCAAAACCAGTACAAACCAAAACATCAGCAAGAACACTAGCCGAGGGACACCTAGAGAGTGAAACCAGTCAAAACCAGTACAAACCACAATAGACAAAGCCCGAGGTGAAAAGCCAAAAGGTGGGCTCGGTGGGTTAACACTGGTTGGGAGACCCTACTGCAATTTCTTTGTAAAACACTAAGAGGGCGTTTCACCTTAGAACTACACCAGTGGGCCCAGACTGCTCCCAACAAGCCCTACATGAGATGAAGTGGGTGTGTCACTAGGGAAAAACACTAAAACGTGCAGAGCGGCCTGGGTTGGAAACCTGTGAACTGCAGTAGACAAGTTGAGGGTCCTGCAAGATCCAAGTCTAAAGGTGGTCCTGTTAGCTTAGTCTTATTCAGTTCTCATTCTGTTGTGCCAGTTATTGAATACAGATATAAAAGTATGTATATATAAACATGGGATTAAATGGCAGACAATAGTAGGACAAACTCTCTTCTGGCTGGCAACTTATCCAGAATTCAGTGGCACGGGTCGTCTTCAATGCTCCTAAATTCAGCCATGTCACTCCACTGCTGCGTTCACTTCACTGGCTTCCTGTAGCTGCTTCAGAGCTTGGCCTACAGAGCCAAGAACGGACCAGCCCCGCAATGGTCAAAAGCCGATCCGCACCAAGAGCCCTTCAAGCTTCAAGTACGGAAAATCCACGGAAGACAAGCGTCCAGGCTTTATTCTGTCCTGCACCAAAGTGGTGGAACGAGCTTCCCCTTGGTGTCCGAACAGCAGAGTCGCTCGCTGTCTTCAAACGCAGACTGAAGACCCACCTCTTCAGAGAATACTTGGGCGAATAGCAGAGTGTCCACCTTACTGACTTGTGTTTAGTAGTGTCTAAACTTAGAGGTATCTTTGAATGTTAGTCTATTCAAACTAGCTGAGGTTATTCTTGGGTAAATAGCAAAACACTTTTGTAAGTCGCTCTGGATAAGAGCATCTGCTAAATGCCTTAAATGTAAATGTTAAATACAGTATACAGTCATAGTCAAAAGTTTGGAAAGCTCTGCTCAAAGGGCTTATATTGTTGATATTCTAAGTGAGGATAGTTTAAAAAATCCTCTACAAGACATAAACTTAATTATGGATTTGCTTATTTTAGAGCATTTTAATTAATTCGCGTTTATTTTTTTAATGATTAAATTCATGAAATAGACAGACATTGTGCATAAAATGTGCAGCAGCTTATTTTTATCTTATTTTCATTAATTATTTTTAATCATTACTTGACTTGGATGAATGTTTGATGTGGAGTTTGAAGTGTGCTGATCTTTAATAGTTATAAAGTCATAAAGCGTAGTGTAAGATAATGTGTGAGTTTGAAGCTTAGAGGATAAACAGCATCACCCCTCCAATATTCCTGATAAAAAAACATTTCTGATAAAGAAAAGAAGATGTGCATTTCAGACTCCCATTCATCTTTATAACAGCCTCAGTCTGGTTATGGACGTCTTCCACAGGGCATGGCAGGGTGAATAATAGCCCCAGTGTAGAGAATTCTGGGTACTGATCTAAACAATCAGTCAGCAGGCATTGATCAAATGTCACAGTAACACAACGCCTTTGGGGGCAATTTAGGGGTGATGACACACTGAATGCCAGCGGATGAAACCAGTCGCAGGGAGAAGGGCTGTTGGATGCTGGAACTGTGAGTCACTTGACTGGTTAACACGTGATGGATTTCTAATAAAACCAGGTTAACGGGATGACCAGCCCTTCAGGCCCGGCTGAATCAATGACCACTGCTGTGTACTGTGGGTGTACGTTCACCTACTCATCCACTAGAAACACCTACTAGATTATATGTTATACGCTCACTCAGCGGTCCCTTTATGAGCTCTACCTACCGTCCGCCGTACAGGTGTACAATTACACACTGTAGGACATCTGCTGCATACATCATTTGTCAGCCCTCCCTCTACCCCATTCTTTCTTTGTCAGGCTTGATCACAGGGCCTGTGCTGACCTGATATTATTTGGTTGGCAAACTGTTCTCAGGTCAACAGTGACACTGTCATGGTACTAGAATGAAATGTGTGGTGCACTTCAGTGTCAGGTCACCTTCAGGTCAAGAGTGGTCCACCACACAGAAACATCCAGCAGCTCTGTGGTTAGACACTGACCACTGATGAAGAACTACAAGATGGCTAACACAAAATGGGCACTAACAGAAGAGCTTCAGTCTCTGTCAAATAGATTTTCAGAGGGATTCTCAGCAGAGGTTGAGCACTGGGAACAAGCATGCGTCTTTCTCTGATTCACTAAAGTGATAAGGAGCTCGGATCAGATGGGCAAGCAGTCAAATTCTGATCTATAACGGAACCAAGCGAGGCTGCTTCATCTCATTACACTATGACGGTTCAGTTTTGACAAATGCCAGTGGCAGTGGAAATAGTGCAAATGCCACTGCCAGTGGCAGTGGAAATACTGCACAGTTGGAGGGAAGAACGGACTTCTGCACATGTCAAATTGTCTGTTAAAAAGCTAACGCTGAACAGAAGGTGGCTTCCTCAAAACCACCATGGGTGACCTTAAACTTCTGCTAATGTTCTCACAGTCCCCTGACCTACATATCATAGAAAATGTGTGGCTAGAACTTCAGAGGCTGTGTTTAATACTTCTCGATCTAAAAATGAATAACCTGTTATTTGACCAAGGGTGCTCCAACTTTGGCATTCAAACACAAAACACATTTGAAAAGAAACAGAGCACGGGAGACAAAAAAAGAGCAAAAGCTTTTGGCACAGCAGTGCTGCTGGAGTGTTTAAACACCTCAGTGTCACTGCTGGACTGAGAATAGTCCCCCAACCAGAAGTATCAAGCCAGGAGCGTCCTGTGGGCAACGTCCTGTGAGCGCTGATGAAGGACTAGAGGATGACCAACACAAACTGAGCAGCAACAGATGAGCCTCTGTCTCTGACTTTGCATCTACAAGGGGGAGCAACTAGGTAGTGACTAAAAGTGAGTTTCAGTGAGTGGACACAGTGTTTAAAAACTCCAGCAGCACTGCTGTGTTCACATCAGTGTCACTGCAGTGATGAGAATGACCTACCACCCAAAAAATACCTGCTCTGTGGTGGTCCTGTGGGGTCCTGAGCACGAGAGACAAAAAAAGAGCAAAAGCTTTTGGGAAATATGTTTGACACACACTCCACAATGTCAAAGCTGCATAAAAAGTCAAATGCTACATCCATGAGACTGCAAAACTAGATGAAGCTAAATTGGCAGCTGGTTTGACTAATTCTGACTCTCCGTTTTCACCTTTTTCCACAGTGAATAAAAACATCCATTCATCAAAAAACTCTCCCTGCCAAGCCAGATCTGATAAACTTCAGAGTCTCATATTCTCGTCCTGGATCTGCCATTTAACTACAATACAGTTAAAGACCTGCTTGAAAAGAACGCCAGTGATGGAGAGCACCCAGGCTTTGTGAAATGAGAAAAGTAAAGCCTGCTTTGTTTCCAATTCTGCTTGAATTGTTCCCCCCAAAACCTGGTCTTCTGCAAGGCACTACAACCTGCACTAAAGCTTCATACTGAGAAGAATCTTTTAGTCTAAGAAAATCCATCATATCTGATGTCCTCCAAAGCAGATTCATACCACCTGCATCCATTCTCTCTGAAATAACATACACACATACACACTGCATTGATTTGGCTCTGTGAGCATTCTGCTGTCAGCTTTGGCAAAGCCTCCTGGCCTTACTAGCAGCCTGAAATAGCTCTGCAGAGGGGCGTCGTTTGAGCTTTCTCCTGAACTGCTCTGCAGTCTGGAAAGCATCTCACACGCGACAAAACCGCCAGAGATGACAAACCTCAGCTTCCTCTCCTACTACAAGCCATGGAGAAACTCTGAAGGCTCCAAATAGAGAAACAGCATCCTACACTAAAGCTGCCTGACAGATGGAATGCGTTGTAGGAGTTACGCAGCTAAGCGGTTGTGTTTGTTTTTGTTTGGTCTCCTGCCTGCACACTACCACCATCTCAGATAACGTGACAAAACCAACACAAATTAAGCTGCTTTTTCAGATTACTTATCACAGACAGCGCACCGCTATTGGGAATGGATGCACGCGGCAGTGTGAGAGATAAAGAGACTCGCTAATGCACTTTGGAGTTGGCCCTGTGGCTGCCATTCAGGGATAATTCCCATTCGTGCCATCTTGTTTCATATAAGAGGTACTCTAGATATTTGTTTTAATATCAATTAATTAATGATGATCTATCTGATCATCATTCTACACTTTACACCTACTTTTTTTATTCCTAGACTGGCATACTTTTCATTTTATCCATTCATCTGAAATCAAACTGATTCCAAATGTACAGCCCCCTCAAAGTTACCTGGAATGGTAACATTCTCCCTATTACCAACTGAACTGTTGTACCATCAGAATGATTTTATAGCTATTATTTGTATTGTATTATTTGCCTGTACATTTTACAGTAAACCCCTGGAAGCATAGGAACCACCTATTCACTATAGCTATACAGGGACACTACTGTGATTCCTATTAACAGAATAGTACTATAGTTATACACAAGTCATTTTCAGATGTTTTGACCACCCCTGGTATGGAATGACCTCAGCCCATTATATCAGCTCCACTGACCACATAGGAGCACTGTGTAGTTCTATAATTAGAGACTAGACTGCAGTCCATCTGTTTCTCTGCATACATTTGCTTTCACCCTGTTCTTCAGTGGTCAGGACCCCACAGGACCACTACAGAGCATGTAGTGACATGGTAAAAGGTGTGTTAGTAGTGTGCGTTGCGCTGGTATGAGCAGATCAGACACAGCAGTGCTGCTGGAGTGTTTAAACACCTCAGTGTCACTGCTGTACTGAGGATAGTCCACCAACCAGGAATATCCAGCCAACAGTATCCTGTGGGCAGCGTCCTCTGAGCACTGACGAAGGACTGAGGACTGAGGATGACCAACACAAACTGAGCAGCAACAGATGAGCCTGTCTCTGACTTTACATCTACAGGGTGGAGCAACTAGGTAGGTAGGAGTGTCTAAAAGAGAGGACAGTGAGTGGACACAGTGTTTAAAAACTCCAGCAGCACTGCTGTGTCCACGTCAGTGTCACTGTGTCAGAATGACCCACTACCCAAATAGTAGCTGCTCTGTGGTGGACCTGTGGGGTCCTGACCATTGAAGAACAGGGTGAAAGGGGGCTAACAAAGTCTGCTGAGAAAGAGAAGGACTACAGTCTGTAATGATAGAACTACGACGTGCTCCAATATTGTCAGTGGAGCTGATAGAATTGGGCGAATTATGGTACACTACTGGCAGTAGAATTACCACATACCGCACATTTTCACCTGGTGGTACACGCTAAAGATTTTCAGCTATTTATAGCTTTTTAAAGTCAACAGTGTGACTGTGCTGTTAACTGGAACAGCATCAAACTGTTTAAGCTCGACTATTTAAGATATTATAACAGTTCCATGCTCTTCTGCTGATCTTTAAGGCTGTAAAGCTGACAGTAACACTGTGTGTTTCAATGCCACACTGGGAGACAAACTAACTATAACACAAAACACACACACACACAAGACTCCACAACATCCCTACCACTTTCCCAGCATGCTCTGCAAATAACAGCTAATTACTGTAAAATCTGATTTGCATCTCCCAGAATGGACCAGTTTCACAGCAGTGCTGTATTCAAGCGATGGAGTACATGCGGTACATTTACAGCAATGTCTTACAGTGCAGATTAAACAATTAGTACTCCACTAGAATCTGGCTGTGCTTTGGTGGAGTGTAGCTCATGATCTGGGTGCTCCAGGTTTTTGATGAATTATGTATTCAAACAAGATGTGTGCCAGCTGTGATTAACTGTGGGAGCCAAAATAACCAAAACTGCATGAATTTGCTTTTATAGAAGACGACTGCTGGCTAGCACATATGTGGCAGGTGCCGTTTTTCCTCTCGCTCGAATACAGGCGTTCCTAATGAAGTTTACTTTCCAGTGTTGTACATTACTCATCACAGATTGCAATTATTGTTGGCAAATATTAACAGTACAAAGAATCTGTGCACACCTAATTCAATGCATGCACATTGCTATCCAAAGGCTTATGCTTAAAGGCTTTAAATTTTTTGTTTAAATACACTCCAAAACCAACAAAGAAAATTTCATTTTCTCCTGACTATTAAGTCTCCTATTCTCTCTTTTTGTGAAGTTCTAGCCAGTGCCATTTTGATATATTAATTCAATTAATGCCTACCCCACCCTTTCCCCTGATAACATTGCCATTGTCACCTTACCCGCACCCCTTTCCCCCTTTATCTTCCTCCTCACCTCAGTGAACTTAAACCCTGAAAGTGTATGCACGCTGTATGCCGAAATTTCTAATACTTTTAAGTTGCCAGGAAGGCCTCAGCTTCTTTAGCCCAGCATCTGCAATCATTCTGCTCTTTTGCAGGACAACAAATACAGCAAATACACTGTATTGACAAAAGGGAAATCTTCCAAAATCATGGGCATTAAAAAAAGAGCTTATTCTGCTTTTGCTGGAGTAACTACTGCCTCTACTGTCCAGGGAAGAAAGCTTTCCACTAGGTTTTGGAACATTGCTGTGAGGATTTGATTTCACTGAGCAACAAGAAAGTGAGTCAGATCAGGATAGTGGATCATCACTAACCCACCTCATCTCCAACTGTCCAGGGAAGAAGGTTTTCCACTGCTGGATGGAGCACCATCATTCCAGAGAACACAGTTCCACTGCTCCACAGCTCACTAATGGGGGCCTTTACACCCCTCTAGCCCAAACCTCCCATTAGGCCTGGTGTTAATAGGTTCATATGTTATATTACAGGCCGCTCTCTACAGGTAATGTGGGCATTTTATTATTTGGTAGTGTGTGCCCTCCGTACAATACTCTTATCTGCTTATGTGTCCTTATTCACTCCTGAATGCACACAGCTGCCTCCTGCCCTTTTGGAGCTACTGTGCTGAATCCATAAGCACTGGCCTCCTTGTGAAACGAGAAGCTAGATGCTTGGCCTGGCTGCCCGCTTGCTTAATCACAATTCAGAGCTTCAGAGCTTGTGCATTTTCGTGCATAGAGATGATGGTAGGCGTACAGGTCTGCTGTTTCTATTTTGGAAGACTGGGCAAAATTGATCAGATAATGGAGGGAATTAGAACAGTAATACTCACTACTTAGTACATCTGCAAATACATAAATGAACCCTGAGCAGGATGTTGCAGAGCACTCACATTTTATGTATGTGACGTCTGTGGTTCTTACTGCCAATGCAATCGTTCCTAATTGTAATTACATATAGCATTGGCATGCAAAAGCTTAGCTGAACCCTCCGGAAGGTTCTTTCAGCTAAGCTTACGCTCTAAAAAGAAGCATGTTTGAGAGATGTGTAAGTGTGATGAACTGTAAGGTGGTAAAGAAACTTTACATCCAGTAAAGGTTTTTGTTATAATGTGTATAATGTATAATGTGTATAATGTATTTTATTTCAATACACTTGTAAAATTCAGTGAATATTTCCTCAGGGTTCGCTAGTTCCTACCAATTCCAGCAAATCAGACCCCCAGTACAATTCAATTGTCAATTGTAAGCAGCAAAAACTGTCCATAACAAAAGGTTTGCAATGCCTCTTTCTAATAAACAGTTAATGTTCGCAGCCCTACTTTCTTACCACATCGCTGTATGCCAGTCAGCATTCAGCTTAGGTGTCATAGTTCAGTGCATAGATGACAAATCACAGAGCTACATGCAGACTGTATAAACTCCCTGGTTTGAACAGTGACTGGCAGCGTGGCTGAGAGCAAGAGGCACATCGTCCTACCTCCAAAACATACCCATCCCGCGCTCCATTACAGCTCACAAACAAGACCAAATTGAACCAATCCACTCACACAGCAGTGTACAGCCACCTGCTGAAATGGGATGAGACTAGTGTGTATGTGTGTGTTGTAAGGTGTTTATTTGGAATGGTTTCACACAAATGTCAGCATTAAAAGGAATAGCTCAGAAAAAATGTATGTACAGTTTTTACCCCAAATGTAGTCGAACAGCAAAGACACGTTTGGGGTCTGGTTGGGTTTCTTGACCAGTAACAGAAGCTATGAGTTGTTTGTAGGAGTGTAGGAAATACTGATATATCAGAGTATCCTGATTTTCTGTTTTGCAATACTGTATCAATTCTCAGAATCACAGTACTAATTTTTAATGAATAGATCACATGTAGATTTTCTGGTAGGTTCATTTTGTGTTGTGTTTGAACCTTGATCACTAGATGACAGCGTTATACGTGTTCAGATCCCACTGTTCTGATTTTACTCAGATTTTATGCATATGATGATGATTTTTCTCAAATTAGATTTTTTGTTTTGTATCGTCATGCTAACAGTAACGCAATGTCTCAATATGCGTATCGCATCACCAGGTTCTTGCCAGCACACAGCCCTAGCCGTATGTGGGTTCTGACAAGGGATGGGCGCAGGTACTTGAGTGCTAGGTTAACAGTTCGAGGTGACAGTACTAGAACACAGAGACAGTTATTTGGGTGTTTGCTGTTTTACGGCCATCAAGGGAGGCAGAGGAAATATACAGGCTACCAACTGAAAAAAATGGCAGACATGTCTTGACCAATCAACTACATTTGGGATAAGGGGAAAACTGTGTAAATCAGATTTTTTCTTCCAGATATTTTCTTTCAGATTCCTTGCCACTGTCGCCGTTGGCTTGCTCACGGGGGTCTTTGACGCTTCATGTTATTCCTTCTTTCTTCTCTGTCTCTGTTCTTTATTAAGTACTAATTATGTAAAGCTGCTTTGTGACGACAACAGTTGTAAAAAGCGCTATACAAATAAATTTGACTTGACTTGACTTGACCAAACTGGGCCTTTAACAGCACTGTGTTATTTGGAACGGCTTGCTGTGAGGGAGCCTGACATGTCTTATGCCCTAAGCTGAGAAACACTGGGGCCAAACCTAGAGCCATAAAAAGGAAAATCAATAACCTCAGATTTTTCAGAGCATGTCACACGGGAGAGCAATTTCACCACATATTCTGCTTCCACACAACTGTCTGGCTCCTCTCTTATTCTACCCCTCCTCCTATTACAGACCTCTCCCTGTATGTCTGCTGTAAAGCAGGAAAACTCGGAAGAAGCAGCTCATATTTGTGGTTTCATTTCACAGTTATTGCAAGTGCCAAAAGTGTATAACCATATGCAATTGCTGAGCACCTAATTAGAAACAACTAAACATCTACTCTTTCATGCAATTATTTCATCAGCCAATCGTGTGGAAGCTGTGTAATGCATGAGAGGCAATGTTCTCACCAACCATCAGAATAAGGGACTCCTGATCTCCTGGGATTTTCAGCACAACAGTCTCTAGCGTTCACTGAGAACTCTGGTCTAATAAAGAAAAGGTTGTTGTTGAGAGGGGTTGACTGGAGAAACGTAGCCTGGTCTGATGAAGCTCAGTTTCTACTGAGACACACAGATGGTGGAATCAGAATTTGGTCCTAACAGCAAGAATACATGGACCCACCCTGCCTTGTGTAAACTGTCCAGGCTGGTAAAGGTGGTGTAGTGGTGTGGGGAATGTGTTCTTGTCCCACTTTGAGCTCGTACTACTAACCTTATGGCAAAACCTAGGTCATCTCATACTGTTTTCATGAACATGACAATAAGTTCAGTGTCAGGCCTGAAGACGTTCCATGTGCGATGAGAATGTGACGGCTGCTGAAAACTGCTGTTATGGGGCTATTAAGAAAAATACTCCTTTTGGAAATAAACTCATACATGGCATTAACTTACCAGAAAACCATTTAACGAATGGAATGAAACAGTCTTTTAGGACTATGAAACACACATTCAATCAGGTGTGTCCAAACTTTGAACTGGTTCAGTGAACTCCAACATGAAGAATAAATAAGCTCTTTACTGTACCTGCCATGGTTGAGATGCCTAAGATCACTCCTATGGACAGCTCGATCTGTGTGCCCTGTGGACAAAGAAACCTGTGATTAGTTTATTTATTCATTTGTTTAGTTTTTTTCTGGCATTTTATTTCCCCCCTGATATCTACTTATGTTTGTTTGGTTTTGCATGGCAATAAAGTCCTAATTTCTTTTTTACAAACTCGTTTTCTCTTCCATCTTGTAATGAAACAAGCTGCTTTTGTTAATGTGCATTTCAGACTGATATATGTAAATGAGCGCTGTTTGCACTGGCTGCTCCGTATTGTGGCTAATTCAAAAAGTACCCCGGGGCTGAAACACTATTTATATCATTAATGAGAATGTGCGGAGCTAAACTGCTGTAGACTGAATGGGTGGATACACATAAATTCGTTGGTTTACAGCTTAAACTGGCTGTTTTTTGAAGCACATTTCTCTATCATCTGTCACTGTCAATCAAAAACCTTGTATCTGAAAATCTCTGGTAACGTTAAAAGAGAAGGAAATAAAATTAATGGAAGTAATTTTGATGCATTTCTACTGGTCAATTCAGGATCAAATTCTGATATGACGTAAAGAACAAGTGCCAGTTAAAAAATGTCAAAAATGAATAAAGAGTAAAAATTTAGATTGTTTTTGTGTGACAGTGATGATATACAAACCATACTGCATCTTAAAACTTTAACAATGTTTACACATTACCTAAAACACTGATTTCAAATAAAGTGAGTAAAATTCCGGCACCTTTACAAGGATTCCAGTAGACGTATAGTGTAACAGGACACTACTAAAATATCCTGAATTGACCATGATCTGAAGCTGGCTGTTGCTCCACTATAACTGCTTTGATGAGTGCAGCTGAAGTGCTCGTAATAAAACCCGAATAGTTCAAGTGTGACCAGAAGCACTGTCTACTGAATCACAATGAATGAGGCTTGTGCATAAATGAGCTTAAAGAGCTACGCAGAATGAAGACTGATATCAGTGACTAGCAGTGACAATATGCGCCCTGAAAAAGGGCTTTATCTGACCTGAGGAAAACTCATGGGACCACCAACTGGACTCAGCTTGGCCTGCCTGAACCTCTTATCACTATCTGACTGAGGCCTTTTCAGGAGCTTAAGAATGAAAGTGTCATTTAATTTGACAGCCATAAGCAGCTCAGAAAGTGTTCTCTCAGAAATCCAAATTTTCAACCCACGAGCGGGTAACTGGCTAGAATGTCACTTTTTCATTTTCATAATAAATGGAACTTACCGCAACAATCATGATGGCATTGTCCAGGAAGCCAAAGCCAACGAAAGGGATAGCATTGTGGAGCAGCACTGGAAGAGAAAAGAGATCAAGGAAAACAGACAAAATTGGTGGTCTTCAATAACTGCTGTGAAAACAATATAACACCAGACAACTATGCTTTCCAGCGTGACTATCAAGGCTTCAACAATTTTAAAAGCTTATATCTTCATTGAACAACTGGCTTCAACAATGAAGGTAACTGCTGGAAAAGTATATTTCTTATCTTAATTCATTATTTTAATTTGGAGATCACATTTAAGAAGCCACTAAGACGCCAGAAGCACTTCCTCCCGACATCACTCCTAGTGTGATGTTGGTCAGCACATGCGTCTGTTAGCTGTTGTTTGGGAGTTTGAGAATGTTCTGGCTACCTAGCAATGCTGCATCAGCAGCAGTTCGAAAAGACGTGTGGTTGTCTTCACCCTCCTAGTGTTGGGGCATTGCGACTGATAGACAGAGTTTACATGAACAGGGTTTGGGTAATAACTAGAAAGAAAATGGGGTAAAATTAAACATAAATTACATATAAAAAACAAACGCCATTCATGTAAAAATCCAACGACACTCTATGAGGAACTCAATTCTATAAAGAACTGCTCTATTTAGTAAAACCAGAAAATTCAGACGGCCCTCCCTTAACAACCAGAAGGAAGAACTCTGAAGCCTCTCATTATGAGAAATGTGGTTCTCCATATCTTCTTCAAATGAGATTTGGGATGGCCCTCAGCGCACTCTTAGCGCAATGCTAGCCAGCATGGATGTCTGTTAGTTAAAGGGACATAACCGCTGGTTAGCACTCCCCTCCAAGCGTGTTCATCTGTGTAATGAAGCATTATGAAAAGATGTAGTTGGCCAGCTTTATGTTACACAGATCTTGTGGTTAGGGTTTAAACTATACAAAATGAACTGTCTGCCACCATCATTTTAAATGGAATCGTTAAATGGAACGTACTGTTCAAAGTAGCCCCAGAACAGCCTCAATGTTACACTGAGGCACAATGCTTATGTCCAGAAATGTTATGAACCATAAAATGATGGGGCTTCCTGTTCATATAGTGCAGGTCAATCTCGCTGTGCACTCAGCCAACTGTGCCAGCCATTTCACTGATAAGAACAGAGGAACTGGCTTGGCTAAGAGAGATGTGGGGCAATTTCTAGAGAAATTTGTGGGATGTGAAAATGGGCACAGGCAAACACCCACACACACACAGACATGCTTGCATAAACACTTACCATATCTCAGTTGGGCTGCGGTTGGGGGAGCCATTTCCAGCTGCTCTGTAAGGACAGAGAGAGAATAAAAAATGACCACGTCATCTCCTGAGACATAAATGTGAAGCAGGACCTTGGAGTCATTGCTGGCCCGCGGGCAGAGTGTAAGGGCAGCAAGGGGGTGGTGGATTAGACAGCTCTGACGGCACACTAGACCCACTAGAGACAAACGCACAGATGGGCACACACACAGGAGCGCAGACTAACCTGAGATAAACAAAAGCTGTGAAATTCAACAAGCCAATTATTGCTTAAGCAATCTGGGACAAATGTCAGACAAAAAAATGCACCACATTAGGAAATTAGTAATAAGACTGCATGTAAACGTATTATACTCTAACCTACCTATAACTCTAATCTAATTACAGAGTCTGGTGGCTGATTAGTGTCACTCTTTCTTGGATAAACTGCAACAGTCAGAATGAATTGAATCTAATAAAAGTCCAGCAGGTAAATTAAACTGTTGAAGCAAGAAATAAAGCTTCTAGAGGCATTTCAGAAAAATCAGCACTGACAGCAAGCTTACAACTCACAAAAGTGGAATGCTGCTCACATACTGTATGCTGTGCTCCAGGACTGAGCAGCTTATTTACTCTCCATATGCTAGGCTTGGCATATAGAGAAAAATGGCTGCATTACATTCAAGTCCTATGAAAAAAAAAATCTGCCGTATGTGTTGAATGGCGTTTACTGGCAAGTTCATAGCCCCAGGGTCTGATTTTGGTCGAACCAATACACATAATTAAGCACCGGTTATTACTATTACTACTACCCACTTTTTTCATAGTGTGGTATACGGTTTTCCTGCTGGCTTCTGCCTCATATTAAAACGTATTATATTAAAGCTGAAATAAGAGTTTTTTTTCTCCATGGTTCTGGATCTGTAGCCCACTCGCTAGACTTGCCTTTCTGAGCTAGCTCAGCTACAGCTCCACCAGTATCAAAAACTCAGTTTGGCTTTGCTGCTGACTAACTGCTGAGCTGCTGCTGAGTGTTTAGACTAAAAAGGCAAGTCGGGAGACTGGCGAGGGCAAACTGCTACAGGTTCTGCTGTGTTTACACTATCTAGCTATATTTAGATAGGCTGGCCAACACGCCAAACACCACAGCACAGTCCGCGTTCCAGCTGAGGCTTCTATATGGTCTTACCGCTACGCCACCCAAGTTATTACTAACTGATGTTTCCACATTTGACAAGCACTACTTGTCAAAGATGAAAACATGGGAAAATTGTGCTCATTCCAACCACTCCTGAATTCCGATATCTACATAGCAGGGACCTGGCAGGTAATAAATAATGTAATGGGTCTACTCTATGAACCTTCATAATGGTTATATAATAGGCCATTTTATGAACTCCTTCTATCTTTCCCTACATAGTAAGAATGCACTGACATGGGAATTCTGAGCCGATGCCAATATCCAATATTTTTTATGTTGGCCTACATATCAGCAGATCCCCATACATAAATATTTCAACAGAACTCATACAGACTACAATAAGCAGGATTAGCATTACAGAGAATCCAGTAAGCTTAAGAGCTGTAAAATGAATAAAAAGTAAGATATTTTAGTGCAGTAGCCCAGCAAAACCTAAAATTAGGAAATATGACATAAAAGATGAAGTACAGTGAACCCAGACTGCAGAGCAAGCTTTGTAAACTATATATTTAGCTTATATATATGGCATCTTTCCCCCACTTAAATTCAGAGTTCAGTTAAGTCCATCATTAAGAAATGGAAGGAATATGGCAGATGTGTAAATCTGCCAACAGCAGGCCGTCCTCACAAACTGAGTGCAAGAAGGAGACTAGTGAGGGAGGCCACCTATGAATACATTTATATGTACTTATACATATTGACTACACTAGTGTGTGTGTGTGTATTTGACTGCATAAAATATGACCTCTGCAATCAAAAACAAACTGACCACTGGTTATGTTGTATGAGCATGACTACCACAAGTTGTGAATCAGTGGATGAGCTACAGCCTCTAACTGTACACCTGCAATGTGGAGATCCAAGGGAGAGTCTACATACAGTGAAATTGTACTCCACAATGCCTTGCTAGGTTCTTTGTCACAACACAGAGATATCAAGGAGCTTTCTTTCCATTTTTCTTGCACTTCCAGGCACTCCTGCACTGCAGGCCTACCACTGCTTTCCTAAGCCCCACTTTCTGCAGGGGAGATGTCAGTACATCTATGCTTTGCAAAGATAAAAGATCGAAGAAGTTCTACCCAAGTCAGCTTTCCCTGCAAAAAAGATTGAGGCGTAGACACGTCTAACAAGGAGAACGTCAGACAAGCAGTTTTGGATCTCAGTACAGGCTGAAAGAAGCCCTCGCTATAAATAAGAGATGAGGAATTTGGGCATTGTTTTTCATTAAAAAGCCAACTGCAGACTTGCCCTTTCCTTTCACAGAGGGAAGCAGATGTACAGTCATCTAGACAGCTTGTTAAGCAGGTCTCTTATTGGCAAACCACCCTCAAATTTACATCTGGACGGCCCTGTGATTTAAGAAAGCTTCAATTCTCAGTTCTTGCAAGGATGACTTTGTTAGCTTTCATGTCACTAGAGGCAATTTCACTTTTTTCATTTCTATTTAGAACTTTTATTCAAAACTGACGGCTCCAACCACAATTTAGACTGGACCGCTTCTGTGGCCAGTGAGTATCCATCATTAAGGCTTAGCCTACTGAATGCTTATTTGTCGATCTTACAGCCTCATGCTGATGTAGCCTCCATTAAAATGTCTAGTGCTAGATGTTTAATGCCAGCCACAGCAATTTACAGCTATGTAAACAGCCCTGTTGCTATATAAAGCGGGAAAGCTACAACATTTACAGTGTGCGACTTCCAAGGCTTCCAAAGAATCATGTCGCTAATAAATCAGATTTGGTGTTGAACACTTTTCCACCACTTTCCCTCAACAACGAGAAGTGAAAAGCACAGGCACTCTCTTTTAACAGTGATTAGATCCT
Source organism: Salminus brasiliensis (assembly GCF_030463535.1). Lineage (NCBI taxonomy): Eukaryota > Metazoa > Chordata > Actinopteri > Characiformes > Bryconidae > Salminus > Salminus brasiliensis. The sequence goes on from NC_132882.1 coordinate 29,550,052, forward strand.
AAATTAAAAGGTATAGTGTGAAATCTAGGAGGGATCTTGCCTCTATCTTTTCCATGCACAGTCTCATGACAGCAACACAAGGAAGTTGTTTTAATCAGACAAGATCATGTACGGGTTCTCTGCTCTCTACCCCAAGAGCCCGGAATGACAGAGCTGCTTTGCAGATGAAGGAAATGCTGAACCTGCTGTTCAGTGTGGGCTGCCGCACTACAGCAGCAATGTGATCACCAGAGCTGCTCTTCTTAAAATTCAAGACCTGCAGTGTGTGTAAGACCACTGTCCATTAAACCTAAATGACGGTTTAGGCCAGTGGTCTATGGGCACATACACAGTTATCGTCTTTAGAACCCTTTTACTGCTATGACCTGCTGCAAACGTGATGCATAGCCAGAAACCAGCTTCTGGCGGCCTTCCTGAGGAATCCTAGCCCATTCCTTATGGGCAGTGGCCTCCAGTTCACTAATATTTTGGGGTTTTGCATGTGACAACCGCCTTCTTCAAGTCCCACCAAAGATATTTTCTATAGGGTTCAAATCAGGTGACTGTGACAGCCACTCCAGAATCTTCCAGGACTTCTTCTGAAACCAAGCCTCTTCTGTGCTTGGGATCACTGTGCTAGTGGAAGGTCCAATGATGCCCGAGCTTCAGCTTCCTCACAGAAGCCATGACAATGTCTCCTAGGATTTCCTGATACTTTATTAAATTCATCTTGCTCAAACACACACACTGCAGATTTCCAATGCCAGAGGAAGCAAAGCAGCCTCAGAACATTACCAAGTCACCACCATTCTTCACTGCTGGCAGGGTAAGCATACGTCTTTTCAGCAAATGCTCGCAAAATAGGCTAATTAGCAAGAGAAATGGAAACTTTGACTAATTAATCTAATTTGCAGTGGGGCTTGAATAATTTTATGGTATAGTATAGTATGCTTGTTATGCTCAAAGAATCTATCTGTTAACTAATTTTATTCTATTACATGTTCTGAAAGGTAGTTCTTTTAAGAGCACTGCTTAAAGTCGTCCTTAAATTAAACCCTTTTTTTCAACATGTTAGTTTCTAGTCACATTAATCATGGTTCATTTATCTGTTCCATAGTTTTATGTCTTTCTGTAATCTTTGACTGAATGTTGTTCACCAAAGGGTAAATAATATTAATTTGTAAACTTATCACATATTCTGCATGTACAGACCTAACTTCTACAAAATCCTTTATCTTCTCCTCTGCCTGTGTTGTCTTTACTACCTTGTCTAAAGCATGTGGAGACCAAGTTGCAGGGAGTAGTCCTCCACGACTGACTGTACCCTAGAGTCCAGGTCTGATTCCAAGTTTGTTTGGGGTTTGATTTTCAATCAAATTCCAAAAGATAAGAGGTTCTGAGTGGCTCATCAGTCTATTGTGAGTTAGAATCCCGAGCCATGTCTCTTTGCCATCAGCAGCTAGAGTCCAAGAGAGCACAATTGGCCGTGCTCTCTCCAAGTGGGTAGATGACCTCTCTCCCCTCATCACTCTTAAGGTGACGTTGGCCGGTACAAGCGTCTGTTAGCTGGTGCTGTGTAGCTGGGACCTCACGTTTTCCTCAGAGCGTGTAGGCTGTCTGGTGATGCCACAAAGGCGGCTGTTTGAATTGAAGTGGTGGCTGGCTTTGCATGTATCAGAGGAGACATACATGAAGTCCTTAAGTCCCCCAAAGGAAACTGCAGCTGTACAGTAGGGATACATTTTACTGCACGTAAATGGACACACTTATAATATAGGTCAGAAATGTACATAATTTTAACATGTTTGTTACATTTACATGACATTTAAGTCAAGTCTATTCAAAGCAGGAGCTAGAGAAAACAATATTGGACCTTCCTCACCTCACACCTACGTTATTCAGGCTGGCTGAGAAAGCCTGCTTTGTGAAATCCCCCCCCCCACGTTCAGTTGCATTAGTTCAGACAGTGTGTCTCCAAGCCTCTGCATTTAGCACTATCTAAAATTGATACTCTAGTGCATCACCTCAAGTGAAAAAGAGCAGGTCTCCTGGTGCCTTGTGTCACACTTTCACACTCCTGCTTATATGCTTTAGCACATTTGTACTTCTCAGCCAGCCTCTCCTGGGGGGGTAAAAAATCCTGGTATCCTGGTTTAGGCATAACTGCCTCCATGAAAGTGAATACAACCCTCAGCAGCTACAGGGCTATAGCCTGACAAGCTTGCAAAACAGTACTATAAGTCATGTACTACTGGGTCACGTCATGTCCTGGTTGACAATCATAGTCTCACAAGAGGTAAACTCCATCATCTTTCTATTATTACTGCCTGGGACCACTGGGTGATAGGTGTCTGGAGGACATGGCTAGCACAGCAACAGTAAAGTGATGTATAGAGGGAGAAGGGAAGCTGTGAGGAACAGTGAAGGCCACAGGCATTTAATCATGGCAGGACAAAATCACAGCTCCAGTGCCATGTGAGGCTGTATTTAAATGCTTGAATCCTTAATATTCTCAAAGGCAAGACACGAGAATGAACCGTCAAATGTGAACCAAGGACAGTGACTCGATTCTGAACATGTTCAAAGAAAATTCAACCCTGTAAGAATGGTGCTGCTGGTTGAACATTTTGTATCTTTACTGCTACAACAATTTGCATTCATGGAGAAAAAAGTTTTATTCATGTACCACTTAACCTCCTACCTTGTAAGTCCACTTTACTGGTACACAGTTAGATTTCGTTGACCCACCTGTCGATGCACAAAACTCATTCTGTAACCCTTCATCAGTGGTCAGTTTCAAACACTGACAAGTGTAAAAACTCCAGCTATATAGTGCCTAAAACACTCACACCATGGCAGACTGACTGTTGTTTTGACAGTACCTGGTCAAGAGTGGCCCTGTGGTCAGAGAAATGACCAATGTTGAGTGGTAAAAGGTGGATAATGAAAATTGAGAAGCCGCAAACAAAGCCGCAGTACCTACTCAAACATACTTCAGAATATTATAGGCCCGGAATATTATACCTACCTCTAGGCTGAGACTAAATGGCTTATCTCTCAAAGTCTCAACAAACCATCCTCCAGCCCAAACTCACTTCACGTTTTCCCACCTAGGAGTTTATAACACCCTGGCATATCTAAAGTGCCCGCCCCTGGCCCAATCAGCATTCGCCACTGCACACTGAACATTGTAAAAAAAAGTCCTTTGAGGTGAAAGGTGTGAAATAGTGTACGTGTAAGAATGCGTGCTGTGGTGTGAATGTCTTGGAGCCTAACTTGTTTTGGCTCAGATTATTCTGGCAAGAGACACTGTAAATATGAAACATCTAACTATCATGTTCCACTAACTGGTACATTATGACCCATGTCATAATGACCCATATATAAAAACTATAATAACACTCTTTTAATGAATATTATTGTGATTCTGTAATCCCCAGATCTCTTACAACATTTAACCAACCTTTAAGCATAGGGGTGATCGATTGTGCTTTGAGTTGTATTGCTGCCAGTGGCATTAGCAGTACTGCACAGGTGGAGGGATGTGTTTTGTGGAAATACCACCAAATCTTGGATGCAAATGTCAAACCATTTGTTAAAGTAGTATTCTGTATCAATTCCACATTAAAATAACAGCTAGAGAATCCCCTTTATGCTTCATAAAAAAAAGGGAGAACAGCATCTTTGTCATTTCTCAGCTGTAACGCTGTGTAACCAGAGCTATATTTCTGTCAAATCTTGGAGTATTACTTTCACTTACAGTGATGATTCTGTGTCACTCAGCTTGCCCAGAAATGCATGTGTAAAGCATGGGGCTAAGAGCAAGAAATGCCAATTCTCACACATGCTGCTTTAAAAGACTGAAGCTGAGAAAAGGATGGTTTCTACTGCATGATAATAAACCAGAACATACATAAAACCAGCATGGACTACCTGAAGACATAAACTAAGGCTTTTAAAATGGCAAAAGATATGTGGATAGATATTAAACAAGCTGTACAGCAAGATAACTGAAGAATATCCCAAATTTGCTTCTGCAAAGCAGAGTGGGAAAAAAAATACAACAAGAACTACAAGAATGAAAAGACCTTTAGTTCCTACAATTAGCATGCAAGCTGTGCTGTCTGCAAAAGGGTGTGTTACTAAGTCCTGACCTTATAAGGTGCCCACATTTTCACGTTAATATGTTTAGTTTCTTTTTTATGTTACAAAAGACATTACATTTCTGGGAATTTGATGAAACCGTTGTATAGAGAGTATATAATGGACCTGTAAGTAACAGAATGCTCAGTAAACACTACACAGTGTTTGCCCTCATTTCCCTATTGCTAGATTTTTGAGACCAGGCAGGCAGCAGCAGCACGAAGCAGCACCCAATCAGAGCAAGTAACCATACTGTTACCATACATGGCAGCAGGCAACAAGAGGGTTTTTGGAGAAAAAATAAGTGAACACTGACCAAAGTGGCTGCACACTGTTGCTGGTTGGGTTTGGAGCACTGGAGTAAAATATTTACAGCATCTTTCTCCTCTAAGCTGCTCACTTGCAACAGAAGAGGCCATAGGACTGGAAAGAGCATGGCCCTGTATGAGAATGATGGATGTTTTCATTCCCTACTTTCTTTTCCTATAAAAACTAGTGCAGAAACAGCAAATACTGCAAAGCCCTGAGCTCCATTTTAGCAGAGAATGGAGATTTCTCATGTTTATTTATGCACTTTGTCGCAGTGTGTTAGCCTTGTGTGATCGCTTGTGTAGTCCACATTTTCAGACAGTCCCCAGACTGCAAGTGTATAATTTGGAATGGAGCAAAAATGTGGAATCTTGGGCTGAGGGTTTGATAACCTGAGAGCCTATTAAACTTCTGGTTATTGACCAGAAGTAAAAGGTAGATGATAGGTGAGTGTATAAATATGTTGCTTTCATGCAGCCTTCCAGTTTCTGAAGTAGACACATAATATTTTGTTCTTTTTTTTAAGTGCTCACTGAAACTATGGGCCCCTTTCATGTCTCTGAAGTATGCAATAGAGAGTTGCAGAAGAATCCTCTATGCTCTAAAATAGAATGGCGCATTGATCGTCTTACTTTGACATCCTAGCCACACCTGGCTCTTAAGAGCCCAATTTGGCGAGAGATGAAGATGGCGAAAGAGTTTTTTGTGTTGCTTCAGCAGATCAATTGCATTCTAGTGCTGATCAATATGGAGTAGACCTCTCCTACGTAGATGGCCGGTGCTTTGCAGACCTCAAAAAAAAAAAAAAAAAAAAACTCCCATCATTATAAATTAAATGTCCAATAAATTAGATGAAAATCATTAATAAGATATGACAGACTGTTTGCCACAAACACGCAAGGACGTTGCCATGTAAGCCATATGGGAGAGAGCTCGTGTGTAGCGGGGAATGAAAGGCAAAAGGCACTCGGCTGGACTCTGAAGTATAAAGTGCAGCCAGAGGGACAGATGGGATTGTCCTTAATTGAATCATAACTTTTAGCCTTTCTAAAAGAGGACAGCCAGGGCCGCTAGTGAGATACTCAGCCGTCCTCATCTGCACTCCCAGTTTACTGAGAGATTTCCGAGCTTGTATTTGTCTGTGCATTCCGATAAAGACAAAACATGCAATGAGGCAAAATCTATTATTTGTATTCAAATGGACTTAATAATTTAATTTCTATTATAACCAAAACAGAGAGATCCTGGACACCTATCCAATCACAACTGGCAGACTTAAAAGTTGTTCTTTTATTTTTTTGCTTTTTCCTAGTCAGGTTGGTGCAGAACCTATCCGGAAACACTGGTCACAAAGTGTCGGGCAATATGATGATATTTCATCGACCTGTGATCAATTATGTTAATGTGATACACAACATACTTCTCTGAGCATATTGTGGATGTTGTTGGTGCTTGAGGACTGACCAACACTGACCAACTGCATATTTAATTACAGAGAGTGTTATTAGTCCTGTTTAATTGGATAAAGTGCAGAAATTTGGAACAGTAATTACTGTACTTAATAAGGGAGAGTATCTCAATAGCAGGTTTTAAAATCTGCTGCTGCTGATGCATTTTTTTTATGCATACTTTAAATATTATCATTTAGCTTTACCATATCATCCAATCCTGGTACAGAATTAATAGACTGATTTTCAGTTTTATCAAATTTATACAGACAGAGGCATTTACCATTTGTGTTGGACACAGGAGGAACCCAGGGAGCAGAGAGGATTCACAGGGGCCCAACAGTAGCAGAACTCAGGTACTGAACCCACAACCCTCTCATCAATAACCCATTGCTCTAACCACTGAGTCACAACTGCCCCTTGCTAATTATTCCTTCATACCATTGTGAGCAAGAAAATTAAAATGTAGACACTCAAACTCGTGTTTGTTTAAGAGTTGTTGTAAATAGAAAACTGTATGTTGCTTGCAATAGTTGAATCATTTGGTTTGGTTTAGACAAAGGTCTAGCACAATTAATCTAATACATACATCTAATAGATAAAAAATCAGTTAATTTATATCTGTGTTCTTTTGTTATAGTTTGTTTTACAAAGTTAGTAAAGTAATGTGTAAGTTCATCCTGATGCCTTAAGTCTGTATTAGGTTTATTAAATCTATGGTATAGAATCGGTATCAGGTATCGCCCCATAAGTTTATGTATCGTATCGGTAAACAACATCTGAGCACCAGCCCAACCAAAATCACATACTTACTTTTTACTGTATATATCAAAGACCAACATAAAAATTACATCCTAGGACGTCTTTCATGCTTCTTTTTTAGTCAGTTATTACCTAAAGACTAACTCAAATATTACAAAATATGTTCATTTACTTTTTTATCTGTTTTTGTCATTAGTCTTGTCCTGTGTGAGAAGAATCCATCACCTCAGTAAACGGTGAGTAACCAAAGTAATAAAGGTTCATTTAAATGTTTGCAGAAGCCCATTTGTGTGAACTGGCTTTTTTATTGCTGCGGTAAGGATGTGGAAGAAGGAAGAGGATGGAAATCGATGTTTCCCTGGACTCACAGCCAGAAGGGTGACCACATACATCAACCTCCGTCAGATCCACTACAAGCGGCCTGTGGAAGATGCACAGCGGAGACTGTTACAAATCTGCCAGTGCTCAGAAACAACACAGAAGCATCATAAGCAGAAGAGCGGTAGTGATCATTAAAAATCTGTTAGTGCTCAGACATGGTGCAGTAGGATCATATATCTCGCTCAGTAACAGCCTCTCAGCAGCCTCCAGACTCGCAATCACACGCACACTGATTCACTTCTAAACCTATTTAATGCTTGGCTCTCAAGGTTTGTAGATAAACCTTCTGGCACTCATTTCTATTTTCTATATCTTCTAATGAAACTTACAAACCACACAGCAAATGTATAGCATGTACAGTCCGTTGTGTATGAATTTTACAAAAGCGTGTCTTACTGAGCTTCGTAGATCAGGGCTTTTAGCACAACGAATCAATCCGCTTTTTTACTTTTATGACTTTCACTCAACCAAATCTTTCGAATTGGATTTTAAGAGGGGGTAATTCTGCAAAAACTTCAGCTCATAAGGGTTTAATCTCTTGCTCTGAACCACACAAACAAACACCAATAAATCAGCTAATGCTGCTAATGCATCTAGCTAAGAAATGTGCTTTGAGACAGCTCATTTGTTCTCCTTTAGAAGAGCAAACATATTTATGGAAGCCATTATGATATTTGATAGTAAATGTGGGAAGGTAAAATCACCAGCCTTTAAATCATTTTGTGACTCAAAGTAAGGCTATATTAAAGCCTGAGAAGGCTCTTTAAGCATCAACTGTCTATATGCTCCCCTTATAAACGTCCTTTATTTCATTCGAATAATAAAATAAAATGCAGAGTGCCCAGCCTAAGATGGATAACACCCTGATGGAATGAGATCAGATTACTGAGAAAGCTGAGGCAGGTAAAGGTTATGAAGCTGATGCCACATCACACCTCCATCTAACCTGGTCATGTGCCAGTGGGCACCAGAGCTTGGGAAAAGTTTCACATTACAAGGCAGCTTCGACTTTCTCAACATTTCTGGAAATTTAAGTATGTTCTAAGGCTGACTTCTGCCCTGCCGGTGCTGCATGAAGGAAGACAACTGCAAATAGAAATCGGAATAAATTAAGGTAAATAAAGTAGGACAGCAGGGACATTTCTCTCCGCACCGAGACGGGTACTGCACACACAACTGTGGCCTCTGAATTCCCCAAAAACCAATTAGAACTAGGCGGTACAGAGACAGAGAGGAAATAATAAGGCCCGTATCCGTCCCCCTGAGCACCTCTATTATAAAAGGCACGTCAAAGGAGTGGAACAAAGAGATAGAAAAGCATCGCAGCTCACATCTTATGCAAATAAGCACGAAGGGACCAGCTGGCAGTCTTGAACTCTGTCACAGAAACACACACACAAACACACCTTGAGGAAAATGTGAGCAGCACTCAGACTGTCTGCTGAAGACCAACCTCAGAGTCTCTGAAGGTGCCAACCTCAGAGTCTCTAGATGTTACTGATCATTGCAGCTAATAAGTCAATAAATCAAAGCTGCAAAAGGCCCTCATCACTAGGAGTGTAAGAAAATATTGATGCATTGAAGTATTGCGATATTATGTTTTGCAATCCTGTACCTAAAACAGTGTTGATTTTAAATGAATAGTTTACACATTTAATTCATAATTTAATTGAATGAATAGTATAAATGTTCCATTTTAAAATGGAATTATAATATTAGTTTACATGTTTCAATTATGATTTGAATTGATTAATATTTTTCACATTGAATGTATAATCTAATTTAATTATTAGTTTACATGTTTAATTTATAATTTCATTTCATTAATAGTTTACGGTAGTTACAGTGGTTCATTTTGTGTTGTGTTTAAACCCCAACCTCTAGATGGCAGCTCTGCACTCTTTAGATCCCACCGTTCTGATTGGTTAAATCTTTTACTCAGATTTCATGCAGATGATGTTTTTTATTTGACAGTTTTTCTTAAAATTGAAAGTAGTAGACCACTGTATCTTAAAATGTAATCACTACTGGTCACAGTGATTTTATCACAGTTAAAAAGAAACCATAATTTTTTTTCATTTCTGTACAATGAAATGGTTAAAATATGAACAGTCATTCGGGTGGTTTAGTGTTAAATGCTCTATTCTAGGGAGACTTACTAAGTCAGAATTGTTCACAGTGGTGGGAACAGAAACCAGATATTAGGACCATTTAATGTATCTAAAAGCTACACCATCACAAAGCTATTCTTCAGAGGTAAATAAAATGACCCTATCCTATAATTGTTTACTATCACCACCACTGTTGCTTTTTTTTTCAAATCAAACCACTCTAAAGTTTAAAAAAACATCAGTGTAATTCCCTTTAACAGTGGTTAGACCTGACATGCTTAAGTTTTTGCTGCATTATTAAAGTTATATGTGTGAATACAGTATTTTATCACAATTTCAAAAGTGTCTCACATCTATAAAATGTTACAACTTTATCTATCTAGTTTATAAAGGCTGTAACAATGAAAATACTTCAATTCAATATCAATTCTGAAATATAGAAATTCTTAGGAGAGGTAGGTCACATGGTTAGGAATAGCCACTGATTTCCCAAGGTAGAGCAGATGATGTCACTTACCTGTGACTACTAAAGGTTTGTTTGAATCATGGTGGGGGTGGTTTTGAACAGTGTGCTTGCGGTACCCTGTCTGTGCCAGTTTTCTAAGTTCCCCCTTCAACTTGGTGTTTCTGTAAAAAATGTTTAATCTCCACCAGCAAAACTACACTGAACTGAAACACCTGAAGCAGCAGCATCGTGTGCATTAGTGCTGGGCCAAGTTGGCGACCGGGAGTAATAGCTATTGGGGCAGAGTGAGCAAAGCAGATCACAGGTAAGCTGACCTCTCTCTGTGGCCCCAAGCTTTTGGACTGCCAGCAGGTTATTACACACTTCTATTACCAAAGAATAGCCCCCACTAGTTTGTATAGAAGTCCTTTCTGCATTTGCGAACCAATCTGTGTAATATGAAATTTGATCCCTGAAGACTTTTTTGAAACATACAAAATATAGAATATTTTCAAATGATCTGAACATTTTCAGGTACCGTATCACCGTAGGGACATCACAGTATTCCACTTTTATGTGTCATTATATGCCTACAGTTTTGTAACATTCAAATGCACAAGGTCAGAGGATGGAGATCTTTGGTATATCTTTGGTGATCTTGGTGAGTGAGTGGTGTTGAATTGTGTGGAAGGTGTGTGTGTGTGTGTGTGTGTGGACGAGCACTCTTCTTGTAGAACTACCATATTAATGCAATTCTATCCAATTCAGTTCAATGTCATATAGTTCTAGACCATGTTTAACTTAATGTTTCTAGTGTTTGTGCCATTTTGGACTATTCTGGAATAAAATCACATGCAGATTATAAAGTTTTTGACTGTTTGCATTTTCCAATTACAAACGTCCATTATTTTATTAGCCTCCCTCTCTTTAATGGCACCCAAAGAAAAGCATTACACAACCAATCTAGGACTGATGTGATCCTGATGTAATGAGGTCAGATTACTGAAAAAGCTTTTTCAAGGTCTTAAGTGTACAGTTGTGGTCAGATGTTTACATACACTCATCATGGATATGCATGTTATGATAATATTGGCCTTTCAATAAACACTTAAAACACTTTAGTAATTTAGTAATTCAGTAGAGATGTGTTAAGAAGCCCTCTACATTTTGTCAGTGATCATGACTGACTACAGCTGGTAGCTTCTCTGTGCTCATATAAAAAGGGTTTGACTGTTTGACAGCAGTTGGTAGCCACTTTGTCAAAGTCTAAACAAATACTTAAATTGTTTCTGATGGTCTGGAAAGACCCGGGAACCACCAAGGAACATGGCTGCTATGAAATCCTGAACCAGATTTGTAGCGCTTTGTTTGCCGTACAAGAATAAAAACTTAAACTCAAAAAATTAACAAAACTTTGACTGACTGACTATATGGACAAAAGAAATGTAGGATATTATTATGGTCAGATGAGACAAAGGTTGAGTTTTTGGTCACACTGAACAAAGTTCATGTTTGGAGGAGTAAAGATGGAAGATTCAACCAAATGAACAGTGTGCAAACTATAAATGCACCTGCACAGTTGATGGAATTAAGTGGGTGGAATTATAAAGAAGGTGAACTCGAACCATCAGCTAGACGGTTGAAACTTTGTGGAATAGGTAGAACAGGCCAATGTTAACCTACCCTGAGTCCTGGCCTCAGATATGTGGACTGAGTCTAGAAGTCTGGTCTGTGCCCGGAAAACCTACCAATTCTGCCAAGAAGCGTGGTTAAATATCCAAGCTGAATTCTGTTAACAGACACTCATTCTACAGAGTAATCACAGAAAGCCCAATATTGCCATGACATTCATGCCCATTATGAATGGAAACTTGTAAACTTTTGTACCCCCAAGTCCCTAAGACTAAGCTGCAGATAACGTTCTGAAGAATATTCCCTCAAATAAAACACTAAGAAACTCAATGCTTTAACTTCCATCTAAAGATCAACACAACCAACTTCTCTGCCACCAGTATCTGAGCCACTAGTGGAGTACTGAATAAACTGCCCTAACCATGGTGTTAATCGCCTGGCCACGACCCTGTACCTGCTTCATCTGTCATTTCCCTGCCCTTCCCACAGCTCATCTCACTGGTTAAAATGCAGTTAGGTGGACATTTTTTTTCCTTTGTGCCGTGAGGCAATAGTGACTTGAATGATAATGGGAGAAGTCTTAAGGGGAGCAATATGACATTATGGCAAGCGTCCTCCAGCAAGCAAGGACAGCGCTGAATAATAGTGCCTCATTTTCCCAGTACAGGGGTCATCATGAGAGATTTAGCAAGAGGACAATTCTGAAATGACCATGGGGAAGGCAAAAGTCATGGCTCTAGCTAAAGTATTTGACCTTTTGTCTAATTCCATTAAATGGCATTTCTGCTTTGATTCCAAATTGTACATGCATGCACACACTTGCAGGCTCATGGGCGTTGAGTATTCGGGGATTGAAAATAAGCCGTCTCAATCGTGAACTGCCGAAACAGTGGATTATCAAGCTTACTAACAGACATGGTAAGTGTGGGCTCAGTTTAAGTGCATAAACTGCACGGCATAAACATTAGTTGAAGTACTCTGACTTTGCTGCTGTTCATGTTGGGCTCATGTAAGTCTGTAAGTGTAAGAAGATGTAAGAAGAAGACCCCAAGCTGCAAACCTTTGTCATCACTTGATCTAATTTCGGCATTTTACACTGATTACACTGGTTGAGAGTGGTGAAAACTGAAGCTGAAGACTGGTATGCGGTGTCATTTCACTGATCTGGTAGTGATGCACTGTGGAATAAGAATTTAGAGCATTTCTATTGGTCTATTCACCCACATCCACATTTTTACCCAGTGTACAGAGCAGCTGCAGGGTTCCAAATATGGAGAAAACTAAAAACAGACAAAAATGGAGGCACAACTCAATGATAAATATTGTATATACACAATAATACTGATTAATTACCAGAGAGACTTCAGACTGCAGTGAAAAGTGATTTTCAAAGCCATGACCATTCTAATAAAATGTGTTTTCCATTGTTATAGACGACACAATGTGACATGTTTAAAGGCATCTGGTGCAGCAGCAGCAGTGATTTCTGAAAAGAAAGCAAGCTTAGACCCTAAAAAGTTTCCTAATATGAGAATAATTTAGACTAGAGAAATTCACTTATCAAGAGGACAATGGGAAATTCATATTTTGTTCTTTTGATCACTCATCCAAACCATCAGGGTGCTTAGGCTGTAGGGAAAGAGATTTCCTCTGATGTGCTGCACCCTGGGAAACCCCAGCAGGGACAGTGGAAAATGTACTCTACCATAGCTTAACAGCTAATTAATGCCTTATTATAATTCACTGTTTAAACAGTGACCAAGAATAAAATATTATCATATTAATATTCTTTAGAAAGCTGTAGTTCTCAATCAGCTCTCATTCACAACAAGGCGATTATCACAGTGAAGCATCTTCATTGGGTCATATGTCAGTCATTATCTGCAAATATCTACAAATATCAAATTTTATTATTTATCATCCAAGCCTACACTTGACTATACATGAAAAAAGCAGGTCAACCATGATAAGTATTGGCAAATTAAGTATCATGTATTAAATATTTCAAAACTCTTATTTGAAACATGCCCCTCACTCTACGTGTTCCATGGCAGCAGCAGATCAGGTGATACAGTCAACTAGATTTCTGAATCAAAAATATTTATTATGGTTAGTTTCATACATACTGCCATGAAGCAAGAGCTTTCCCAGCTAACCTTTTTACAGATTCACTGGAATGAAACATGAGATTCTTTTGAAACTGGGGAGATTTAACCAACGGTGTCCTAAAACTGTCAGACTCCCGTGGCTGTGGATAACAGGAACACTTTAATAAGATCTTCGCATGTTTTTCCAACAAGCAGATATGCAAGTCAAAGTTTTATCTATTTATATATTATAAATATAGATTCACAGAAGATACCTGTCTAACAGGCTACGTTTACAGGTTGGATCCTCCATTATTATTCAAACTGGTTTCAAAGTTTAAAAAGTAAGTAGTAGTAAACTGGCTATGCTAAATTGCCCCTACATGTGTGTGATAAATGATTGTGTGTGATCCAGGGGGTATTCCTGCCTTGTGTACTGTATTCCAGGTAGGCTCTGGACACACCGCAACTCTGACCTGAAAGAAGTGGGTGGACGGAAGGATGGATGGATGGGGAAAAGTTATTAAATACTTTCTAACAGTTTGCTAAAAGTACACCTCTTGACATCCTGTATGTAAAAAGTACATTAGT